>NW_004443949.1:12662615-12707278 GCF_000243295.1 Trichechus manatus latirostris | reverse complement strand
GTAATGGTTAAGAGCTTAGCTGCTAACCAAAAGGTTGACAGTTTGAATTTACCAGCCACTCCTTGGAAACCCTATGGGGCAGTTCTACTCTGTCCTATACGGTCACTGTGAGTCGGAATCTACTCGATGGCAACAGTTTTTTTTTTTTTTTTTGGTTTGTATATAATTTTAATTACCTGAGACCTTTTCTGGACATTTTGGCTGTTAACATCTGGTCAAACTGTAAAGAAAGGGAAAAAGTGTTTACTGTGTTGCTCAAGTCCATTAGTCCAATTATCACAGGCATATTGGGTTGCTGCCGTACTTTGGGAGCAAGGTGGATTATGGATGAAATCTAGAGTATTCTCTTGGGTACCACATTTGGCAAAATAGTCTTAATCAATTAATAAATTTGACAGTATAAGAAATATGAAAACTCTAACCTTTCTTTATTCCTCCCTACTTTTACATTTGATATCTATTCATTTTTTTTACATTTTTATGGTATATTTTGTTGTATTTTTGAAATTGTTCTGGGATTATTTTTGCTGTTAGTTTTCAACTTTTTTAACAAATAGTTTATCAATTGTCAGCCTTTATTTTATATATAAACATTAATTAAAGATTAACCCTTTATTGAATCTCGGGACTGCCCACAAATATTTTTGGGTTCTCATGTTTCTTGGGAGGCTACTTGTCCCACTAAAAGTGTATGTTGCCCTCCAGTGGGGGATTGTGTAATGATGAAAAATGAAAGAAATGTTCTTTGGTGAAAATTCCATAAGTTAGAAGGCTTATGTATGAGGCAATGCATATAGGAAGTGTGATTGGGTCAAATTTCTGTCTCTTTTGGCTTTTGTACAGCTAGATAATCCTTGTAAGCATATTTATGTCTTCCTGTATGATAGGGAGACTTGGGGGTGTGTATGTGTGTGTGTGTGTGTGTGTGTGTGATATTTGGAAAAATTAGAGGTGACCAATGTAACCAAATGGAAGGTGCCACTCTCCAAAGATCCTTGGGACAGACAGAGCCCATGAGACATGGCACCAGACTACTGTCAACGTTTTGTAGGAAAATATATGCCCACATGATGTTTCTCAAAATCTGTATTACACACCAAATATTTAAGCACAGTCCACTAATCTGCATGCATTCCACTACTGAAAACACATGCCATCAACAAAAAATTCACAACTCAAAAAAGTCTTGAAAGAAAGCCAAACGTAAAAACCAAACCAAACTCATTGCCATCAAGTCAGTTTCCATTCATAGCAACCTTATCCTTTTGAACTCATTAATGATCAAGAAAGTTGTGAGACTCAAAAAACAATGGGTGTTGATGATGGTTGCACAGCATGATTGATACAACTGGTTTCGTTGAATTGTACAAGTGAAAAATGTTGAATTGGCAAACGTGTTACCTATATTTTTACAGCAATAAAAAAAATGCAAGTCTTTCTTTGTCACTTTCACCAAAACATGAATGACTAACTGAAAATCAATGGGGCATAAATGACATTGTGGTTTGTAATGATGTTGTTTCTTTAAATTTATTACATAGCCCAGTGTTTCTCAAACTTTAATGTGCATAGGAATCACAGAGCATCTTTTTAAAATGTAGATTTGGATTCAGTAGAGCTTGAATGCAAATTATTAATAAACTCGACAGCTAACCGGAAGGCTGAAGGTTCTAATCTACCCAGAGTTGCTTCAGAAGAAAGGCCTCCTGATCTACTTCTAAAAAATCAGCCATTAAAAACTCTGTGGAGCACAGTTCTACTCTGACATACATGGAGTCACCAGTAGTTGGGATCAACTCTTCAGGGACTGGTTTTTGGTTTTGATCTTGGGTAAGTCCTGACATTCTGCATTTCATAAAAATTAACAGGTGATGCTGCTGCTGATAGTCCATGGATGACACTTTGGTCTTTTTAAGCACCGTAATAAGAATGTATTCCATATGGAGAGTAATCAGAACCTCATATTTTCTCTACTTAAAAAATATTGAAAAATCTTTATTTTTTCTTTTATATTTAAATTGAGGAATAATGTCATGATGTTCTGTACAAATAATAAACATGACCTTGTCCACGGGCTGTTAATACACTTAATAAAGGATGTGAAAGGAAATCATAGAAAATTATACTTCATTTGCCCAACTGTTCACTTGACTTGTGGTTGTCATTAATAAAGAGATGAAAAGATTATGTTTCTTGGTATGCTTTGTACAACAGTCAACTTTCCAATTAGCTTAATTATTTATCATAAAAAATTTTGAAGAACGTATGTATACATTTTAGGAGTTTCAAGTATTCTAAATATTTGTGTCTTATAATCTCTATGGTAACCTTTGCACAAAAATCTGTCACAATGAAAGTTTGTAAAATGAGAATAACAAATTAAGTCAGAATAATATGCCACCTTCACAGACAACTTAATAACTTAATTCTGAAATTAAATACTTCAAAAAATAATAAACATTCATTTAGTTATGAGCTATACGATTGTCTCTTTAAATCTAATTTATCTAAGCCATAAATAAATCTGCTATTTTTTGCTTGTTTGTTTTTTCCAAAAGAGAATTAGTTGTGTTTGTTTAGTTAGATATCGGTCATGATATAATTTATCACGAGGTATTTATCTTCCAACTTAAAAAAGAAAACAGTTTAGATACCTTTTCATCCATCTTTTTTGTGTAGCCTAATTATCTAAAATTCTGCTTTCTTGTATTTTGATAATTTGCATTGCATTACTAGTTTCTATGTTCAGAAATCTTTATACTCACAAATTTAACATGTATGCCTTTTTACTTTTGTTTCTTTCAGAAACTCGATAAAAATATTAAAACTATTTCCTAAATATGTTATTAAATATTCTTAATTGTTGAATTTTTACTTTTTTAAGTAAATGTTATATATGCCCTTTGCTAATGGAAAACTCTTTTTGAATTCTATAGCCTCATGTCTATTAAAAAGGGAGAGCAGCAAAAAAGAAATTTAATACATACAAGATATTTGGTTTCGAAGAGAGATCAGGTTGATTTAAACAAGACTTATTTAAGGATAAATAGTCTTGATTCATTATTACCTTTGACTATTTCTTATTTGACATAACCTCCAGCCCACCAACTTTTCTATGCGTCATTATAACAAAATAAATAGAAAACAAATGGACTCACCCAGAATCTTTAAAGAATAATATGGTTCATATATAGCAGCTGCATATCAACATTGTATGCCAATATATATTAGCTTTTCTTTAAAAAGCATAATTTTGCATATACATATATACCTAAGGTACGTTTCAAAATTATTAAAATAGACATTATAATTGTAATTAATCTCCATGCCTACTGTGTGATCTGAACTAGGAATAAGTTAAGCTTCACTAATGAAGACCATAGTCAATGCATAGTGATAGATTAGAAATGTTTTATTAGAGAAAAAATCAAAACAAAACAAAAAAGCTAAAGGCGAGTTTAAAGTGTTAATTTAAAACAACAAATCAAAAAAGATTTTTTTAAAATTATTTATAGGCTTATAGGCTTAACTATAAAGTCTACACACACACACACATACATATATATACCCACACATATATTGAATTGATCTTTTGTGAAAACTGTCAAAATTGACTTTAGGCACATCCATATTTAGAACTCAAAGTCATATATAATCTATACTGATAAGAAGAAATATATGTGCTTTTAATAAATCAGTGCATAGCTTTCGCGTATCAGAACATATCTTTGCTGTTGTTTTGGAGGGTTTTTTTTTTTGCTCTTTGTTTGTGTAAGTTTAAATCTATTTTCAGTTAAAGTATGATGCAACATCTCCTTGGTACATTCTAACTAATCATTGTATTGTCAAATCAATAATAATAAGTAACACTTTGTCCATATCTTTTATACTGAGGAAAGTAAATGGTCAAAATGAAAAATGTTAGCGTGTTTTTGTTTATTGCATCTATATGTGGGATGACAACATTTATGTCTAGTGCAAAAGACAACTTCCAAGGTCATGGTGTTATTATCCTGTAGGACAGTAACCAGCTTTGCATCTAAACCAGCATCAGGTTCTAGCATTATTTGTTCAGTTCCTCTTGAATTCTCCTTTGAATTAACTATGTTGTTGTTGCTAGGTTCTGTCAAGTTGGTTTCACCTCCTAGCAGCCCCATGTACAACAGAATTAACTTTACCATCCAAGAAATGCTTTGATTTCCACATCAATAGGTTAAAGAAAACGTTGACACATTATTTCAACATTTCATGCAAGTCATGTTTAAGTCTTGAAAATTATTTATTGGCAATATGAATATTTCAGTTCAATGGGGATTATTTCAATAATTCATGCTTATTTGTTCATTTCAGTAAAGAAATGTATCTACTCCTCCACCCAAGGGAAGATTATTATTATATAATTCAAATGATTCTATGTTGTGATTATGATGTTATGTCACATTATTTCAAACTTTGATAAGCTTCCGGTATCATTCTTCACTGAATTAAATGCCTTTCCAAACATTTTTGTTTGTCTGTGTCTAAAGGGATCAATGACATTTCTGAAAGAGAAGTAAATGTAACTGACTCCTAATCATGTGTCACTATTATTAGAACACTGGGGTGATTCTGATTGGGGGAAGATGTTGCAAAAGGGTAAAGAGTGATCTGAACTGATCAGCGGAGTGCAATCTCAGGACCTAGGCTGGCCTAAGGGAGGATTGGTGTAGGACACTCATTGTCACTGTGGTTGCTATCTTCTGACAGTGATGTTACCCCTGGCACTTCTACCAGTCCACTGTGACCCATGTGGTTTTCTACTCACAGGTGACAAAATGGAAGATAATTCCATACCTGCTGTATGAAGATAAAACTTTAAGATATTAAATACTGAAAAGTCCTTAGAATAAGAACAAATACTATAGTTGGGCAAGAATAATAACAGCCAATATTTTAATATTACTAACACTAAGTTCTAAGCAGTTTCTGTACTTTAGAAATATAATCCTCCTAACACTTCTACTACACAGATAAGGAAATGGAGGCAGAGACACTTATAACTTGTTCGAAGTCACAGAAGTAGTAAGTGGCAGAAATGAAATTCCAGCTTGGGTGGTCTAGTTCCAAAATCAATGCATAATCTCAAACGCATGAAAATTTTTACATTTAAATTTTAAAATTACATGATAATATTGACTGCCTGTGAGACATATAAGCTTAATAGAGGCTGATTAAAAAATATATATGAGAGATTTTCGATAAAGACTATATATGTAAAACATAAATAAAACCACAACAAATGAGAAAAACAAGACCACCACCCACATTTAAAAGTTTTATCTTTATCAGATTTAAAATCAATGCCATATGGTTTACATGCTGCTTTGTAAGACATGAAAAAGAAACTGTTATCAAATAGAAAGTTCATTTGCATAACTTGTGAGGAAAAATTTTACTACTGTCGAAGCATATAAAAGTAATTCTCTGAAAGTCAGTTGCACAACTAAATATGAAACATGAATCAAATGCTTTGAAACTGACTACCTGTTGCTTCATTGTAATGTCTCATACTTGACTCTTGTTAACCTGTCAAATTAAAAATAAATTTTATGTGTTTTATCAATAATGAGATCTTACTTTGAAGTATAATCTGCTATTTAACTATCCAAATATCTCTTCTTATTTTTTTACTGCATGTGGGTAAGCAGTAGACCTTTCTAGGACTTTCGATGCAGATGGTTTCAGAGAGTCATTACATTAAAGTTAACCACTAAATACTCCATCAGTTAGTGTGATGTGCTTTGAATGTTAGTTTGAATCTTCTTTATACTCATTATACAATCCATGGCATCTGTCTATTTTCTGCTTTATTTTGCCTTGTCGGAAAAGTCATTTTTATTTTTGAAAGTTTCATTGCCATTGAGAGACTTGCTGAAGCTACAGTTAATATACAAGTAATATACAAATAATGTACATTAATGGACAGTTAATGTACAAGTCTGGGAAAGTGTGAACTTATCATAAATTCCTGACACTAACTGTAGCAATTTTACAGAGATATGGCAGATGGCATATCAAGAAAATAATGTATAGAGATTATTATACTAAAGTTGTCCGTTACTGAATCACACTTAATTTTATGCAGTGGAAACCATCTCAGTTAGTTCTTATTTGATTACACTTTCACTGTTTTGTTAAAGGCAGACAATACCCTTCAGAATGTAATGTGTCTGCATAACACATGAAAAAGAATCTAAGGTCTGTTCCTTTAAAATGTTTTTATTTTAAATGTGACCAACAAGATGTATTACTGCGCAGAGTTTTATCAAGATATCAGTGTCTGTTTTAGCTCAGTGGTGAAGTCACTTCCGAGGTTCACCATTCAGCTGGGGAGTGGACAGCCCCATAAAACCAAATGGGACTAATGAGGCACAGCAGTCCAGGGACAAGGACTAGAAGGCAGAAGGCGACAGGAAAGCTGGTGATAGGGAACCCAAGGTTGAGTAAGGATAGTGTCGATGAGTTGTGAGGTTGTTAACCATTGTCATAGGGCAACATGTGTAGTAACTGTTTAATGAGAAACTATTTTGTTCTGTAAACCTTCATCTCAAGTGAGAATAGCAGCACAATTGGAAGAGCGTAGTCGATGTCACAGAACTGTGCATGTAGAAATTTTTGAAATGGTGTATCTTTGGCTACGTATATTTTCACCAAAAAAAAAAAAAGGTTGAGAAGGGAGAGGGTTGACATTTTGTGGGGCTGTTAACCAATGTCATAAAACAATATGCGTACTACTGTTTCATGAGAAACTATTTGTTCTATAAACCTTTGCCTGAAGTACAATAAAAAACAAAAAGATATCAGTGTCTGACTTAATAAGAAGAAAACTGTTTGGGCACTGGTATCTGAAGATCAAAGCAAGATTTTGGACAAGTCTCAGTTGACTAAAAATAGGAGAAAACTTAATTATTTAGAAGCATGTATAGAGGCTTGGCTGAATGTAAAACTGAAAATTTGTCTTAATAAAGCAAGGACAAGAGGGAGAATAAAAATATGTGTGAAGGAACTTTAAAGGTAACAAATTTATATAAGATGTAAAATAACGAAAATGGACTTGATGGATGTGATCAACAGAAATGTATGTTACTTTAGTTCACTAGTGCTGCTGTAACACCAATACTATAAGGGGGTGCCTTTAAAAAAACAGAAATTTATTTTCTCAAAGTTCAGGAGGCTAGAAGTCTGAATTCAGGACACCATCTACAAGGAAAGGCTTTCTTCTGTTGGCTCTGTAAAAAGACACTGGTTTCTTTTGGCTTCTGTTCCTTGCAGTTCATTGGTGATCTTCCATGGCATCTATTGTCCCTCCATGTTTGTGCTTGCTTGTCTCTGTGTCCATGCTGCTCCTTATAACTCAGAACTAATTAGGTTTGGATCTCTGGTGGCACAGTGACTGAGAGCTTGACTGCTAACCAAAACGTCAGCAGTTTGAATCCACCAACCACTCTTTGGAAACCCTATGGGGCAGTTCTACTCTGTCTCACAGTGTCTCTGTGAGTTGGAACCAACTCAGTGGCAAGGGGTTTGGTTTTTTTTTTTTTTTTTGGTTTAATTACGTTTAGGACACACCCTTCACAGATATGGCCTCATTGACATAACAAAGAAAACACTATTTGCGAACAAGATTACCTGCACAGGTATGTTGTTGTGTGCCATGGATTTGATTCTGACTCATAGCAACCCTATAGAACAGAGAAGAACTGCCCCCATAGAGTTTTCTAGGCTGTAATCTTTACAAGAAAGAGCCCTGGTGGCACAGTGGTTAAGAGCTCGGCTGCTAACCGAAAAGTCAGCAGTTAGAACCCACCAGCCACTCCACGGGAGAAAAATGTAGGAGTCTGCTTCCCTAAAGATTATAGTCCTGGAAACCCCATGGTCAGTTCTAGTCCGTCCTATAGGGTCACTATGAGTTGGAATCAACTTGAGGGCAAGAGGTTACTCTTCACAGGGGCAGATCACCAGGTCTTTTCTCCTGAGGAACTGCTGGTGGGTTCCAATCACCAAATTTTAGATTAACAGCCAAGGGCTTAACCATTTGCTCCACCAGGGCACCTTTCCCCAAGTATAGGGGTTAGTATTCCAACACATATATTTAGGGGACACAATTCATTCCATAATATTATGGTCATAAATTTGGGGGCATATGGTGTCAAATTGCATGACAAACCTCCATAAGCTTGAAAACAAGTTTGAAATAAGAATATTAGTTACTGAGAGTGGCTAGATGAATATTTATTGCATTCTGCCTAAGTTCATGCACTCTCCTAAGTGCTTGGGATATATTAATGAACAAAAAAGACAAAGCTCTCTTCTGTTAGTCAGCTTACTTACTAGTGAGTAGAAACAAAAATAAGATACAAAAAATGTTATCAGAATATGGAAGCAGGGACAGAAGTTGAGAAAGTAGAGAGACCTGTCAAGAAACTGTTGCTGTATTCCAGGTATGAGATGCTGCTGTGTTTCCTCTGACTTAAAGCACAAGGCTAACAGTAAAAATGGTGAGAAGTGGTATGATTCTAGTTATATTCTGAAGGTAGAGCAAATAGAATTTTCTTATAGATTGGATATGATATGTGAGAGAGGAGAATTAAGTGCAACTACAAGATTTTGGTCATTGGAAGGAATCCCAATGTCATGTGTTACTGATATTAAGATGAAACCTGAGAAATGACAATTTGATTTAGCAGTGTGGGTGTGACTAGTGACCTTCATAAAGTAGCAGAGGCAAATTTCTGGTTAGAAAGGATTTAGGAGAAATGAAAAAGATTTGAAGACAGGTATAAATGAAAGTTATCTATCAATGTATCTATGTCTATAATTAAAATATAATTAAACCTTTTGGGAAAGTAACATGTATGTTTCCACCTAACCAATTTCGCTGGCCATGTAATCAGCTTGTCCCTTGTAAGTATTTATGTTTGGGACTCCTGAATTACAAAAACTTATAATGCAGATTGAGGCAAAGCGAACACACCTGAAAATAATGAATAGTATAAAACAAAAGAACTAAATTGTGCTGTATCCCAGAGTACCACATTTATGACAGGCCAGATGAAAAATATTCTGATATTCGAACCAAGATATTAAAACATTTTATAGTCAAACTTAGATGGTCTTTTTTATCTGAACTAGTACAAAAATATATCTGTCTAAATATTGGCACAAAACAAAAGGGCTTACCTATCTACAAAGTGTAGATAACAGTACAAATTATATTGGACTGCTGAAATAAGTAAATGAAAATTTTACATGACAATAGAGCAGTTCCAAAACATAGTAATAATTTAAATAGTGGTTCTTACCATTGATATTTCTAAACATGGTTAATTTACTTCCTCTTCAAAATTCCAGAAAAGTGATATGATTAAGAATTTAAAGCCTGAGATTCACTGTTCCCAGTAAATAAAAACGGAAACATGACTAATTCAATTTGGAGTACAAGTGAAATCAAGGTAAAAACATTTTATTGTTATAATTTCAACAAAATACAAAAGGCTAAAGTCTCTGTCAACTACAATTTATAAAAAAGTTCTTGGCTTCTGATTTCAGCGCCAACATGTAAAGCACACGGAAGTCATCACTGCCGTCCTCACAAAAAGAAAAAAAGTTGAAAAAACTGAAAACCAATGACTTTTCTTAGGTCCACCAAAAAATTGAGGGTGTAGAGTGAACTTCCAACCCAAAATCTGTCCAGAGAAGAGAATACACAAAATGACAGCTAACATTGGCTTACCTAAAGCAGAAGCTGCTGAAGTTATAAGCTAGGAAGAATACATGGATGATAATTTTGATTGATTTCTGGAGACAAAGTGCAGACTAATTTGACAGTAAGAAATTCCTGGGGCCCAGTCTAAGGAGGTCCCCACATTTTTGTGAGTTTTATTTCTGGAAACTACACCAGTTTCTCATAGTGAAGATCATAGAAGAAACATTTTGTCTTAAGGCAGGAGGAGGGGAATGTAACTATTCTGAAACATGCCCACAGTGTTCTCTATTAGAAAGGCATGCTCTTCAAGGGAAACTACTTGGTAGACCATTATCTATCTGAGTGAAGGGAAATTAGCCAACTCTAGCCCTTCTGGCTCCTCTAGCCTTCCTTTTTCACCTGAAAGGGGGCGATGGGGGGGGGGCGGGGAGGATAAGAATCCTGTCTGAATGTCACTGCTACAGACTTAGGCCCACTGAGATATAATCATAAAATTATACAATGTTTCTCCTGCTCCACACCTCACCACTACATCAAAAGGATTCCAGTATAATTAAAGTAGATTACAACTGAAAAACCTGCCTGACAACACAGACTACATTAAGAAGGAGTTCTGGGGAAAACTCTTAGTGAACAGTGGAGAAACAAACAAAACAAAGCAAAAAAAGAGGAATGCTAGAGGAAATTGAAGCCTGTGGAATTTATAACTACAGTAAACTTAACCTGTCCAACTCCTAGCCAGATTAACATGTAGCCTCACAGTCTAGGCCTATTTGTCTCATTTCCTCTTTCACAATGGAATATGTCTGGCTTTCAACAATAACAACAAAAATAATGAGAATTTTAAGTAAGAAATCAACTGTCTTTTTTTCACAGATGACATATATAAAATCCCAAAGATTTGACAGAAAAAACCCTCCTGGAACTGACAAGCAAGTAGAGCAATGTCACAAGATACAAGGCTAATGTACAAAATTCAATTGTTTTTCTATATAATAGTAACGAAAAATTAGAATTTAAAACAAAAAGAAAATACCTTTTACTATAGCATTAAAAATGAAATACTTATGTATAAATCTAACAAAATATATACAAGATACATATATGGAAAATTGCAAAACTCTGATGAAAGAAATCAAAGAAGATTTAAATAAATGAAGAGATATTCCATGTTCATGGATTGGAAGATTTAATATTGTTAGGATATCAATCTTTCATAATTGATATATAGATTCAATACAATCTTAATCAAAATCCCAGCAATCTATTTTGTATACAACACCAAACAGATTCTAAAGTTTATATTTAAAGACAAAACACTTAGAACAGCCAACACAATACTGTGTAAGAAAAAAAGAATTGAAGATCTCATACTACCCAATTTCAAGACTTACTGTAAAGTTACAGTTATTAAGATGCATAATTCAAGAGAAAAAATAAAGAGCCTAGAAACAGATCCCCAGAAATACAATCAACTGATCTGTGATACAGGAGCAAAGTCAACTCAATGGAGAATTGCCTCTCCAACAAGTGTTGCTGGGGCAATTAGATGTCTGTATGAAAAAGATAAACTAAACACAGACCTTACAGCTTTCAAAACATTAAATCAAAATAGATCATAGATTGAGATGTAAAATGCAAAACTATAAATCTTCTAGATAATTACATAGGTAGAATTCTGTGTAACTTTTGGTTTGGTGAAGAGTTTTAGATAGAACACCAAAAGCAGGATAAATGAAAGAAAAACCTGATACATTGGCCTTATCAAAATTTAAAGCTTCTACTCTGTGAAAGACACTGTTAAACAAATAAAAAAAAAAAAAAATCCAGAGACTTGGAGAACACATTTGCAAAATTCTGATTGAAAAAAGCAAAACGAAACAAAAACCAACAACTGGTATTCAACACATAAAATAAAACTCTCAAAACTCAACAATAAAAAAAACAAGCAACTCAATTAAATGATGGACAAATATCTGAACAGACTCCTCACCAAAGAAGATCTACAGATAGAAAACAAGATTACGAAGCAACGCATAACATCATTTACTATTAGGGAATTGCAATTTAAAACAACAAGATGCCACTAAACACCAATTAAAGTGGTTAAAATTCCCAAAAAATGACAATTCCAAATGTTGGAGAAAATGTGGTGCCACGGGAACTAGCACTAATTGCTGGTAGGAATAAAAAATGGTACAACTACTTTGGAAGATGAGTTGGTAATTTCTTACAGAGCTAAACATAGTCTTACCGTATCAGCCAACAATCATGCTACTGGTTGTTTACTCAATTAAGTGTAATATTTATGCCCACACAAAATGTGCATGTAAATATTTATGGTAGCTTTATTCATAATCACCAGAAAATGGTAGCAACTAAGATGGCCTTCAATGGATAAAAAAACTGCAGTACATACATACAAAGGAATATTACTAAGTGAAAAAATAAAAATCCCAAGTGCATTTTGGTAAGTGAAAGAATCCACACTGAAAGGTTTTGTACTTCATGATTGTAATTACATGACATTCTGGAAAAGATAAAACAATTTGAGATAGTAAAAAGATCAATGGTTGTTTGGAGAGGATGAATAGGCTAAGCATAGATGATTTTAAGGTAGTGAAACTACTCTGTATGATGCTTTAATGGTGCATACATGATATTATGTTTTTGTCAAAATGCATAAAACTTTACAACATAAAGAGTAAGCCTTAATCTACACAGCCCAAAAAAAAAAAAAAAAAACAACAACAACTCATTTAGAATGTTCACATATTCCAGGAAAAATCATCCTTACAGGACCAAGAGTATCTAAGTGTATTACACATTTATGAGAAAACTTCACTGAAAGAGGTTATTTAAAAAAGTGCTTACGTATGTAACTTTGGAAATGAATGGAGTCTGTTTAAGAGTTAAGGCAAACTAAACTGCACATAAGCACTGTTCTGTAGTAGATAAAGTTGTTTCCCACAATGGTTCAGGTTAATAGTTCTGATACTTCTATACACGTATACTGGAACTGAACGACTAAGTAAATCTATGGTGGATGGTGGGAGCCAGGTTTTTCAATAAGGGAGTGAAAAGTTATAAATAAGCAAGTGGAGTACGTTGGAATGATCTATGTAGCAATGGATTCGAGTTGGAGACTTTGGAAAGAACCCACGTTTAAGTACATAGATACAGAAGGTTACACACATGTGCATAGGTTAGTATAGATATATATTTCTTTTCTGTCACTTGAGAGGATCAAAGAGAAATGACATCAGAATAGCAATGGGCACACTTAGGGTTCAGATTATGGTTTTAATATCATTCTCCAGTAAAAAAATCAGGACTTCTTGAAAGAAATGGCTGATTCTAGGACTATGGCAGAAAATACACAAGATGAGCCTGGAACATCTTTCAGTGACAGAAAATAAGTACTCAAACAGGAGTCAACTGAAAGCATTCCCAGTAGCCAAAGCTGGAACAATAAATAAAGTAGTACTAGATTATAACCCAAAGCATAAAATAAGTATACATAATACTATACTAATATGAACAAATGATTGGATGAACTAGTAAGTGGGGAGAAGAGACAAGTCTCCCATGCAGAAACATTCCAAAATATTATGTAGGTACTCCACCCTAAAGCAGATGGAGAATAAATTTCCACCCCTTAATTCTGGACTGCACATATTGACTTCTTTCCAAAGAGTACAATATGGAAAGGGGATAAAAAAGAGTAGCTTTACCATGGAACAACTTGACAGACACTATATCAGCCAGGTGATCAAGATCAATGTAAAAAAAAAAAGGAAAAAAGATCCATGTCAATAGTCATAAATCATATACATAGCATGTACCATTGATATGATGTGATAAAAATGACACTTTACCTATATGTCCTTCCTCTCAAATTCTCATGAACCCGGTCTAATCATGAGAAAAATATCAGACACACTTCAGTAGAGGGGAAATCTACAAAATACCTGACCATTACTCCTCAACTCAAAACTGTCAAAGTCATTAAAAAGAAGGAACGTCTCAAAAAATAAATGTCACAACTAAGAGAATCCTAAAAAAGTGTCACATACGTACAACGTGATGTCCTGGTTGAGATCTTCAAATAGAAAAAAATAAATAAATAAAAACTGTGGAAATCTGAGAAAACTATGGACTTTAATTTAAAATAGTGTATAATATTGGTTCATTAATTGTAACAGATACAACATACTAATATAAGATGTAAATAGGAGAAATGATGTGCATAGTAAGAGGGGATATATAGGAATGCTTTTTACTGTATACTCACTTTTTCTGTAAATATAAAACTGTCCTAAAAAATAGTTATTCAATTAATTACTATTAATTAAGTAGTTGCCTCATATTTGTATTCCTCTATTTTTTCTTCTAATTAACTGCTTTGCTATACCATTAACTACTTTGCTATTCAGAAATCTGATGGCACTTTATCATTTTTAAGTCATTTTTTCCCCACAATAGAAACTTCTGCACTTAGGCATTGTGAAATTTCAGAAGACTTTGTCTACTATGCCTCTTTTTATTTATTTTTCAATAATTTCATGTTGGTGGGAACTTACAGAGATTAATACCTGTCTATATTTTTCCAGGATATTTTCTTCTATTATTTCTTCAGTTATATCTGTCCTCCACCTATTTACTCTGATAATCTTGTGATTTGTAGAAGAAGGATGTTGTCCTTTTGTTCTTTATTCTCCAGTGTTCTTTTTTTCCTGTTATTCCTGCTATCTTTTCTATTTTTCTCATTTCCTCATATTTTAAAAGATTTATTTTTTGTCATAATGAATATCAAAAACATACTATTTATGTCTAGTTTATTTCAGTCTACCCATTGCAAATTGTTATTGCATATTTTAATTTTCACAAACAATTTATTGTTCTCTGGTTTAGCTTTAGTTAAATGCGTATCATCGCCTTTTCTGCACTCTTACCTGAGCTGTTGAATATAGCTTAATAAGGGGAAAAACCCAGTTATTTCAATTTTTATCTACTTAAAATTTGACCAAAAACATCATGTGGGCCATCAGTTCTCTCTGGAAATATACTACACATCTCTGAATAACTTTCTCTTTTCACCTCAGGTATGTTTTCACATCTCCTTTTTCCTCAAACATCCATTAGCATACCCCTCTATACTTATGAGCTTGATTCTTATTTTGCTAAAAAAGTAAAATAGGGGAAACATCAGAATAGAACCTCCTAATCTTCCCACAACAAATCTATTTCCACCTACACTCCTATTTTTGATATGATAGAGCTCTCTCCTGTCTGAGACCATCCGTTCCACCTCTGCATTGGATTCTATCACCTTTTGCCTATTTAGGGGGCTATTTCCCTAATTGTTTCCTCTCTCTTCTGATTGAAAAAAAAATCTTTTCAGTACAATTTTGTAAGCAAAAGAAGATGTTGTTAAAACTCTCACTGAAAAAGAAAAAAGAAGAGTAAAAAATTTTTCTTTGGTTTCATATCCTCGTCTAACCCATTGCAGTCAGTTGATTACGACTCCTAGCAACCCTGTAGGACAGAGTAGACCTGCAGCATAAAGAAGCGGTTGGTGGATTCAAACTGCTGGCCTTTTGGTTAGCAGCTGAACCCTTAACTATCACTACTGTCTAACTACTGATTATTTCTCTGTTAGCCATTTTAGTAAATGTACATAGTACAGTATATTCTACTCATTGATCCACTTCATTGCCTTCAGTGTTATTACTCCAATAAAACTAGGCTATCGTTCCTACAATTTATTTTTAATATTTACATCTTCAGCTTATTTGGCATGTACCTTCTTTGGGGTTAGCTAATCAACTACTTATTCTTGAAGCACTCATTTTACTATGCTTTGCTATTTTCCCATGTTTCCTCCTTCTTAGCTGATTCCTTCTTTCAGATCTCCTTTGGTTGAGATTTCTCTGTCATCTAAATCACTGGATGTTGGAAATACTCAAAGCCTCTCACCTCGGCATCCTTTTTTTCTAGGAGTGATCCATTATCCTGTAAATAAAGAGAAGGGCTTTAGTAGTGTATCTGAAGTGTGGAAGAAAGTAGATGAGATTTATGAAAAGGAGAGGGGGCTACCTGTGTTTTCAGTAAATTTATTCTGAAAAATGAAATTAAAGGGACTGAAAGCAAGTAAACAATTTGCCTAATAACTTATCCCATTTTCTTCTACTTCCACTTATATTTACATTCAGTAAACAGTTAATACCTCCTCTGCACTCCCATAACATTTTCTGTGTGTCAAGTTGAATTTTTCTTTTCCTAAATCCTTAAGATTCTCATTCTCCCTTAGTCCTTGCAGACAATGACAGCTAACTATCAGAGTTAAGCTAATCTATTACCAATAAATTGTTTCTGTGAATGTAAGAAGATTGAATATGTGACTGGTAATATACAAACTAAAGAATCTGAATCTTCCAAGTGTATGGTCCTGAATGCAAAGAAACCAAAGGACTCCAAGCATGCACACTCCTCTTTGGACTCTCTTTGGTAGGGAAATAGAACTGGGACCAGAAGTGAAATGTGGTTTCACTCCTTCCATATCCTGTTTTCTTTACTAGTTATCAATAAACTTATTTAATAACAAGCTCTACTTCTCCACCATCCCATTTTCTTGAACTTGTGTCTGGGTTACATTTATATACCCACCAATTATTTTATAATGCCTTTTTGTATGATCGTTTTTCCTATCTAGGCTATAAATTTTATGAGTGAGGTGTTGTGAGTTATTTTTAGAATAGACTTTCATATGTTTCTTTTTAGTAACAATGTGATGGAAATTTTTAGGCACTGAAGAGAAAGAATCCTAAATGTTGTACAGGCCTGTATTAAAATATTTTTATTGTTGTTTCCAGTCCTCTGCCTGTTACTGAGAATTTCCAATCATTTGGATGTTTCTATGCAGAATTAGTGCTTGTTATTTGGTAATTTGGGATCTGACAAGAGATTTTTTCCTGGACCCACAGAGCAAGATCTCTGTAGATTACACATGGCTGATGCTGCAGTAGGGGAGGAGAATGTGCACTCAATATTTTATTACTTTGTGTGGGTAGAAATTCTGAATCCATTGTGGAATTTATTCACAATGATCTTTTACTTTGTTTTAGATAGAAAGGTATTCAGAGGTGAGCAGATCTCCTAAACAAAAGAAACTCCAACCATAACATTAGTAGAATTGTTCTTTTTTCCTTATTGTAAACAAGCTTTTCTTTCAGAAATGGCATACCAAACGTGCCCAGTCTTGTCCAGGAACAACGATCAAAATGTATGCTTCATCAGTTCAGTTAAAAATAAAAATTATGATATGCTGGAAATTCTGGGATTCATTTGGAGATTTCTGGTAAATTTCCCTATGACAGGCAGGAATTAGAATCAATTATTCATTCAATATCTGTTACTAAATATAGTATTATACATAGACATCAATCAATATTTTATTGATTAGAAAAATAAATGATTGAATAAAAATTGACTGTTACAAGCTGGACAATAATCACAGGTTCTATTATTTTCTCTTGCAAAAGAGTTAATATTTTATAGGTGCTTCTGCTTACATATTTAAGGTTATGATCATGCTTAATAAAATAGATAGATGATAGATATTAAACTCCTCAATCACAGTGAATCAATACTAAATTTAATTCACTATATTTAAAATCCAATGTTCTTTCAGCCAGAATTATATTTAAATATTGACTCCATTTCTCAAACCATCATTCTTTTTTTTTTATTAAATAGTTCAAATCATGAAGCAATCTATTGTACAGGAATTATCTCGTTTCCAGTTTTGAGATTTTAGAGTGTGCAGTTTCAGGAAGCAGTAATAAACTGATAGCTTCGAAATGGACTTTATGACAATGTTTGTTAAAATGGAATTCTATTGTTATTTGCTTTACCACAAGCTACAGTCTTAAAAAAATATATCTTCTGCTGCTGTTGTACTGGTTAGTTGAGGAACTGAATGGTGTCGTAGGAACAACAGTGAATGAGGATACAGCATTAAGATGCAACCATTCTAGCCTATACTTTCCCATGTAGTTCATACGTCGTGAAAGACAGTTGGTCCCTCCAGGACTAAATATATTAACTATACATTATAAGAGTGTATTTCAATATTTAAGGTTATTTTCAGTTCTGTCACTCTGTAACTCATATTTACTCATATTCTATGCTGCAAAAGTAACTCAAAAATGGGAAGATATTTTATATAACATATAAAACGGATCTATGATTTTCTGAATTTTACTTGGATACTAAACAAAGAATCTGGGACCAGCTAAATTTTTTTTTTTTTGGGGGGGCTTATTTTTTAAACAACTGAATTTTAATCTATGGTATCCAAATTATACAAATAAGCTATGCTTCTCTTTTTAATTTTCTAAAAATTTTATGATTTATTAATTTATATTTTCACTCTACCTTGTATGTATGTTATCATTTGTCATTAACCTTTCTTTTGCTTCATTTTCCTTTAAAGAAAATTTGTCTCCTGAATGCGGATTATCTATGACGTGTACAGAGTTATTCAAATGCCTGTTTTGTTCATGTGAAAAATGAATTCACCTGATTGTTCGGCACATCAGCTGGAATTCCAGGTGTTATTAGGTCACAAAATGTTAGAAGAGAGGCCATTCCCTTGACTAAATTACTAAAATTGACATTTTCAGTAGAAGGACTCTAAATTTTACTCAATTCGTTTTTTTCTGTGATTATTCAAACTAAACCAGTTTTCACCTTTACAGCTGCTATGAAAAATAGAACTGTGTTGCCACAACAGATACGCTATAATGAAACGGGCATCGTGTTTTTCTTCCGAATAAGCTATCAGCTGTTTGCATGGTTTGGTGTTTCCTAATCACTGATGTCTCAGTAGGTAGCACCTGCAGATAGTCTCACCTACAGACAGGTTTCTCAGTTATTGGAGGTAAAAAGTATGGACAGTGCTTGAAAACATCTCTCCATATCACATGTGTTTGTGATTAATTCTATTGTTAATATCATTGCACAGATTACATTATTCCCAATGTATAATTGATTGTTTATTATGTAACATTTTAAATATTTGCATACATTTCAAGCAATCATTTTATGCATAGTAAATTTTTATTATTTCTTTCCATTTGTTGGCCTTTCTCAGTTTGCTTAATACCCAACAGGTTATTATAACAGCATACATTTAAGGTAAATCTTTATTTTTAATACTTCACAGATATTAAAAGTTACATCATCATTTTTCTTAATATTTCCCACAATACATATACATTTTATTGGGGCATATATGTGAATGGTATTTAGTTCTCAGAAAATTGTCATGATAAAGCTCTTCAAGGCAATTTCTCCCCTTTTCTCAAAGCCCCTTTAGGATTATGCTTGTGAAAGTGTATGATGACCTTATTCAACTTTAACAATTATACTACAAACAATCTAAGTAAGGGATACTGCTTCTCAAAGGTAAATTCTCTTTTGTAGTCAACACAATAATATCTAATACTTTTATAGCCCTTATTATGTGCTCTATTAAATGCTTTTAATATATCACCATATTCAATCTTTTTAATAGCAAAATAAGCTAGTTACCATTTTAAAGCTGAGGAAAATGAAGGACAAAGAGATTAAGTAATTTGCCAAGTATTGCAGAGCTAGTAAGGTGAAATACTAGAATTTTAAGACAAGGATTTTGGTCCCCGTTGCTGGACTGCATTTATTTTCTCCCTCCCATCTCATCATATTTTAATCCATTATCACACTGGAATAGAGAAAAACAAAACAAAACAATTTTTCTAAGGTTACATAAGGAAATCATGATGTTTTGAAGCTATAATGAGAACTTTGGTGAAAACGCTGGAACATAAATTTAAGAATCTGGGAATCCACCTACTCAAGGATAAATGTTTATCAAGAATTTTAAACTCTGGAAGAAAAGAGATTTCAAAAACCATGTAATGGTCAAAGTCAGTGATACTTTTACTGATAGTGATGTGTTTGGGAGATACTATGGGTAGGCATCTTTGAAGGAATGGAACAGCTCAATTTCATACATTAGGTAAACCAAAAAACTATTTGCTTAAAATCTATTTGGGGGAAAACAATCAATATTGTATTTAATGGCAAAAACTAAACATGATATTAAATATATATGTGTATATAAACATTTAATTGAAATAATTTTCAGTATAAATATATGTATAAATATACATGCATATATCACAGTAAAACTAACATGAGGAAAACGACGATAATGTAAAATCTTCATGTGATCACAGAGAAAATTTTGATCTGGATACAATTTTACCAACAAAATACTGCTACGAATTATTTAAGGAAATATGTTGTCATTCAATTTCTTACATAGTTCCATGTTTTAGCTACTACAGTAAAAAAAATAAAAATAAAAAACTCGTTGCCTTCGAGTCAATTCCAACTCATAGCAACACTATAGGACAGAGTGAAATTGCCCCAGAGTTTTCAAGGAGCAGCTGGTGGATTCAAACTACTGACCTTTTGGTTAACAACCATAGCACTTAACCACTGTGCCACCAGGGCTCCAGCTACTACAGCAGCCTTCATTAAATTTTAATATAGAATAACTTTAAGGATAAGGGAGTTCTAAGGTAACTTAGTTCTAAGACTAAGAATCTAAGGGAACTTGAGCATAGTGAAAGCAAGGCATTAGTTGGTCCTTGGTCAAAATGTTGTAATTATACAAAATAAAGTAACTTTCACTTAAAATATAAAAGCATCTAGTTATGATTAAACCCTTGAGAAGCACTTTGCAATCTTTCACTAGTATTTTTTCATTAGTTTAATCAAACTCCTTTTGTCTCTAAATATTTTCTACGTGTATCAGTCATGTTCGATCAGGGACAAAACCCACAGGTTATTTTAACATCAAAAAATTAACATTAACAGTTCTTAACTAGGTAAAGGGGCCCTGGTGACACCGTGGTTAAGCGTTTGCCTGCTATCCAAAAGGTTGGCAGTTCAAATCCACCAGGCATTCCTTGAAAACCCTATGAGGCAGTTCTCCTCTGTCCTATATGGTTGCTATGAATCGTAATCGACTCAACAGCATCGTTTTTTTTTTCTTTTTTTAAATAAATAAAAAATTATTAAACAGGTAACTGAAAAAGTAAATGAAACAGACTAAGATACCCCTTAAGATGGGAGGAATAATAGCAGAGATTAGAAATATTAAAACTTTGAAGCTTGGAGGTGAGGTCTAAGGAGCTGAAACTCAGAGCTCTGAGGTGCTGTGTCTCTGTCCTTACAGTAGGAGTCCCTTGAGCCTGGGATCCAGACTTCTTTGATGTTCCTCCTATACAGAGGAGTGGTCTATATCCTCCTCCTTTGAATCAGTGTCTGACAGTGATACACCTGTAACTAGTAGTATGTATCAGAAATCATCCTATGTAATTTCTCGGGCTAGATCTGAAAATCTAGGCAGCGTCTCCTTGGTTCTCTTGGAACCATTGTTGAGGGAGAAGTCAGTTGCCATGTAAAATTCTACACTGATACTGCCATATTGAAGAGGCCATAAAAGTAGGTGTAGGTAGGCAGCCCGTGTATTTAACAGCCAGCATCAACTTTTAGCAATGTGAATGAGTCATCTTGGATGTCAGTCCAATTGTGCTATAAAATGCTTGCTTGACTGTAGCCTTAGACAACATCTGACTACAATTGCACAAAACTCAAAACCCATTGCAGTCAAGTCAATTCCAACTCATAGTGACCCTATAAAACAGAGTAGAACTGCCCCATACGGTTTCCAAGGAACGGCTGGTGTACAGGAGACCCCAAATTAGGGCTGACTAGTTGAGCTTGGAAGCGGCAATCAAGAAATCCAAAGACAAGTTGCATTGGGCAAATCTGCTGCAAAAGACTTTTTTGAAGTGTTGAAAAGCAAACATGTCACCTTGAGGACTAAGGTGCACCTGGCCCAAGCCATGGTGTTTTCAATTGCCTCATATGCATGCAAAAGCTGGACAATGAATAAGGAAGATGGAAGAAGAACTGACGCCTTTGAATTGTGGTGTTAGTGAAGAATACTGAATATACCACGGCCTGCCAAAAGAACAAACAAATCTGTCTTGGAAGAAATACAACCAGAATGTTCCTTAGAAGCAAGAATGGTGAGACTTTGTAGCGCATACTTTGGACATGTTATCCAGAGGGATCAGTCCCTGGAGAAGGACATTGTGCTTGGTGAAGTAGAGGGCCAGTGAAAAAGAGGAAGACCCTCAACGAAATGGACTGACATAGTGGCTGCAACAATGGGCTCAGGCATAGCAACAACTGTGAGGATGGCACAGGACTGGGCAGTGTTTCGTTCTGTTGTGCAAAGAGTTGCTATGAGTTGGAACTAACTCGAGGGCACCTAACAATAACAAAAACAGTTGAGTTTGTGCTCAGTTACTGACCCAAGACTTTGTGAACTAAGAAATTATTCTTTATATCATTGTATTTTTGGGTGGTTTGTTATAATTTGAGTAGAAACCAACAA
This sequence comes from Trichechus manatus latirostris, assembly GCF_000243295.1. Lineage (NCBI taxonomy): Eukaryota > Metazoa > Chordata > Mammalia > Sirenia > Trichechidae > Trichechus > Trichechus manatus. Next base: position 12,685,013 of record NW_004443949.1, on the reverse strand, counting down.
CAAGCAAACATGAAAGAGCAAGCCCCTTCTTCCTCTTCTGTACTTGCAGTCTGTTTGAGTAGCCTCTTTGTCAATGCCTAACAGGGAGCAGCTGGCATTGCAGACTATACAATAAAGAGTTCAGAGCTGAGAGACATTAGCTTAATAACTGGCACACTATATTTACGCAAAGGATGAAAAACATTTCAGGCTAAAACTAAAATTTTAATTTACTTTAATAATTTTGACACCATGAAATTTTTAGGTACTTTGAAATGGCCCTAAATTAGTAAGCTAGGACATTGGTTTAAGAAACAGCACAAGGGTTAATATTAAGTGACACTAATGTGCTTGATGGAATCAATATACATTAAGACTTAGCTATCTCCAGAATTAGACTCCATTTTTGTTACCACTATCATGAATGATAATTAACAAATTATCATACTGCAGTCTGATGATGTTACCTTGTCGTTAAGAGGACAAGCACACATTTAGCTTTCATATTGTCGGTCTGGAGAATCAGGTCACGTTAGCAAAATTTTGAATTGAGTTAAGAGGGAAAAATAGCACAAATCAATATTAGAAGAGATTGCTTGTTTCATTTTGCAGTTCCCCACTTTGGCAGGGCTTTTTGTGCTGTATTTGCTCCTGTGCGTGTTAAGTTTCATTATCACAAATTCACTAATTAATACTACTACTAATAATAGTTACAACTTCTCAAAGTTCTTCTTGCTTGACTTAAAGAAAGGACTATATCTTGAAATCTAAAAATTATATTTATTTAAGTAAAGAGTTTTGCATTATTAAAATTATTTTTTATGTTCAGTCACCTCTATTAAGAATTACCTCTCATTATTATTCATATTATTACTCTTGAATCAGTTGTTTCTAATTTCTCTATGCAGATTATGCCTGACTATATTTTTTTATTTTTTATCTGATTCACTAAACTTCCTTATTTTATTTTTTGTTGTTATTGAAAATATACACAACAGAACAGAACATACACCAATTCAATTATCTCTATGTGTACAAGTGACATTGAATACATTCTTCAAGTTGTGTAAACATTCTCACCCTCCTTTTCCAAATTCTTCCTCCTCCATTAACATAAACTCACTGCCTCCTAAGCTTCCTATCTAACGTTTTGAGATGCTGTTGTCAATTCAATCCCACATAGATAATTCTTCAAAAGAGCACTATGTTCTGGGAAGATATTTTTTTACTAATGAAGCTTAGATATTGTTTGGTTTAACGAAGACTTCAGGGGATATCTTTGGTGTAAGGTTTAAAGATTGTCTAAGGACAATAGTTTTGGGGGTCCATCCAACTTCAATCACTCCATAAAGTCTGGATATGAGAATTTTGAAATTCTGTTCCACATTTTCTTAATTTGATCGGGATTCTTCTATAGAATCTTTGATCAAAATGTTCAGTAATGGTAGCCAGGCATCATCCAATTCTTCTGGTCTCATGGCAAAGGAGGCAGTTAGCTGTTCATGAAGGCAATCAACCACGCATTCCATTTCCTCCTTCTTTCCTGGCTCTCTTCAACTCCCTTTTGATTCGTTGTTTTCACTAACTTTTTCACACATACAAGATTTTCCACTTATGAACTTAGCCTCGTCTCCTAAGTGGCCTTTACTTTCTACTTCACTTAATTTACACCCGGGTTTCCTTAATGCCAAAACACATCCTGATTGTTGTCTTCCGTCTTTTATCTCAGTAAAATCTCTCTATAAAAGATATGTTATTTGAAATAAAGATCTTAATACTCGATAGCAGGGGGATATGTGCAAAGTAGGGGATATGTGTCAGAAGTTTTATGAGCACTGCCTGATTAGGAACCATAAGAAAACTTGAATTTTGATTCATTTAACATACCTCTACGTGCTATAAATATATAACACAATTACATTTAACTTAGGAAAGCACGCATTAAATCATACTGAAAATGTCAACTGTTTTGGGGATTATTGAAGGAAGTCTATACTTAATATTCTTAATATTTGTAGAATTTCTGAAGACGATTGATTTATCTAGAGCTCTTGCTGTGCTATGAGTTTCTTACTATTTGAGTTAGTAACAGCTCAGGAATCCTGTTAGTTAGCTGCCTTTACCCCAGTTTTAAATTGAGAAAACTGAGGTCTTAATAAGTGTGAAAACTTTACCAAAGTTACTTATCAAGCATAAGATATTGGAAGATTTTGAAAGTCAGCTAGTTTGATTCCAGCAAACTTATTTTTATATTTTACTCAACTGCTTTATAAGTGCTGCTAGTTGCAGAGTAAACTTAAGCAGAACCCTGGTCTTGATTGTGTTGGTCTGTTTTCTTCTATTCTTAGTGGATCACTTCAAAATTTTTATTATTAGAAAATATCACTCAAAAGTGTGGATTCCAAAGCTAGCTATTCAGAGATGAAATCTAAATATATTTAAAATTTTAATAAAACATAAATTTTCAAAACAAACAAAATTTAAGACTAGAAGATTATATAGGCAAATCTGCTGCAAATGGCATCTTTAAAGTGTTAAAAAGCAAAGATGTCACTTTGAGGACTAAGTTGTTCCTAACCCAAGCCCTGGTGTTTTCACTTGCCTCATACACATGCAAAAGCTGGATAATGAATATGGAAGGCTAAAGAAGAATCGATACGTTTGAATTACGGTGTTGGCAAAGAATATTGAATAAACCGTGGACTACCAGAAGAATGAAAAAATCTGTCTTGGAAGTACAGACAAAATACTTTTTAGAAGCAAGAATTGCTAGATTTCCTCTCAATTACTTTTGACATTTTATCAAGAAAGACCAGTTTCTGGAGAAGGACTTCATACTTGGTAGAGCGTCAGTGAAAAAGAAGAAGATCCTCAGCGAGGTGAATCGACGCAGTGCCTGCAACAATGGACTCAAACACAGCAATGGTTGTGAGGATGGTGCAGGACTGGGCAGTGTTTCCTTCTGTTGTACATAAGGTTGCCATGAGTAGGAACCAACTCGATGGCACCTATCAGCAACAATGACATATATTGTGTTAAGAACCAAAGGGCACACTAAAATCATGACCTAATGGACTGTGAGCTAGATATCTGACTAAATCTGTGTTAGAACTTGTCAAGTGGTTTAAACCGTATAAGAAAACAAAGGATTACATAATAGAAGCTACCTAAATCGTTGCCATTAATCCCAGAGATAATAATCATACTCATAAGAATTGTCATTTACAGCTTTCAATTTTCTTTAGGGAACTTAATATGACTAAACCTTTAACTTCTAGTTTGAAAGTTATATATTTATACCCCAAAATATTACCCTAAATTCTAAGATTAGCATTCTCCTGAAACAAGATCAATTTGTCAAAATTAAGTCATTAACAGTTGCATTTTTACCAGACTTTGAGTAAGTGAAATATAAATAATGGGATAATTAAACAACATGAATTATCCAAATAGCTCAGCTGGTATTTGAAAACATAACTATCTATCTATCTGTCTGTCTGTCTATCTAATTTTGTTCTATTTCAGGAAAAAAGTAATAATAGCATAGAAGTAATAATAAATAATAAATTAATATGTACCAGCATAAAAGGTTTCCTGGTTGCCGATAGAAAAAGAATGTTGAGACAAAACTATTTACTTATTATTTTTAACAGACTGAAAGAAATTATTTCCTAAATGAAAACAAAGTTCCCTTAAGAGTAAGTTATTAAAATGATTTCTCATCTGGAACTGCATAGAGGAGGCACACAATTATATATATACATATATATATAATATGTACACTTATATATACACACACGTATATATGTATATATATATACCCATGTATATATGTATATATATACACCCACGTATGTATGTACATGATTTGTTTACCTATTTTCCCCTTATGGATTGGAAATATACGCAGTGAATACTAGCAATTTTTTCGTGAAAATATTTCATAATTAAATTGGATTCTTTCTGCCATGTGCTATAGCACACAATGCTGAAGTATATTTGATGTGATTGCTAAACAGACTAAAATTTAAGATAGAACATATATATCTATGGCTAAATGTTTATCTGCAAGCTATTGCCCTAATCATAAAAACTTCAAAAAAAATTGTTTTTGGTATAATTTCAATCTGATGTTTATGCAACATATCAGAAGTGTGTCATTAATTGCAGTCATTAATAACAGAATTTTGTCAGAAAGACCCTTGTGAAGCTATCCATAAAGTGAAGGATATGTAGAGGAAGGCCAACTAAATGAGCTATAGGAGAGGAACTAGTGGACTTTTGAGATGCTTGCCATAAGAATGGAGCATATTCATTTTTGTGTGCCAAGAATTCAAGTAAGAAAAATGTGTATTAGTCATATATAGAACATTGGTATGTATTTTCAACTGAAAGGTAGTAATAGAATCTATTGCAAGAAAAAACATGAAATCACAGGTATTTTCATTTGTGCCATACCAGGTAACTTAGTTACTAAACAACCAAGAACTGCAACAGCTTTTTATTCCTAAAGAAAATTACGATTTACTGACAAATGTTTTTTTATTAAACATAATTAAATATATTGCTTTGTTACATAAAGCCTTCAATAGGTTAAATTGAGGAATAAGTTGCCTTAAATAATAATATTACTATACTTGGTATGATAATTTTAGGTGCCATTGTACCATTTACATTTATAATAACTGAGAATCAGTTTGAAATATACAATGTGAAAAAGTAGGGCTAAAAAGAACATACTATATTATTATGCTCCATAGAATTACATGCTGTTTTTGATTTTAGTTCATTTGATCAAAGCAGGATTGAGCCAACAATTCCAGCCATTTGGAAACTTCTTATCCACTTTTGGTAAAAATAGTTTAAATCACTAAAATGAGCCAAATAATATACTTTGTTGATTTTCTTCCTTTTTGGTTTATGTGATACAGATTTGAAAATGCTCTTAAGGGCACAAAAAATCAAAGAAGAAACAATATTCATTTTATTATACCGTTTCATTACCTTTGATTGCTGTGTTCATTTTATATAAAATGTATTCAATAATTGTATTCTTCATCAAGAAATCAATCTTGAGTGCCCAAGTACATGCTTCTGTTCTTCAGTTTTGTACGTATGGTATGGTAAAGAAAAAGTATGAATCATGCTCACCACCGGTTTTGAATGTGTTGGTTTTTTTAAGAAATGCAAAATGGACTCTTTTATTTCAGTCTCCTAAACTCTTTACTAATGCATATATTTTCAGTGTTCCTGGGCCTCCCTTTTTTTGGAAGCAATCTCTGTCACTTCATTCCTAATCCAATATACTGCCTCACTTCTTAAATGCCAGAGATGGCATTCAATTTGTGACACTGGTTCCACCTTACTGCTCGTTTAGGGCCATTGTCTGGCCTAAATGAGCAAGCAGTTGTTACATATTTTGAATATTCTGCTGCTGGTACCAAAAAAAAAAAAGAAAACCCAAACCCATTGCCGTTGAGTTGACTCCAACTCATAGCATCCATATAAGACGGAATGTAACTGCCCCGTATGGTTTCCAAGGAGAGCTTGGTGGATTTAAACTGCCAACCTTTTGATTGGCAGCCGTAGCTCTTAACCACTATGCCACCAGGGTTTCCCTTTGCGGGTACAGTATAGTTAATATAAAGAAATGATTTAATAGTCACTTAAGATGATTCCATTAAAAGTACTGAAAGTTATTTGACCATTAAAGCAAACAAGACAATAATGATCATAAATCATTAATCATCATAATGAGGAAGAATATGGCTGCATTAGTGTCAGCCCATTGGTGTTGACCATGTCTGCTTTTGTTTATTTTTAAATTTATTGTAAGTGTTAAATTCTGTTATATTTTAAATCATAGCTGGACTACAAATTAACGATAAAATTTTGATGTAATTATTAATAATATCTCTTTACATATTGTATGAATTTGTTTTGAAACATCAAACCAAAAAGATCCACTGAAAGGAATTTCAAGGAAAATCATGTAAATTTACAACACATGAAATCATAGTTGCTGCAAGGAAAAATATTTCATTCTGAGTGCCACTGGATAGTCTCCAATAAGATACTGAAATTAATATTCTTCTTAGTTTGACTTTTTATTTGTTTTCTAACGATAAAAAAAGAAAGCTACCAACACAATTTCTTCACAGAGAAAGCATCTTTGATCCTCTGAAATGTAATGGCATAAACTTCAAAGTCACTGGGCCTGTCAGCATTCTCCATTTCTTTACATGTTTCTTTCAGGAACATTTTCAGAAAGGATATTATAAAAATAAAAGCAGAAACATACAAGAAAACCCTGTGATTAAATAAGACTTGTACAAAAAAAAATTTTATATTTAGTAAAATAATGGTGTTTTAAAACCATAAAGAAAAAGGCATAGCTGATAAGAGACATCAATAACACACTGAACATACTGAAGGTGGAAAGGCATTCATTGAATTATAGCTGATAAAGCAGTTAAATCAGGTCCACCCATTCAATTCACTTCTGTCCTGTTCGACACTAACTGCAAACCACAGTATTTCTTCCTCTGGCCATAACAACCAGAGCTAGGATAGACCTCACAAGTAAAAACGCATAGTTTTCCAACTGCCAAGTTCACACAACACATTGTTTGCCAGCTTGTGGTCCCCACCACACCCTCACTTATGACCTACTGGCTACAAATATGGGTTTCCCTCTACACCTTCATGACACCAGCAGTAAGTTCAGGGGTCCCCAGGGCTCCTCGCTTACTCTGATCTGCTGGCTCCCAGAACTCCCTCAGATTATCTCAGGTTTGATAAACTGCTGGAACAATTCACATAACTAAGGAAAGCACTACATCTAAAATTATAGTTTAATTATAGAAAAATGGATACAAATCAAGGAACACATAGAGTAAGATAAGAGAAAGTTCCCAACACAGAGTTTCCATGTCTCAAAAATGAATTCACTCCTCTCTCTTGTAAACCAATCTCTTTGCTAACCTAAAAGCCCATGCAGCTTTCTTGTCTAAAGCCTTTGTTGGAATCTCATTACCAAAGCATAATGGATTGAACTCATATGTTTGAACTCAACTTCCATCCCTCCATCCCTAAGGTTGGGTTGATATCACATGATAGATCCAGACATCCAGAAAGACTCATCAATTTTGGCACCAGTTACCCAGAAGTCAAGGATTTTGGAGATACTGAAAATTTGTATCTTTGTTGATAGTTCATATAAGCAGAAATTCTTTTTTTCTCTCTGACATCACAATCAGATGTTTATTTTTCTCACCTCAGGAAAAGATAGCAAGATTGTGTTTTGATAAAGGAAACAAAAGAGAATGTGCAAACAACGGCACCAGGGAGAGATTCAGTGCAAGTGAATGCCTTACAAATAGATAATATGAGATGACAATCTGCATACTCAATTATAATATCTAAAATTGCCTTCTCCTTCATAGATTGTAGACTAATTGTCACCATTTTGTGAACTTATGGTTCTAGAAACAGAAAATATATACCTAAAAAGAAACTGTCCAGGAAGAACAAGACATGGGCTCATGGAAATGAGTGATCTCACATAAGAGTAAAAGCCAATGCCCTGATCTCTAGTCAGGGCTGACTTTTTGTGCATGCTTCTAGTTCAGTAGCACAGGCTGAGGGCTCTGAACTTGGTTTAATGCTCTGCCCTCGCTGTCCTGAAATTCTTAATTTTATCTTTGAACTTCTGTTCTGTAAGTGTCTTAGGCTGGGCTCTCTAGAGAAGCAAAACCAGTGAAATGTATATATGTATATATATATAGAGAGAGAAATTTATCCCAAGGAAATGGCTCATGCAGTTGTGCAGGATGGCAAGTCCCAAATCTGTGGATCAGGCATCGAGCTGGAGGCTTTTCCTGACTCACAGGGTTGCAGAGGGTGATGAACCCAAAATCAGTAGGTTAGGTGGAAAGTTGGTCAGAGGATGACGAGTTAGATGCAGGATCCAGAGAGTGTGAGCTTTGCCAGAACATCTCTATATATTGGTTGCAGACCACATCCCCAAGGAAACTCCCTTTTCAACTGATTGTATGCTCATGTCAGATCACAAAATGGGGAATGACTACATCGGATCACAAAATGGAGGATGGTTACATCATTACATAACTGTCAAACCACTGAGAATCAGGGCCTAACCTTAACCACCACAATAAGTGAAGTGCATGAGCAGAGGGGCTATGTTTAATATATGTGTCTGTAATTCCTTGTTAACTAATTTGCATATAGCTATCTCAATGCCCCTTAAGTACAAAATTCCAGGGAGCCCAAGATGCACAGGAGTTCAAAGTGTGCTACATCTGTGACTGAGTAGATAGGGCACTGACAGTCCCTAGAGATCACATTTTCTGTTTTAACTAGAGCTTGCTTTGAATACACAAATAAGGTAATGGCATTTTAAGAAACAGGAAAGACCAAGGAACTTTATCCTACTTTTTTTTTTCATGTTACTTCCTTGTATTAGCCAACCACTTACGATAAAAATAAAAGAAGCCCTGGTGTCACGGTAGTTAAAGTGCTCAGCTGCTAACCGAAAGGATGGTGGTTTGAACTCACCCACCACTCCGTGGAAGAAAGATGTGGTAGTCTGCTTCCGTAAGAATTTACAGTCTTGGAAACCCTATGGGACAATTCTACTCTGTCCTACATGGTTGCTATGAGTTGGAATCGACTTGACGGCAGTGGGTATGATAAAAATGACACAGAAGGAAAGAGAAGGACAGGGCAACTTATAGTTCTTTTTTCCTTTCTTACTCGTCAGTAAGCCAACAACAGAAAACGTTGTTAGAATGTGTGTATCAAGAAGTGAAATAAAATCATTTGAGTTTGTTTTGGGTAATGTTTTTACAGTTCTTATAAAAATGAAATAATACATATTTACAAGCTGTGAAGTAAGAGTTGCGCAATTTTGGTGATGCTTCCCATGAGTTACAGTTTTCATATTTGCATTTGTAATTGGTGTTGTACAATATAAAGATGAACAGTAAAATTTATGCTAATAATTTATTTTTTTTACTTAGAATAACATTAAATATCAGCTAAAAATCATAATAAATAAAACCACCATGAAAAATTGAGAGAAAAAGAGGGTGAGAGTGATATAATCAAATCAAAAACCAAATCCACTGCCATCGAATTTATTCTGACTCATAATAACCTTGTAGGGCATAAGAAGAACTGCCTCAAAGCCTTCCCAAGGCTGTAAATCTTTACGGAAGCAGACTACCACATCTTTCTACCATGGAGCAGCTGGTGGGTTTGAACTGCTGACCTTTTGGTTAGCAGCCAAGTGCTTAACCACTGAGTAACCAGGGCTCCTTGAGAGTGATACAGAGATAAACATTTTATATTTTAGTACCTAAAATGGCACTTTTTTCTTGCATTTTGACAGAGGGATCCTATATACTCATTTTTCACTGGGTCATACAAATTCTGTAGTGGGTTTAGCCCTGATGCAAGCCATTTAAGGATGACTCAGGAGGACTTCAAGGGTCCTTTCCCTAAAGGGGTAAAGGGGAACTTATCTATTATCTGTTTGTGTAACTATATCAGGGATGTTAAATTCTGTCATAAATGTTGAGTCTTGCCAGGAAACAGAGGGCTAGATTAATGCTATTTTGAAAAGAACAAAATAAAGAACACTAAAACAAAACAAAACAGATAATGTTAACTGTAGGAAAAAGCTATACAATAAAAATAAATACAACCATAATACCCTACATAGGATCATATGCACAGATATCACTTCACACTTTTTTTATTTTTTTAAGAAATGCAGAATCTCGAGCTCTACTAATGATCTAATGAGTCAGTATCTTCAAAAACATAGTTGGGAATCTTAAAAAAATGTAGAATGCGATTCATAGTCTAGTCATACACCCCGGACCAATTAACCCAACTGAGAAGCTACCAAGTGAGGCTGATGCTGCCCCTCTGCTGTCAGCATTGATCGATATACTTAAGCTGTTAACTATATCTTCATAGATAAACAGAGAACTGTATTTACCGAAAGCAGTGAGCAAATTTTGACTTCATTAAAATGTATCAAAACAATATCCGTAAGTTGAGCAAACATGCATGATTAGGTGTGGTGTAAAAGAGGTAATTTCATGTGTTTTCCTGTAGGACATATTTTTTTTTTCCTAAATATAATTAATCTGCTTATAATGACAAAGTCATGCATGAAATGTTAACAGCCATTTTGAATAATAGATTAAATTTCAATATAGGAGTTCCAGAATTAACACCCTGATTTTTGTCATTATCTATTTATTAAACAAACAACAAAAATAAATCACTGAAAGTTCGTATCACTGAAATACATTAAAAATAAAATTACCAGAGAGTAAAAAGTATTTGGAAGTACAGGTTGATTTCATAGTCTAGACTGAAGTAAAGATAATGTGGAGTACAAATTATGCTGTGGCTTTGGGTTTATATAAAACACCAGAGTCAACTTAATTAAAATCTGATCTTGGAAGTATATATATCAATAGGACAACTATTGTATAATTACATTTAATATAAACAAAATGCGAGTGCTGGGTTCCATAGGTACTGATAATCAAAGGACATACTTCAAAATTATAAGAGTCCTAGGTTAAAAAAAAATTAACTGGGGATATATAGCATTTGATTTAAATAAAATCAGAAAATATTATGTTATGTTTCTTATCAAAATCTTTTCATATTGTTTTTGTGTGTTTATTTCAAAGAGATAAAAACAATATAAATGCTTTCACCAAAAAAATAACTTTCTTCCCACTTATTTTTAGTACTCTAGCTTCTCCAGGGCTATGCAAACATGTGCGACTTCTTTTGCCTGGCAACGCAATAATCAAAATTGTAGGATACTTCAAGACAAAGTTTTGTGTTGGTACATATTCAAATTCTGATGAAGTTCCAGACATTTCAAATTAACCACGATTTAAACAACAACGATAAAAACAATAACAAGAGCAAGAAAAATCCATATGGTCTGTAAAGGAGCAATGAAATATTTCTTTTCAGCTGTGTTTGCTTTATAACATCCGTTAGCTAAAACCTTACCACCCAAGAAGCACAATGCCTTTTTCATCCCTTTGTGCTAAGCAATGAAAGTAAAACTGAAAGATATACAATTTTTGCCCTACATTCTTTTTCGACATTTTCTGGATTAAGCTAAGATGAATGTAAACAAAGACAGATGTCTATAATCATAATGTCAGGCTATGTTTTCATTAATTTCTTTCAAAGGGAAATTATGCTGCACATTATAGTGTGGGAATGATGAAAATGATACATTCCTTCAACAAAGCCTCTAAAATTCCATGGCTCCAAAGTTTTTTTGAGATGAAGCATTATCTTAATAACATAACGTAAATAGTTTGACAAAGAAAATTTTCATAAAATGGGATAAAAGTAAATTTCTTTAAAAAAAATAAAATTTTAAACAAAGCATTGACTCTCTGCAGATAATCTGATGACAAGTTAGTCATCCAAGGATCTCTAGGTAAATACCTTGCTCCTTTACCCCAAAGCCATTTATGATATAGTGTCATTTTGTATCCCTAATTAAATTGTAAAGACTTTCACATTGGTGACTATGCTTTGTGTTTGAATACTTCACAGTGCTTCTATAAATCAACTTCCAGTGAAAATTAGAACTTTAATTTTGTAGTTGTTGTTGATGATATTATTGTAGTTATTATTTTTCAGAAAAAAATAGGATACTGAGAGACCTAATTTTTTTTTTTTTAATTTTTTTATTGTACTTTAGATGAAGGTTTACTGAACGAATAGTTTCTCATTAAACAGTCAGCACACATATTGTTTTATGACATTGGTTAAAAACCCCACGACATGTCAACAATCTGCCAAAAGCTGAGGGTCAGGGCTGCCATGCCAAGGGGCAGAACGGGGCCTGCCGCAGCAGAGGGGGAGGGGTCACCACTCTGATGGACTAGGAGAATGGAGCTGCCCAAACGCAAGGGAGCACAGCTGTTATTCCAGTGGCCTGAAAGACAGAGCTGAAGCCTAGGGCCAAGAGGCCTCCACCCAGAATCCAGAGAGTATGTCCAACACCCAGTCTGGAGGGCAGGGCCATTGCCTTAATGGTGTCAGAGAACAGAGGATTATTTTCAAGCTTTGAGAGCTAGTGTAATGTGTTCTGCTGACTTGCTTGGTGCCTGTTATCCCTTCTTTCTCTCTAATTTCTCCCATTTGTAATGTCTACCTTGTGCTTCTTCCACCATTGTACTTTGGAAGCAGATAACTTGTATTCTAGATTTTACAGATGAAGAGGAATTTTGCCCCAGGATGGAATTTGGACTTGGAGTTGATTTAAGACTTTTTTAATCTTTTTATTGTACTTTAGATGAAGGTTTACAGAACAAATAGTTTCTCATTAAACAGTAAGTACACATATTGTTTTATGACATTGGTTAACAACCCCACAACATGTCAACACTCTCCCTCCTCAACCCTGAGGAACTTTTCTTTGGTGAAAATATACATAGCCAAAGTTACACCATTTCAAACATTTCTACATGTACAATTCAGCGACATTGATTACATTCTGCCAGCTATGCTGTTATTCTCACTATCCTTTCCCAAATTATTCTATCACCATTATCTTCAACTCACTGTCCCCAAGGCTTACTATCAAACCTCTTGAGTTGCTGTTGTCAATTTGATCTCACATAGATAATTCTTTTTTTTTTTTTTTGTACCTTAAATGAAGGTTTGCAGAACAAATAGTTTCTCATTAAACAGGTAGTACACATATTGCCCTGTGACAATGGTTAACAACCCCATGACATGTCAACACTGTTCCTTCTCAACCTTGGGTTCCCTATCACCAGCTTTCCTGTCCTCTCTTGCCTTCTAGTCCTTGTCGCTGGACTGCTGTGCCTCATTAGTCCCGTTTTGGAGAGACCTAATTTTTTAATGAGTACCTATTATTACTATATTCTGGGCCTTGCTTGTAATATTCTTTTAAGCATTGTATTTAATTGATTATTTAGTTAATTGTAGAATCCTACCCAGAGTAACCCATATGTCACGATATTTATATCAGTGGATATTTATAAGGCTGTTAGTTCCTACCTGTGTGCCGCACACCCTCCATGGGCTTAGTTATTTCTGGAGTCCATGAACCTAAAGAAGTGCTCTTACCTAAGAATTACAACTCTACCTCCTCTTCTCATAGCTACACCATCGTCTCTGTTAGCAGTGCCCTTCAAGGTGACTGCCCCATCAGATGTCTCTATACTCCACTGACAGACCAAAGCTCCATGTCTCTGTCAGGTATGGAGAATGGTCATCTACAGAGCTCTGGCATGAATGGTTAACCTGTGCCCTAAGAACAGTGTTTACTCTGGGGCCAGCAACCTGAAGCCATCTGGCAAGGAATTTTGAGATATTGGAAAGAGCATGGAAGGATGAGAATGGAGTTGCAATTCAATTAAAATCACTGGGCAATGCATTTATCCTTTAAGGAAAACATGAGTTAAAATCTAAATTGAACTTGTAATTTTTAATGATGAAAATAACATTTGTTTGCAATGTGCATGCAGATTCTTTGGCAATAAGTTTGTGTTACCCATTATAGGCTAACCTATTTATGTAGAATTGCAGGAATTAAATTGTCTTTCCAGAACTGAGGGTCCCCAATTATACCAAGTCATAACAATAAAGTACTCTTCTTTCCCTTCAAGATATGACCTCCAGAGTAGTGCTTTTACTGAAATTCCAAAAACAGATTGACTATAAATTTCTAAAGTATCTCAAAGAATTAAGCAGAAATGAAAGCAAAAATCAAACTCTCCTTTTAAATTTGGAAATAATTCATTTTCTACATGAGACAATGTTTTATTTTTGCTTCCTAAGAAAATAAGTATCAATAATTTTTAATCAAAGAATGTACCATTATACTAACTTCACTATGAACCATAGATTTAGACATTCATAGTTCCATGCTTATCAAAGCATGTGGGTATAAAAGTATACCTGAACTTAGTTTTCTAGTTGCTTTCAAGCTAACAGAGTGGTGGTGATGGTGGCGACAGTGGTGTTGATGATGTGACTTCGATATACTTTGTCAGATAAGGTACATTTTGACTCTTCCCTTTTGCTCACTTGAACTTTTAAAAAAAATGTTGATTGTAAAAGAAACAAATCACCTCCTAATATCTATTATATTGATAAATGCACAGAGAGAATAAAGTATTTTAGAAAATAACTGAGTGAGGTGTTCACAAGTATGGAAATTTGTGGAGGATTGTGATTAGGAAAGGAAACCTGGTGATGCAATGGTTAGGCACTTGGCTGCTAACCAAAATGTCTGCAGTTGGAACCCACCAGCAACTCCGAGGGAGAAAAGACCCGATGATCTGCTTCCATAAAGATTACCCACTGCGTAGAGTTGATTCCAACTCATAGCAACCCTGTAGGACAGGGTGGAACTGCCCCATAGGGTTTCCAAGGCTGTTAATCTTTATGGAAGGAGACTGCCACATCTTTCTCCTGCAGAGCATCTGGTGAGTTCAAACTGCTGCCCTTTTGGTTAGCAGGGTCACTATGAGTCAGAATGACACACAGCACACACACAAACATAGTGATTTGAAGGTCCTTCTACGATTAGAATCTCTGAATTCAAAAATCACTTCATTACTTACCAGCTTTGTGATACCTAGGCAAGATACTTAACAACCACAAACCCCATTTTCCTCATCTGTAAATGTGATAATAGTATCTGCCACATTGTTGTTATTGTTGTTAGGTGCTGTCGAGTCAGTTCTGACTCATAGCTACTCTATGTACTACAGAACGAAAACACTGCCTGGTCCTGCGCCATGCTCACAATCGTTGTTATGCTTGAGCCCATTGTTGCAGCCTCTGTGTCAGTCCATCTCAGTGAAGGTCCTCTTCTTTTTCACTGACCCTGTACTTTACAAAGCAAGATGTCCTTCTCCAGGGACTGATCCCTCCTGATAACATGTCCAAACTATGTAAGACATAGTCTCACCATCCCTGCTTCAAAGGAGCATTCTGGTTGTACTTCTTACAAGACAGATGTGTTCATTCTTTTGGCAGTCCATGGTATATTCAATGTTCTTCGCCAACAGTACAGTTCAAAAGTGTCAATTCTTCTTCGGTCTTCCTTATTCATTGTCCAGCTTTTGCATGCATATGATGCAGTTGAAAATATCATGGCTTAGGTCAGGAGCACCTTAGTCTTCAAGGTAACATCTTTGCTTTCCAACACTTTGAAGAAGTCTCTCATAGCAGATTAGCCCAACACAATGCGTCTTTTGATGTCTTGACTGCTGCTTCCAAAGGTATTGACTGTGGATCCAAGTAAAATGAAATCCTTGACAACTTCAATCTTTATTCCGTTTATCATGATGTTGCTTATTGGTCCAGTTGTGATGATTTTTGTTTTCTTTGTGTTGAGGTGTAATCCATATTAGTTTAATAAAATAATTAGATAAATTATTAGTTTAGTAAAATAATTAGATAAAATGGGTCTTGTGAGGGGACCTTGCATAATTTCAAAACACATAAAGCATTCAATAAATATTGTTGTAATTGTTGATAATACAATACTGTATTCTTATTACTGTCATTATTATTGGTATTTTAGAACTAATTATGATACCGAAAGCTCAAGAAAATATATAGGGATTAATTCTTCATTGGGAAGAATTTCAAATAGATATAAAAATGCTGAAAAATATTCAAATTTCCCAGAACATGAAGAAAGACACCTGAAAATTTGAAAAATACAAAATGTTTATTGTAGTTCAGGATATAGCATAAACTATGGAATTGGCATTGATATATCGATATAGTGAAATAGTGATAGGACAAGGATTTTCAAATATGTATGGGGATGCTATTTGTTCACAAATGACTGTAAGGAAGAAATTGTCTGTGGATGACAAACAAAAAAGTCTTTACTAACACATTCATTACAGTATTAGAAACAAAATATCCTGTAAGAATTTATGAGATTTATATAGTATAGAGCAAAGTAATAGATTGAATGCCCTATATTGGAAATGTTATTTGCTCAGATAGAACAAAGATATAGAAATCTTTATATGTGATCAATTTAAATTAATGTACTTATTTAGATTTATTTTAATCAGGTATGTGCCAGTAAAACCAAACCCATTGCCCTCAAGTTGATTCCAACCCATAGCAAGTCTATGGGACAGAGTAGAACTGTCTCATAGTGTTTCAAAGGCTGTGAATATTTACAGAAGCAGACTGCCATATCTTTCTCCCTCAGAGTGGCCAGTGGTTTCGAACTACCAACCTTTGGATTAACAGCTTAATGCTTAACCACTGCACCAGCAGGGCACTCTTATGCTAGTTTAAAAAAAAAAAAAAAAACTAAACCCATTGCCATTAAGTTGATTCTGACTCATAGTGACCCTACAGGACAGAGTAGACTGCCCCATAAGGTTTCCATGGAGTGGCTGATGGATTCAACCCTTTGGTTAGCAGCCGAGCTCTTAATCACTGTGCCACCAGGGCTCCATTAGGTTTCCAAGGAGTGGTTAGTGGATTCAAACCGCCAACCTTTTCGTTAACAGCTGAGCTTTTAACCACTGTGCCACCAAGACTCCTAGCTATGTTTCAGTAGGAAACAAAAATAGTTAATTCGCTAAATATAAAAGTATGTCTTATGCATTTTGCTTTTAAATTTCACAGTTAAATTGAAGTCACAAATATTATACCTTCACAAGTAACAGCCTCACCAAGGCTGTACATAATAGCCAAATTACTGTAGATAAAACATACTATAATACATGTGCAGCCACAACATGATATAGCACTTAAATGCAATTTCACAGAGAGGAGAAGAAGCTGCATCCTAGAAAATTGCATGTTTACTGTTTGAAGACAATTTTCGGTTCTGATGCTCATGGTATACTGCTTCCTCAGTGGGCATTAATAGGCACTCTCAAAAAAGTTTTTCTTTTCTGTCAGCTAGCTGGGCATACAAAGTTTTGCTAGTAATGCCACTAAAATAATTCTTCATTGCATCTATTGTTAATCTTATTCATCAAGAGCTTTTCAACTATCTTGAGTTAACCAGGATCTTATTTATACTTAGAGTATTTCCCACTCAGTGTAGAGAATACACAATAGATTACAGAATGTGTGCAGATTTCTTAATGGAGAAATAGGAATTGGCTACATAGTTTTATCAATATAATGTATTTTGTTAATATTTTTCCTAACATTCAATCATTCTCAAGTCTTTTTGAAAACACATACTCGCATTTCAAATTATTTAATTGAACATTAGATACGGAAGATTTTCTGCGAGAACTCCTTAAAAAATTGGTCTGTGATCCAAAGAATGTGGTAATGCCACTTAGTATATCTTCATCTTCATTTAACAAATACTTATTTATAACTTAGCATGGACCAGCATTGCCTATAATTTAGGAACTATGCTACACTTATAAGCAGCAAACTAAAAGAAAACTTTGCAATGAAAATATTTACTATAGCTTATCTCTAGCTTAAAACATCATAGACAACACTTTTAATATAATTTAAGTCTTATAAAACAATGTGACACTAGTTTGAGAAATACTATTCTATACTCCCACAGAGAAAAGTAAAGTTAGTAATGTTTACCATGAAAATAACTATTTAATCTCAGGTTTGGTGCTGGTTTCTCCAACAAACTATTCTTGATAAGGTCAATAATGCCTGCAGAAATGGAGTACAGGTGCCAAGATTCTACGGCTGATGGAAAAATTACAGACCAGGAGGAGAAGCCAAAAGTAGCATGAAATTCAATAAAGAAATTGTTTTCTTCCTAACAAATCTATGTTTTCTTCTTAGATTTTTATTTAGCTGTGTTCTTTCCTTCAACATATTTTCCCTATGTGTTCTTGGTTACTTATTGTAATATTTCATAATACTTAAATTGCTTAACTATTTAACTTAAATGCTTGACCATTTTCTCCTCAGCCTAATGCTTTTCTCACAAATTCAAACAAATAGCTTCTGTGATTTTTTCTTCCTTTCCCGTAATCAGAACTAAAACACACTTGGAAATTTTCTCAACCTACTTATTTCCCAAGCTATTTGATCTTGGAGCTGAAGGGAGAGAAATTAGTGAGATAGAATTTACCTCCACATAACTCATTGTAACAAGGTGGGATTTAAATGCTTTAGACTGAAAGTCAAAATATCTTTCCTATCCTATATATATATACATATATATATATATAACAACTGGTATTATAGTAAATTAAAATATTTTGGAACTCCAGTGACCTAAAATTTTACTATCTTATCTAAATTGAACTTTGCTATAACAGGTTCAGTGCTTTGCTTATTGTTGTTGTTGTTGGTTTGTTTGCTTTTTAGTGATAGACGTTCAGATGTGATTTTGGCTGATGTAAGCCAACTGTACACCCATGAATATTCACAAAGCTCACATTACCAGGGCACACTCTCAAGCTACAAATACAAGAAACTTGTTGGACTGAAAACATGTGACTAGATGTGTCTTTCATGAGTTGGCTCATTTACTGTGGTTCACAAGGAGAAATTCTGGAAACCTGAAATTACCAACTTCCAGTGAAAAGCAAAACTGCTAAGCTTGTGTGTATTTGTATGCGTGTGAGACAGAGAGAGGGAGAAAAAAAATTATTCTGAAGTCAGTTTTAATCAGAAATTTGCCTAGTGAGCGTGGAATCATAACAAGCTTAGTTTTGTGATTTGACTATTTATTTGCATCAAGTTAAAAAGAAATCCAAATGCATCAATGGAATCAGGGAGTTCCGTTTGGTTCAGGACACCTGCCTGTAGAAAATACTTAATGAAGCTGTCTATATTTGCTCCTACAATTCTTCATTAGACAAGCTTGTTTCTGAATATATTAATATTAAATATATATGTATATATATATTTGCCTAGTACAGTCCAGGAAAGTTAATACAATTTTAGCTTGAAACAAAGAAAATAACAATTTAAAATAATTTAATGCAAATAAAGTTAGCAAAATTGGTTAGATATTTGTGATAAATCTTGAATATTTGAGAGCAAAAAGGACATCTAGTATTACTGTATTAAGAAGATATTTCAAAAATCTAAATCAAGAAATAGAAAAATAGCATCTCTTCACATGGTTCCCTTTGCTCCCTGAAGTCTGGTGAGGGTGATGTGGAGGTGGACCTATGGATGATGCACACAAAATGGGTCTGGGTCACAGCTGATGAGCTTTCAGCTGAGGAAACTGCCAATCTTAGAAGCAGTATTCTGAAAAACCTGGCTGCCCTCCCCTTCAAAAAGACATTATCTTCATTGATCTAGAAGGTACATAAATGTTCTCCAGGGATATGAGAGAGACTTATGACAGATTGATGGAGATTTATTTCCCAAGAAACATAATTACATTTATGGGAAGAGAAGGAGGAATTCAAACACTCACACATACACACACACACACAAAACAAACTGAGGAGGAACATTCGTATAACTAAAAGGAAAATTAAGAAATAATGAAGTCATGAACAAAAGGAGAGAAATTTTTTTATGAACTAGGGAGTTGAAAACAAAGATAAGTATTGTAAATAAGGAAGTAAATAGGGACTAGATAGTACTCACCAAATTTAGAAACGAAAAGCCTTGTATTGAGTCAGGGAAATTTTCACTCCAATTCTTACTCTAGCTAATACACACCATTTCTCTCTCCATTTTATAACAAAACTCTTGGAAAGAGTTGTCTATACTCAATGTATCCAATTTTTTTTTTTTGTCTTAAACCCACACAAAAGAGCTTTCCCCCATCACTCCTTCAAAAGTGCATTTGTCAACAGGCATGATCCTAAGTCTAATTATGAAATCTTATGTCTTAATTTACTTGGTCCTTTAAGTAGAATTTAACATAGTCAATTATTTCCTTGAAACTTTTTTTTTCACTTGCATTTCAGTGCAGCCTACTCTCCTGGTTTTCTGCCTACCTTACAGGACAGAGTAGGACTGCCCCATAGGGAGGGTTTCCAAGGAGCGGCTGGTGGATTTGAACTGTCGACATTTTGGTTAGCAGTCATAGCTCGTGGTAGCTCTTAACCACTGCACCATCAGGGCTCCTTGCCCACCTTCACAGCTGCTAACTCCCAGGTTTTTTTTTTTGTTCTTCCTTAACCCTCTGATGTCTTATCCTTCCTGTCCTTTCCTCTCCTTCTCTTCTCTCCTTTTCTCTACTCTTTATTTTTTCCGACAAAATTGGTGATTTTTCTACTGCCCTGACTTTAAATATCATCTATATCTTCAGCCTGAACTCATGATTTATATATCAAAATATTTATTTGATATGTACTGAAATTCTAATCGACAGGCATACCTCAGAGCTATTGCGGGTTAGGTTCCAGATCACCTCAATAAAGTGAATATGGAAATAAAGGGAGTCACATAAATTAT
Organism: Trichechus manatus latirostris; assembly: GCF_000243295.1. Classification (NCBI taxonomy): domain Eukaryota; kingdom Metazoa; phylum Chordata; class Mammalia; order Sirenia; family Trichechidae; genus Trichechus; species Trichechus manatus. The sequence continues at coordinate 12,664,574 of NW_004443949.1, read as the reverse complement.
TTGCTTTCCTAGTGCATATAAAAGTTATGTTTACACTATACTGGGGTCTTTTAAGTGTGCAATAGCATTACGTGTAAAAAAAGTACATCATTTAATTAAAAAATACTTTGTTGCTAAAAAATGTTAACCATCATCTGAGCCTTTAGCAAGTCGTTATCTTTTTGCTGGTGGAGGATCTTGCTTTGATGTTGATGGCTGACTGATCAGGGTGGTGGTTGCTGAAGGTTGGGGTGGCTATGGCCACTTCCTAAACCAAGACAATAATGAAGTTTGCAACATAAATTGACTCTTCCTTTCACGAAAGATTTCTCTGTAGCATGCATTGCTGTTTGATAGTATTTTACCCACAGTAGAACTTCTTTCAAAATTGGAGTCAATCCTCTCAAACTCTGCTGCTGCTTTATCAATTAAGCTTACGTAATATTCTAAATCCTTTGTTGTCATTTCAACAATGTTCACAGTATCTTTACCAGGAGTTGATTCCATCTCAAGAAACCACTTTCTTTGCTCATCCATAGGAAGCAACTTCTCTCCATTAAAGTTCTATCATGAGATTGCAGCAATTCAGTCACATCTTCAGGCTCCACTTCTTATTCTAGTTCTCTTGCTCTTCCCACTATATCTACAGTTACTTCCTTCACTGAAGTCTTGAACCTCTCAAAGTCATCCATAAGGGTTGGAATCAAGTTCTTCCAAACTCCTGTTAATATTGATATTTTGTCTTCTTCCCATGAATCACCAGTGTTCTTGATGGCATCTAGAATGTGAATTTTTCCAGAAGTTTTTCAATTTACCTTGCCAGATACATCAGAGGAATTGCAATCTATAGCCTTATGAAATGTATTTCTTAAATAACAAGTCTTGAAAGTCAAAATTACTCCTTAGTCCGCGGGCTGCAGAATGGGTGTTGTGTTAGCAGGCATGAAAACAACATTAATCTCCTTGTATATCTCCATCAGAACTCCTAGGTGACCAGGTGTATTTTCAATGAGCAGTAATATTTTGATAAGAATCATTTTTTCTGAGCAGTAGGTCTCAACAGTGGGCTTAAAATATTCAGTAAACTATGTTGTAAACAGATGTGCTCTCATTCACGCTTTGTTGTTCCATTTATAGAGTACAGGCAGAGTAGATTTAACATAACTTAAGGGCCCTAGGAGTTTTGGAATGTAAATGAGTATTAGCTTCAATTTAAAGTCACCGGCTGCATTAACCTCTATCAAGAGAGTAAGTCTGTCCTTTGAAGCTTTGAAGCCGGGCATTGACTTCTCCTCTCTATTAAAGTCCTAGATGACATCTTCCAATATAAGGCTGATGGATCTGCACTGAAAATCTGTTGTTTAGTGTAGACCCCTTCATCAATTATCTTAGCTAGATCTTCTGGATAACTTGCCGCATCTTCTACATAAGCACTTCTCTTCACCTTGCACTTTTATGTTGTGGAGACTACTTCTTTCCTTAAATCTCACGAACCAATCTCTGCTAGCTTCAAACTTTTCTTCTACAGCTTCCTCATCTCTCTCAGTCATTATAGAATTGAAGAGAGTTAGGGCCTTGCTCTGGATTAGGCTTTGGCTTAAGGGAACGTTGTAGGGTTTGATTTTCTATCCAGACTACTAAAACTTTCTCCATATCAGCAATACACCTGTTTCACTTTCTTGTCATTCGTGTGTTCAGTGGAGTAGCACTTTCAATTTTCTTCAAGAACTTTTCCTTTGCATTCACTACCTGGCTAACTGTTTGGCACAAGAGGCTTAGCTTTCAGCCTACCTTGGCTTTCAACATCCTTTCCTCTCTAAGTTCATTCATTTCTAGCTTTTGATTTAAAAAAAATCAAAACAGACCTGGGTATCTTCTAAAAATCAAAGACCTATGCTCTTCAAAAGACTTCACCAAAAGAGTCAAAAGAGAACCTACAGACTGGGAAAAAATTTTTGGACAGTACAAGTCAGACAAAGG
>NW_004443949.1:12618948-12661054 GCF_000243295.1 Trichechus manatus latirostris | reverse complement strand
ACTGTTAAATGAGAAACTATTTTGTTCTGTAAGCCTTCATCTTAAGTGAGAATAACAGCACAATTGGAAGAGCGTAGTCAAGGTCACTGAACTGTCTATGCAGAAATTTTTGAAACGGTGTATCTTTGGCTATGTGTATTTTCACCAAAAAAAAAAAAAAAGGTTGAGAAGTTAGAAGGTTGATAAGTTGTGGGGTTGTTAACCAATGTCATAAAACAATATGTGTACTACTGTTTCATGAGAAACTATGTGTTCTGTAAGCCTTCACCTGAAGTACAATTAAAAAAAAAAACAAAAAACAGACCTGGGGCTCTTCCTTTCACTTGAACACTTAGAGGATATTGTAGGGTTATTAACTGGACTAATTTCAATATTGTCATGTCTCAGAAAATAGGGAGACCTGAGGACAGGAAGAGAGATGAGGGAACAGCCAGTCGGTGGAGTGTGCGGAACACACAAAACATTTATCAGTTAAGTTTGCTGTCATATGGGTACAGTTTGTGGTGCCCCAAAACAATTACAATAGTAATATCAAAGATCATTGATCACAAATCAACCTTACAGATATAATAGTAATAAAAAATTTGAAATATTGAAAAAATTACCAAAATGTGACACAGAGACACGAAGTGAGCACATGTTGTTGGAGAAATGGTGTTTAGACTTGCTAAACGCAGGGTTGCCACAAAACTTCAGTTTGTAAAAAGAAACACAGTATCTGCGAAGCGCAATAAAGCAAAGTGCGGTAAAACGAGGAATGCATGTATTGATGTTATAGTCTGTATCCTCACAGATTGCTTTTTCTGATTTAGTGGCAACTTCATCTTTCCCAGTTGTCCTGGTAAAACAAAAATTTGGAATCAACACTGACCATTAACTCCTTTATTTCAATGTTTTTATTCAATTTGTTTACAGTGTTTGTGCCTAGTGGGTCTACCTTCTATCTGTCTATCTATCTATCTATCTATCTGTTTATATCTGTCTTTTTCTTACCACCTCTATTGCTGCAACTCTGGTCCCACTGACCATCACCTCGCATCTGAATTATTGAAATATTCTTTTAGTTGTATTCCTTATTCTTGCTGTTGACTCTTGCAGACTATTCCTAATATAGCTGTTAGAGATTGAATTCTGTCCCCTGAAGATATGTGTTGTAAATCCTAACCTCTATGTCTGTGGTTATAATCCCATTTGGGCATGAGTTTTCTGTTATGTTAATGAGGCAGGATTAGTGTAAATTGTGCCTAGAGGCAATCTCTTACAAGAGATAAAGGGAGCAGATTAGGCAAGTAGAGATGGGGGAAAGATCGATACTAAACCACACCGAGATCTCCAAGATACCACAGAATAGAAGCCTAAGAGACAAGGACCTTCCCTCAGAGCAGACAAAGAAAGAAAGCCTTCACCTAGAACTGGCTCCCTGAATTCGGACTTCTAGCCTCCTAAACTGTGAGAAAATAAATTCTTGTTTGTTGAAGCCATATACTTGTGGTATTTCTGTTATTGCAGCACTGGATAACTAAGACAGAATTTGGCACTGAGAGGGGGAATTCTTAGTTATCTAGTGCTGCTATACCAGAAATACCGCAAATGAGTGCCTTTAACAGACAGAAATTTATTTTCTCACAGTTTAGGAGACTAGAAATCTGAATTCAGGGCGCCGGCTCTAGGGGAATGATTTCTCTCCCTATCAGCTCTAGAGGAAGGTCTTTTTCTCTTCTGAGCTTCTACTTCTGGGTGATCTGCATGTGCTTGGCATCTCTTTCCCCATCTCTCTTCTGCTCCCTTGTTTAATCTCTTTTATATCTCAAAAGAGATTGACTCAAGGCACACCCTACATTAATCCTGTCTTATCACATAAGGAAGACAATTCATTCTCAAATGGGATTATAACCATAGGCTGTTGTTGTTGTTATGTGCAGTTAAGTTGGTTCAGACTCATAATGACCAGTCCTGCGCCATCTTCACAATTGTTGCTATGCTTGAGCCCCTTGTTGTAGCCACTGTGTCAATCCATCTGTTTGAGAGTCTTCCTCTTTTTTGCTGACCCTCTACTTTACCAACATGCTGTCCTTCTCCAGGGACTAATCCCTCCTGATAACGTGTCCAAATTATGCGAGACATAGTCTCAGTACTCTTGCTTCTAAGGAGCGTTCTGGTTGTAGTTTTTCCAAGACCGATTTGTTCGTTCTTCTGGCAGTCGATGGTATATTCAATATTCTTCACCAACACAATTCAAAGGCATTAATTCTTCTTGTTCTTCCTTATTCATTGTCCAGTTTGCATGTGTATGAGGCAATTGAAAACACCATGGCTTGAGTCAGGTGAACCACAGGCATAGAGGTTAGGATTTACAACACATATTTGGGGGGACACAATTCAATCCATAACAATAATCAGCAGCAGTGAAACGGTAAGTTAAGTCATGACAGTCCTTTGCTCAGTATCCTCTGATGGTTTTCCATCTGAGTGAAATATTGAGTCCTAACATTATTCGATAGAGGCTACCTGATTCGACTCCCTACACTATTTCATTTTTGGCCCTACCTCTATGATCCCCTTTGCTCACTCTACTTTTGATACCTTGGACTTCTTGTAGTTTCTGTCATATAATGGAAACAATGACAGGATGGCACTTATAAACCTGCTGTCTTCTTACCCTGGATGCTGTGGTCTATGAATTCTTATACTTCAATTGTTTACGTCTTTCAGGTCTTTAGTGAAGGAACATTATTTCACTTAATACCTACTTATATAGCTATTTAAAAAAAAAAAAAAAAAAAAACCCATTGCCATTGAGTCAATTCTGACTCATAGAGACCCTTTCACAGTTGTTAAGATCTAGGCTGCTAATCAAAAGGTCAGTGGTTCAAATCCACCAGCCACCACTCCTTTATAGCTATAGTGTATTTTGTATTCTCTTCCCCTATCTTGCAAAAAAGAGCCTTATTAATTGCACTTTAAATTTCAATTTAAATGTTGCTTAAGAGCTTGTGTTTTCCGTTTTTCAGAACTCTTCTCCTTCCCTTCCTACTCTTCCTCTTCTATTATTTTGCTGATTTATTTCCTCAAAAACATGTAAGGAAAACTTTCTTCATCAAATATGCCCGAAAATATTTTATTCGTTATTTTTTCTCTCACACTGACTGATAGTTTGACAGGGTATTGAGCTGTAGATTCATAGTAATGTATCTTACTACTTGAAACAAGTTGCTCAATCATTTCCTAGCCTTTAGTGTTGTTTATGCCAGTCTGATAGTCATTAAACTTATTTTTATTATCTGTTTCCTTTACTGCTTATTTGCTTGTGTCTGGGAGGGAGTGCATAGTGCATGTGCTGCATGTTTTCTAGTGGAACATTCTTTGTTTCTTTGAAAGCTTTCAGAGTCTTTTTTTATCCTAGTGTTATGAACGGCACAATTTTGTTTAAGGTTGTCTTGACATATATACCTTGCCTAACAATTGGTCTTTTTCACTATAATGTCAAGTATATTTCTTCACAGATGAGAAAATGTTTTAAAATGACATTTCTTGTGTTATTATCATTATTATTTTTAATCTTCTGTTTGTTCAATTGTTTTTATCCATCTAGGTCTCCTGAATTTGTTCTCCTTAATTTCTGTTATATGTCTACCACATATTACATGTTCTATTAAATGTCTGTTCATTTGTCATCATATTTTACATAATAAACATTTCTTTGACTTTATCTTCTCTGTATTAGTTATTTCCAAGTATATTTGTGTTTTTCAGGAGGCTTTGCTTGTTATGTGCTTTTGCTGAATTCTTCTTAAATTTTAATACAACTTTTACATTATCACTTTCTGTATTTTTCTCACTCTTTCTTGAGAAGCATACATCTTTGTGAGTTATTTTACTCCACCTTTTGTTTTCTGCTTCTTCCAGGGTTACTTGCTCTATCTTTTCACCTCTGTCTTTCCCTACCATTCTTTTACAAGTATATTTCTCATTAATTTTGTTTCTCTATTTATACTTAAAAATGAAAGGTTAGACTGCAAGACAGTATTTTTCCTCTTCTACTTTTTTTTTAGGCTTTGTTCCTTTGCAAACTATTACCTAAATGATATGGCTAACTGAGAGCTGTATCTACCATATTTTTTCACAAATAATTCTCCCATGTAAACAACGCACACACACATGTAACGTGCAGAAATAATGAAATTAAGTAAAACAGTTCCGGGAAAACACGTGTCATTTCCTTTAAAATACTTATGTGCTAAGCTTTTTGACTGACAAGCTTTTCTCCAGCATATGCTGATAAGGAGCTAGATTGTAGGCTAGTAGTAACCCCATTATCCAAAATAAGACATACTTAACTGTTGGGAACCAACATTCATACCAAAACCCTTATTTCTCTTCAAAATAATTTAGTTTACTTAGGAAAATATACTACATGTGACTGTGTCAGGCAAGCAGATCTTCAAGTGTTTTCTTTTTCTTGGCACATGGCTTGAGAACCTTCCAGATCTGTTTTGTAGTTTGGTGTGACCCTAAGAAAGAGTTTGAGCCAAGAAATATGGGCAAAAGTAGTATGTGAGTCTTTCAAGCCTGGTCCCCAAAATTCTTCTGAGCATAATCCTCCAATCTCTCTCTCTGTCTCCAGGCAGGATGTTGATCCATGGGATGGCCCTGGGAGACTCAGGATAAAGATGCAGAACCTACTCTATCTTGAGACTCTAAATGACTGAAGCAGAGTGTCCCTGCCATTGGATAAGAAGATCTGCATGATATGGTTACATGGGTATAAACTGAGGGATAAAGGATGATGAGACAGCTCTACCATCCTATGTGACTTCCATTTCTGGGTTCAATGTAATTTCAACATTTGTTAGCATTTTCAAGACAGCAAAGAGAAAGAAAAAAATAATAGAGGCAGTGGCTTCCTTATAAAATGTGAAATCAAAATTGACACACAAAACTTCCACTGATATTCATTGGTCAAAATTAAATTATATCACTTATATAATTACATAATTACATTCTACTTACAAAAGGATTTGAAAATGGTATCTCTAGCAAAATGTCTCTAGAATCATTCAGAACATTAAAAATAAGGGGTTCTACTACAAAAAGAAAAAGTTAGAGAATGGACACTGAGGGATAATTAGCAGTCTGTTTAAACTCCTTAGTGTTTTTTTCTTTGCTTTTTTTTTTGCCATGGCTACTTTTACTTACATTTTTCTTGTGCATTATAAGCTAACCTACAGTTAACTTTGGGAAATTGCAAAAAATTTATTTCAAATTTCATAATGTTAAATGTTTCTGAGTCCTTATTCTACCATTGCCTCTTTTTTAAAATATAGGACCTTCCAAAAGCTTCACTTACAATCTATAAAAGTAGAGCAGACAACAAATGTATTTATTTTTTCCATGCAATAAATATTTATTAAGAAAACAAAATGAAAAATCGTGACATCTTTCAAATATTATATTTTGGAAAGATAATTATTATCCTAGGAGAGACATGTGAACTGTATCTTTTATTATTTTGCTATTTTCAATCTAGTGTTCATGTGTTTCATTTTTACCATAGAGATCTTTATTAGGAAACCACTTTTCTTTAATTGGTAAGTAACTCCTCAGACAAAAATGATTACTTTTCCTGTGGTAAGAGTTCAATGGGGAAAAGAAAATATTTATACTAATAACAGTTTAAGTCTTCAATTCGTAGTGATTTAACATTCAGGAGAAATAGTTTTAAGCCTTCTGCAAAAAGATAACTTGGCAACAAAAATTAAACTAAATTTTTAGAATTATAATCCATTACATTTATAGAAAGCACGTATTTTACTATTTAACTTCTTTTTTCTCACAAATGTTTATGTTCCCTTCTCTTTCATATCATTTCCCAACATTAAAAGTCAATTTCATTGAACAAACAAATCATTAAAGGACTATTGTTTCCGATATTATTTATAGGCGAAAAACTAAAAAATTCATGGTTATAACTAACTTCTTTGAGATACAGGGGTATTTCAACAAAGGAACACCATCTGATGATTGTCTCAGGTCAGCCTCTAAAGAAACTTCTAAAATCACTTCCCATCTAATAGCAAGAGTCAATACTGAAACTTCATTGACTCTGTGGTATGGTATTCAACACTAACATCATATTCTGAATGTTGTTTTGTTTGAAAAATAGATGATAAAGTGGATTGGCTCATTATATAGACCAAAAAAAAAAAGTCCCCCGCACTCAGATAATGAATATGGGAAGTAAACACACATATGCAGTAAAGTATAAGCTATGCCATACTGCTAAAAAGTATTGGATCTTTCATCAAACTGTCTGAATTGGAATTCTGGTTCTGCCACTTTGTAGTTATATGTTCTTCGGTAACTTTATAACTTTCCAGGCCTCAGGTTCCTCTTACCAAAATGGGATAGCTTATTACTTCATGAAAATGTTGTAAGTTAATGAATTAACAATGTAGCTATAAATCCTAATGATGCTCCATGACACACTGTAGGGAGGTAAAATGGTCTTCAGGACTGACTGAACAGATGATTCAATGATGTACTGAAACTTTATGTTTTTTATCTTTTTGCTCTGTCCAAAGTGATATAGGTCTTCCCACTCTAGAACTGGCAAGCGCAAGGATGGGTATCCATGATTACTTGGATTACAGCTAGTCTCATAATAATTACATTATTGATACACAGTGGGGTGGAACGGAAAGAATAATAATAAAGGGAAGTCAACCAAAATGCCCTTTACAGAAGATAAGTACAGAGTGTTAAAAATACATCAAAAAGGAGATTATTACACTGGTGCTTCAGGGGGTGAATTGGAGAAGCTTTCTTAGAACATATGGTTTGAAATGAGCTTGGAAAAAGAGTCTGGGGGATTTAAAGGATGCCATAAAGCAAAGATCTTCTAGTCAGAAGGGTTTGAATATGCAAAAGCATATAGACATACCAAAAAAAACCCCCAAAAAACAAAAAAAAACCCGGTTTCTGTCAAGTCGATTCCCTCATAGTGACCCTATAAGGCAGAGTAGAACTGCCCCATAGGGTTTCCAAGGAGCGCCTGGTGGATTCAAACTGCAGGCCTTTTGGTTAGCAGCTCAATGCTTAACAACTATGCCACCAGGATTTCCATAGACATACCATGTAAGTATAAATAATTATAGTATCTTTAAGTGAACAGATTAAATAATTTAAAGAAATTAAAGTTTAAGCACTAATGTCTAAATGATTTCATTAAGAGGTTATCTTAAATAACAAAATGAAATAAGGTTTCCTTCTCATTTGATATTCCACATAATCCTAGATTGCGTGGGATAAAATTTTTTTCTTTCTGTTCACTTCATTGTGTTGCTCGACTCTTCTGTTTCTAGTCAAATGGGGCATAATCATGTTAAGGACAAGGTACAAATCAGTGTAATTGCTCCCTCTTTTCTAGTTTCTTCACTGCTGTTATTTCATTTACACCTTCTACTCTATAAAATAAAAAAGGAAAAAAAACTATAAATTATAACTATAATGATGAGACTGAAATATTGCATCTATTATTTATTAAGCTAATGTACTTTAATCTATTTATGTTTAACCACTATCAAGCTAATTTTACTTACATGTAAGCATGATTAATTGATTTCTTTCAAGTTGTGTTATTTATAGCAAAGTACTTGATATCTTGTAATTAAATCAATTGGTTTTCAATTCTTGGTTGGCAATTTATAAGTTGAGTAATGTTGAGCAAATAATTTTACTTTTCTGAGCCAGTTTTGTAACATTTCAATATATGTAATAAAACTTTCCCTAACTAGTTTGCAGTATTAAAGTGAAGACCAAATGAATTAAATAATATGAAAGTGACTTTATTATATCAATGAAATAAAATCATGATGCTAAGCATTCAAGTTAATGAAATTCAAATACTTTAAGATAAATACAATTGCATATTCCTTTTCTACTCGGAAAAGAAGTACTCAGAAATCCTTGAGAAAGTAATTAGAAGAAAGTGCTGATGTGCTGCCGTGGCTGGGTACAGATGTCTGTGCCTACAAGAAAGCTAGGCCATCTGTGTGTACTGCAGCTTCATTGCTCTGTGACAACTTCCTGCTGAGTGCAATGCAGCTAAATCTAGAGCAAATTGAATAAGTACGTATTCATTTTCAAGTACTTAAGTCATTTATTTAGCTGTCAGGAAATGTTTTTATTTGTTGTTGTGGTGGTTCACATCCCCAGTAATTTTATTGCACATTTAAGCAAGAAATCATGAGCTACTCTTCTACATGTTTGATTGCTTTGAAAAATAAACTCATGCTTAGAAATCATGTCCTATTCTCTGAGTTATGTATTCTAAACAATCCGTCACAGAAGACAGTCAAATGAGGTTTCACATATGCATAAAACTTGTTGAGTAAAATGGTGAGTATTTTAACCTACATAATACGGAAGTTCTTATTCTGTTTAATATTTCTTCGTTCATAAATAAATAATTGATACAGTAAAGGAGTCTCAAAACATATGGAGAGGTTTTGTGTGGAATTTATCAGACATTGAGCAGATGAGAGTTAGTCAACTTTATAGAAAGTTAAATTCTTATTAACAGAGCTGTGAACCTACCTTTCCTCTCTTTTCTCGGTTCTTATCTAGAATGCATCATTTTTCCTCTCCTGGTTGCTACTGGCTCTCAGATCTACTTTCTACAGCAAAAGCCTTTCTGACAATGTCACAAAACCGAAACTTTTAGGTTTGGGAGGAGTAGTGACCAGCTTATTCATTTCCACTAAAAACAAATCCCCTATTCTTAAAGAGGCACCGCTACCCATAGTCCTTCTGCCCAGAAACAGGGCTCTCACGTAAACAGAATAATCACAACTAATATTCCCAGGACTCCAATTGGACTTCTCTGTAATTTAAGATGCTGTAGCTTACATGAACTTTCTCAGCATTCTAGTCTACCCTGGTTAATAAAAATTTACTCTCATTATATTCGTTATACCAGCTTTTCTATAATTTGTGCAGTCAAATGGGATGGTTCTCAGGCACCATCTATTTTTTCATACTTCCCCCTCTTGCTTCACTTATGCTTTTGTGTATAAATTGATGACAGAACATATCCCTTGTCACAACCGCCTTCTTGAACTTCAGCATTTTATTTCATGTGAATCCTCCTTTGAATGTTGTATCCTTTAGGTTTCAGTCACAGACAACATAATCTACCGTAGATCGTGTAAGTAGTGAGATATCCTAATTTTGGGCAAGATAAGGAACTCCTTCATGCCTCAAATCTATCAGTCATTAAAACTTTAGCATTTTATATTTAAATGTTCTCCAGATCTTCTTACTCATGTCAGTTGTTCTAATCCTGACACTTATTATTTATTCTCAAACTCTTACAATACTTTTCAAATTAAACACTAGTTTTACCTAACTCCAAGTCATCCTTCATATTTCAGAATTTATATTTCACTGTTTTGTTTCTGCTTAATACATGTGCATCACACAACAACAAAATAATGACACTCTTTTACATCCATGGTCATATTCAATTCATAAATTTGCTGCGTTTGTTAGTTAATTTTACATTGCAAACACAATGCACATATGTGAATTACTTCAATTCGTGGAGGTTCATTGTAAGGAAAAACAAGAATTAGAAGAAAAGGTGATGCATTCAGTAGTGAAACAGCTAGTCTCATGGCAAACATTCTCATGAACTCAGACTCATACACAAATGTGATTAGATTGTCATCATATTTTATTCAACAATTGAATTTTTTATTTCATTTCTTTAAACTTGCCATATTCCCCTTGTCTTCTCTGTCTTAGTAAATGGCACTGCCACCCATCAAATAGGTTAACCTAGAAGTATGTGAATGATTTCTGATATCTTCCTCTCGAGTCCCCGTATATCACTCTTCATCTACTTCTGTGAGTCCTCCTGCAGACTTAATCACAAGACAATCATTGTATAGTGAATGAAAGAAGATACAACCAAAAGCAGAACAGAATCTCAAAACCTTTAAACAATAGTGCTATTGGATGAAGTTAAGTACATAGGAAGTGATAAAATATATTAACAAAAATATTTAAAAATATATAAGGATCAGATACTTAAAACTATCACTTGTAAAACAGTACAAGCGAACTAATAGAAATGAAAATATTTTCTTTAGGATTAAGAAAATGCCGTGAATGGATTCAACATAAAATTAGACAAAGGTGAAAATTAATTGAGAAGATACATCAGAGAAAAACATCCAGAAGGCAGTACAATAAAGCAAAAATCGATAAATATCCTACACGTCCTTCTCTGCCTCTCAGCTGATTTGTTAAGTTTTGCAGTCACTTAGCTATGTATGTGATACTGACCTGAAACACTGGTTTTCTGTTCTGCTCAGGGGGAGACACTTGGCCTGGCATTCTCTAATGATAGTAATGAAGGTAATGGAAAAGGTGGAAAGATAAAATATTCAGAGGCACGTGAGGCTTCAACAACATCATGAGTACATAAATGATTACGGTCTGCCTACATGAAGATCAAATAAAATTGATCACCTTGAACTACATTTCTCTGAAATTGATTATCTTTAAAACTACAAAATTCTTGGATTCTTTTAAGCTTATATCCTTAAAATTTTGATTTAAAATGGAAATCATTTTTGAAAGCTATTTTAAATAAAACATTCAAAATAACTCAAAATAAAACTGAAGAATTTTAAGTTCTAATTTTAAACATTATTTGCAAGTATTTCCTTAAATTTTATATTATCTATTATATATATAGAATTTATATTTTCGTATTAGCTTTCTTAGTATCTAATTTCTTTAAAAACTTTCACAACTGTTAATTATTTATTAGTGTAGTAAATGGTAGGGCTGGAATTTATTTCGATGTTACTTTGAATTTTGGCCTAGCATGTATTCGTATGACAATTTAAACATCAAAACCCTTGCAGAAGACAAACTAAGGAGCAGGAACTATTTTTTTTTTTAGTTTCCAATTTTCTTAGATCAGCCAAAATGTGTTAGTCTTTCCCTACACTAACTGATTTAGTTCCTGAAATAGGAGTGGTTTCGATTTTTCATTTCAGCGTTAAGTAAAATCTGAAAATGTTATTTCTGTTCTCAATTCGATTTACAAGCCATTGCCAATTGGATGCTCCTGAGAAAAACCTAATCTCCTTTGCTACTTTGCTTCTTTTTTATAACTTGGCTTTTGCTTTCATTTGCTGATTATCAATCTGTGTCTTTGTATAACTTAGAAAATTACCTTAAACCAGTGACCACTTGATTACTATTCTGACATGAGCATTTCTTTACTCAGTTCCTTCCCTGGGAAATTATTTTGCCAGTTTGACCCTTTCTTCTTCTTATATAGACAGCTGGCTGGGCCTTAGCTGGAGTTGTTAGCAGAAATCAAATTGTCACCACCCCATTTGCTGTATATTCCCAAAGCTAAAGCACACATTTTCACTCCAAATTCCTTATACTAAATCTCTTTGAATAGCTTTCCAGCTGGAAATAGAAAGTTTGGTTTGTCACAAAATCTTTGAACACAATAAATTAGAGTATTGATACTTCCTTGGCACCAACTCTATGAGCTGTTCATTTTCTTTAGTCTTAGACCTGCTTAGTAAGGTCCCTTGGCGTCACAAACTGCTTGCATTGTCTACTAACCTAAAGGTTGGCATTTCAAACACACCCAACCACTCTGGGCCAAAAGAGGCCCGTCGATCTGCTTCTGTAAAGATTACAGCCAATAAAATCCTATGGAGCAGTTCTACTCTGTAACACATGGGGTAGCCTTAACACATAGAATTGACTCAACAGCAATGGAATTGCTTTTGTACTAGGCCCAATGAAGGTTTTCAATAAGTGAGGAAGAGGATCAGATTATTGTGGAAGGGTTCTAAAAGAGAAGATGGAAGCTCTAGAGTGAGTTTATTATGTAAGAACAGACAATCTATCATCTGATGATGGAAATATTGGAGTATGTAAAGATCGGTCCTTGCACGAAGGTAGTAAGGGATCCACTTATCAGGGAGCACCAATATCTCTGAGAATTTGATGGTGATGGTGGCTGTCCTCTGCACTTGGGTTTTCGGTAGACGGATAATGCTTTGGATTACTTAATATTCAATATATATGGTGGAATTTTGGAATAGCAGAGATAGGTAAGAGTATTTAACCTTAAGAGCCAAGGAGGGCATAATTACTATTATGGCAGACAAGACCTGAGTGGCTTTCAGGTTACTTGATTTGTGATGATGACTAAATAGATCATGGTTTTTATAGGAAAAACAGAAGTTAGCAGCCAACTAGGGTGCAGCTTTATTTATATAATCAGAATCTCAAGAGCTGGTGAGCAGTTAAAGCAATGGAAAGTCATGATCCTTCCCTCATGTTCTATATTCAATACACTTAATAAATCTAAATCACTTCACAGATCCATATCCCATCGTTTGGATTAGAGGCCAGATACCTTTAGGAAGAATCTTATAATGCCAAGGGACATGCAGACATTTTCCAGCATGATTATGTACAGAGAAAGACAAATCTCAAGAGTGTCAAAGAAATTTTTGATAGAGACTCTTTGCTGACATTGGCATCAGGGAAGAATAAATACTGTCATGGTTTTCAGATATATAGGAGCTTATGGAGACCATGTGATACTGTTTTACCCAGTTTATATTTATGGTTGAACCAATGCACCCACAACACAGCCTGCAGTTATTTCCCATGAACTCAAATGTATCAAATTAGGATTGATTTATTAGCAGCTTTTAAACACACGAGGTCATTATGAGTCAGAATTGACTCGACAGCACCCAACAACAACAAGAAAAACAAACACCTATTGGTTTGCTGATCTGTACAGTAAGTTAATTAGGGTAAGAAGAACCAAGTAAAAGCCTAAGAAACTTGGTCCTATTTCGACAACACAGTAAGTCAGAAACAGTAATACATCCTATGAGGATTTATAGCCATTAGTGGCATTAACAAAAACTTGAAGGTTTTTAGCATAGTTGTACCCACTATATCTCCTTTTCAATTGCCTGTCTGATCTCTGCACAAACCATATGGATAAAGATGGGCAACTCTGAACCTAACCAAATGTTAGCCCCAATTGCAGCTGCTGTACCAGATATGATATATTTACTAGAACAGGACAACATAGCTTCCGACACTTGCTATGTGAGTATTGGATTGATGAGTAATTTTATTCTTTAACTCTATCAGTAGGGAGGATTAAAAACAATCAATTGATACCTGCCAAGATCAGTCATACACAATCATTGTCTTGCCTCAGGACTGTGTTTACTATCTTATTCTCTATTATAGTTTAGACTTCAGGGACCTTGCTCATATTGATATTCCACAGGACATCCCACTGGTGCAATATATTGATGATATCATGCTACCTGCATTCAGTGAGCAGAGAGTGCTAAATATCTTAAATAACATAGAAAGATAAATACGTGCCAGAGGTTGGCAGATAAACTTATTAAAGATTCAATGACTAGCCACCATCGTGAAGTTCTTAGGAGTTGAGTGGATTGTGATGTCTTAGGATATGCTCTTTATGGCACAGGACATGTTTTTCACCTCTCAGCTCTTGTAAACAAGAAAGAGGTACTGTGTCTGGTGAGTCTCTTTCAATTTTGGAGACAGGATATATCACACTTGGGAATGTAACTAAGATCCATTTATTGGGTAACTCTGAAAGAGGTTGTTTTGAGTGGGACTCAGAAGTCCTATAGCAAGTCAAGACTACCATTTAGTCCATATGACCTAGCATATTTGATGGTTATTGAGGTATGCATGATGCATAAACATGCTGTGTAGAGTCACTGGAAAGCCCTAATAAAAGACTCACAGCATGGAATCTTAGGGTTCTCTTGCAAGATTATGTATGTTATAGCCAGTATTTTTTCTCTCTTTGAAAAACATTTCCTCACATGCTATCAGGTTTTAGTAAAGACAATCATGTAAACCAGAACTGCCTATCATATCCATCATGTCATAAAATTATGCAAGTCAGCTGCAATCCATTGTGTGATGGAAATTTTTCCTTAGGGTTCAGGCTCAAATAGATTCAGAAGCCATGGTAAATTATATACATATGTAGCCCAGACTCCCATGTCACTTTCCTCTGTTTCTTGCCTTAAAAAAAACACCCATGGTCTCATTAAGGGTTTCCTATGACAAACTGACAGAGGATAGAAAGCCGAGGTCTTGGATAAGGGATTGTTTGGTTCAATATTTTGGCGCTAGCTAAAATGAACCTCTGCCACATTATAGTCTCATACATGGGTGGCTCTAAAGGGAAGTGGTAAAGGGAAATCCTCTCACTGGACAGAGCTTGAAGTAGTATACTTTGTCCTCAACTTAGTATGAGGGGAGAATGTCTTGAAGTACAGATATACTCACTACTAGGCAGTGACAAATATCTTGATCAGTTGTATTAGGAGCTAGTAAAGAAACAAAAATACTGAAAGATTTGATCAAAGAAGTCTGGAAAACAGCAATGTGGATAGGCCTATGGGAGTAGACATAAAATGTATTTTGTCTTACAGTAATGCCCATCAAAGAATATTCACCCTAAAAGCATATCTCACAATTCATAAGGATAGGTTCAGGACCAGCTTCAAGGTTGTGCAATCTGTATGATGACATGTGGCCCCACATTCAGAAGGGTTCACAATGGACCTTAATGCTCTTCTTTCACCATCATGAAATTCTTAGCAATTTTTGAATAACGGCCCAATATTTTCATTTTTTACTGGACCTCCTAAATTATGTAGCCAGTGTTGAACAGGAGAACATGTCTCATGGATGCCAATTAGTGTCTATTCTCTGCATCTCCAATGCTTATCTAATGAGCCTCATTAATAGAACAGTCATTTTGGTAGTGATGGATGGTATTAATGGACTCCAAATCCCAGTACCCTGTCACCAATTCTGATATGCTATCACACTTTAGAATATACAACTAGCCATTAACTGAAGTTGCCAGACAAAATATAAGATACTCAGTTATATTTGAATTTTACATAAGCAACACATATCTTTTTGAATATAAGTATGTTCCAAAAATTGCCTGGGACACCCATATACTAAGAAAAATATTTTCTACATGTCAGAATTTCAAATTTGACTTGGTGTTCTGCATTTTTATTTGATAACTCTGTCAACCCTACCAGCAGCACAAAAACTAAGCACTCAATTTAGCATAACGCCTGGGGATACCATCCAGCTATATTCAACCTGTCAGGTTGATTATAGCCCACTTCCACCTTCGGTGAGACAACAATATGTCGTTATAGCAGTCAATGCATACTCCAGACATAGAGTTTGTTTTCCTTACCTGAAGCATTTCCACCAGCAACATTATCAGTGTTTACAGAATGTCTAATGTATGGCCGTCTTATCCCACAGGATAATGCACTGATTATATTTCAAATTATATATTTCAAAGTAAGTGAGATTATATTTCAAAGTAACAGATTACATTTCAAAGTGAGTGAGGTAATGGGTTCTTCACAACAAAATTCACTAGTCTTACCATGTTCCCCAAAAGTAAGAGTCAAATGGCTTGATAGAATGGTGGAATAGCTCATTGCAGGCTCAGCTAAGGTGCCAGCTAGGGAATCTGTACTTATCTACACTGGTCTCCTATCCTAGGGAAATAAAGGGTCCCCAAGACATGGGATGCTAATATTTAGGCAGATACTGATGTAGCTGAGTCCCTAAATCCCTAGTCCATCCTTCCTTGTCTGAGGCAGTTAGCCTCCCCTTTCATAAAAACTTTAAATAATTTTACCCAGCTTTGTTTACTTAAAGAAGAATTCTGTTTTCATCAAGACCCACTCTCCCTACCCTGCATCTAGGCAGTTTGATAAGAGTTAAACTCCAATATGATCCTGAGGAAGAATTTTGTATTTAACTCCCATTTACATTACACTAAAGGGACTGCAAGACTTTTCTATCAGTTGACTCCAGAGAGCAAATGTGAAAGTGGATTCTGAAAGGGCTAGAGACTCCCATGTGTCTGTCAGTTTGTCGTACTGTGGGAGGTTACATGTTGCTGTGATGCTGGAATCTATGCCACCAGTACTCAGGTACCAGCAGGGTCACCCATGGCAGACAGGTTTCAGCTGAGCTTCCAGACTAAGACAGACTAGGAAGAAGGAGCCAGCAGTCTACTTCTGAAAATAATTATCCAGTGAAAACCTTATGAATAGCAGTGGAACATTGTCTGATATAGTGCCAGAAGACGAGCCTCCCAGGTTGGAAGGTACTCAAAAGACAACTGGGGAAGACCTTCAGCGAGATAGACTGACACAGTGGCTGCAACAATGGGCTCAAGCACATCAGCGATTGTGAGTACTGTGCAGGACCGGGTAGTGTTTCATTCTGGGGTGCATAGGGTCACCATGAGTTGGAACCAACTTGATGACACCTAACAACAACAACAAAGGGCTCGAGAATTTATCGTATGAGAGCGCTACCAGGCATTTGCAGTTTAATGTATTAGCATGAGTACTTGGACAAGTATCAAACAATTTGCTTCGTTGATTAATTGAAATCTGCATTCCATACTGTGTTATGGCCAATAATGTTGAGATGGTATACCATTCCTGGAATACTTACTGTCATGGATTCAATTGTGTCCCCCAAAAATATGTGTATAAATTTGGCTAAGCCATGATTCCCAGTGTTATGTGATTGTCCATCATTTTGGCATCTGATGAGATTTCCCTGTGTCATAAATCCTATCTCTATGATGTTGATGAAATGGGATCAGTGACAGTTATGTTAATGAGGCAGAACTCAATCTACAAGATTGGATTGTGTCTTGAGCCAATCTCTTTTGAGATATAAAAGAGAGAAGTAAGCAGAGAGACGTGGGGGATATTATACCACCAAGAAAGCAGTGCTGGGAGAAGAGCCCGTCCTTCGGATGTGTCCTTTAGATCTGGGGTTCCCACACAGAGAAGTTCCTAGTCTAGTGGAAGATTGATAACAAGGACCTTCCCCCAGAATGGACAGAAAAAGCATTCCCCTGGAGCCGATGCCCTGAATTGGGGCTTCTAGCCTCCCAGACTGTGAGAGAATAAACTTATGTTTGTTAAAGCCATCCACTTGTGGTATTTCTGTTATAGCAGTCCCAAATAACTAAGACACTGACAAATGAGTCTGAAGGGTTAGGTAAGTAATATGTTAAAATGGTTTTACTATATGCAATATTCTCAGCTAATATTTAAGATGGTGTAGAGGAAACTCAGTTTCAAATAAATAAATACCTAAATGCAGAAATGTAAGAATCCTGAGCAAAATAAAATTAAACGAAATAAAAGGACTATAGTTCTCTTCATTTATACCTGCGCTCTTGTGCTCCATTTGTTGTGTATCCCCTTGCATCTCAGCAGTTACGCATATCTTATATTGATTATTATTTTATCACCACCCTGCCTCTGTTTGTTACCTGGTAGGAATAGTTTTGGAGCTGGCAAATGTGACAATTTACATTTCAGTGGCAGTATGACTTAATTGACAGCATCCCACGGCAGTACAATGACTGATTAGAATTACTCCATCTTCCCATTAAAGATGTGTTTCTTAATCTGAGTGAAGGTAAAAAAAAAAGGTGGCGGGGGGAGAGGGAGCTAAATTTCCTTTTACACTCTTCATGTCCATTAAGTGCCCCTCTTTATTCATGGGAGGCAGATCAAAGACTGCATCATTCAGATTCCCATGTGCGCTGGCTTCCGGTTAGTAGCCAGCCAGGAGACAACAGAGGGAAGAAGAAGGGACAGCCCTTACCCAGCCACCTTGCTGTGGGCAGCACTCTCTGGTTGTGGCTATGTCCAATCACCTCTACATCACCTCATGACAAGCTGTTCCTTCATGGCTCCAGCTCTCACTGGGCTGCAGTAGCATGAATTCCTCCTGTGGTCTTTTCTGATATACGGCCAGAACAGGCATATTTGTTTCTGGGTATCTCAACACCCCTTCTTTTTTTCCTTAACCCAGACCTTACTTCTGTAAATATTTCCTTTATCGAAGTCTCTTGAAAAATCTGAGTAAAAATCTGTTTCCTGATGGGAACTTGATTGACACTGTACCTACCATTTTAAATAAGGTGTTCTTGGAATCATGTAGAAGGATGAGAGGCTGGCTAGAATACAAAGATTTCATGTTCTACCCTTTGTAACCTTAACCCTGACCGTCGGAGAGGATTCTCATACTTTGAACTTTTGAAAAGAATTTATATAAATCCAAGGCTGCCTCTTAAAATTGTTTCCTTTGAATCTGCTAAAGTTTAAATTTTTTCAGTGGTGCCAAGCAGGGGGGCTCCAAACAGACCTTTACTGTTTAAAAGAAAAAGAAGAGACAAAATAATGAAGTAAAAGCCCTGAGAAGTGGCTCAATTGTGAGACTATGGTATGTTTGCAAGTGGGGGGAAAAAAAAAAAAACACAACAAAGAAAAAAGAAGTCACTAAAAGCTTAGAATTTATAGTTAAAAAAATCTGATCTTTTTAGATGGTACTTTAGTTGTTATTTGTTTGCAGTTTTATTTTAAAACTTAGATGTGTAGGTTATTTTCATTTGTTTTTAAGAAATTATATTTCAAATGTCATAATGGG
This sequence comes from Trichechus manatus latirostris, assembly GCF_000243295.1. Taxonomy (NCBI): domain Eukaryota; kingdom Metazoa; phylum Chordata; class Mammalia; order Sirenia; family Trichechidae; genus Trichechus; species Trichechus manatus. The sequence continues at coordinate 12,642,424 of NW_004443949.1, read as the reverse complement.
GTCAACTCTGCACTTTAAATGTGCAGAATGACAAATGTAAAATAAAAATGTTCTAATCTCTGTAGGTGCTGAAATCATAAGAGCAGTAGGAGCATTGTGTCATTATAAGAAGTAATAGAAACCCTGGCCTTATTAGTTTTTAAAACTTTGAACTATCTAGCCAAATAGGTTATTAAATAAGAGACTCAGGGTAGATTTCTCTTCCAGTGAAAAGTCTAAAAACAGAGTACAGTCGGACTACTCTCAACCATTATAAGATTAAAGAGCTGTCTGCAGCTTAAAGGTAAGTTTTATCTGTATAAAGATCTAACAGAGTGGTGACGGATGCCTGGCTTGCCATGCTACTGATATTTCTTGAAAGTCTTGTGTTTAGAATATCTTGGTTGGATACTGTTGGGAAAGTAAATTTTGTGGTACTTTTGTTACAAGAACTATGCTAATGATCTCTTATTGTAATTAACCAATTTAAAGGGTGAAAACAGTCACCTATAGAAACTGCCTGCAAAAGGATATCAGCCTCATTTTTGCAACTGCCAATCCAGTAGCTACTGGGAAAACACATTTCCTGAGAAGGTTCATCTAAAGCCAAACTAAAGAGAATTACAATTAATCATGAAGTGTAATATCCCACCACAAAAGTTTTTTTTTTTAATTAATTAATTTTTTATTGTGCTTTAGATGAAGGTTTACAGAGCAAATTAGTTTCTTGGGTGAAGAATTAACACACGTATTGTTTTGTGACATTGGTAGCCAACCCTGCAACATGTCAATGTTCTCCACTTCTTGACCTTGGATTCCCCATTTCATTAGTCCAGATTTCCTGTCCCCTCCTGCCTTCTCCTTGCCCGTGGGCTGGTGTACCCATTTACTCTCGCATACATGGTTTAGCTACTTGTATTATTGTTTGTTTTATGGGCCAGTCTAATCTTTGGCTGAAAGGTGAACTACCGCAAAATTGTAATTCTAACTTCAGGCTTTTCTATGTCCTTTATATAAACGAAGGTTGCTGTGACTTCGGCAAGCATAATGTATATATTTTTTCTGCATTTCCATATATATATATTTTTTTTTTTTCAGAAGCATCAGGAAGCAGTATCATTCTTCACTAGGTTCATGGCATAGCACTAGTCAACTAATACAGCTACTCATTGTACTCTAAGTAAAAGGCATCATCAATGAAATATTGTTTTAAGCTTGATTCATGGTGTTTTTATCTTTTTAAATCTATAGGTATATGAAAAATTCAGAATCATAAGGTGATCAATATTCTTAACACCTGTTCAGTTTTGAAATTATAGCCTATATTGGAGGCTCTAAGCTTCTGGTAAGCTCTTCACTATGTTTGGGTTACTGACAGAGAGATGACAAGGGGTTCTCCTAACAAACTACAATCTTTATTCTTGGAAAGAGCTCCTTCCTGAACCCATTTTTGTTTATTTTGTTGAAATAAACAGAACAATCTAAAAGAAAACATGAAGCTTCCTATTTCTCCCATTCTTAAACTTAAAAAATAAAGCAACTCTGTAAGATACCGTATATCTCTGATCCTTATCTCAGATGTTTAGCTCTTTATAACTGTATGTTTAAACATTTATGGATATGGAGTAGCTCACCCCCATGTTCACCAACTATAATACAAAAAAAAATAGTATTAAATGTATAAAATCAAAAATAAAATATAGAAAATAACAGTATTAAATTCACTAATGTTGGGATAAATGGTATAATGCATATGAGGTGATTAATATAATCAGAACACATTTAAGGTTGCTAATCAAAATTTGTGGTGAATCCCCAAAAGAAGAATCCTGTGTTCTCTAGACCAAGGAAAAGAGCAATAGTCTCCTAAGTTCTACAAAAAGCTACAGGCCAAATGTCCCCACTCATCATCTCAAAGGATCCATCAACCGTCCAAATTCTTTCACAGTTTTATTCCTTCTAATAGTGTCACCTATCCCAACATCAACTGACCACATACATAAAGTGGTGGGATGCCAGTCCCTGGTGCTGAGGGGAATGGAGAGAGACGATAGGGAAAGGAACATCTGTGATCATGTATTCTCAAGACACAGAAATTTCTCTCTTCTTTCTCAGACTAGTGGATATGTAGTTATTAATCTGAGGGAGAAAAATAACTTGAAATAGTAATAGCCATGTTGTCTTTTCCTTCTAAATAACATCCCAAAATTGAAAGCTGAGAAAAAAATTCATCAGATTCTTAACCAGTCATTTGAAGAATACAAAATCAACTTCAGTGAAATGGAAAATATGCTGAGACATATTCACAAGCCACATCATTTTTTTTTTTTTTTTTCCTACCTCTTGTATGGGATGAGATAAAGCTTGCTGTAGACAGGGAAATAAACAAGAAGTAAGAAATAAAAGGATTTTTTTTTTTTAAACGAAGAGAGGACAAAAAGTTGCAGTGCTCTGTTTCAGCCCATTGGGTTCCAGCTCCTGGCTGGCATGTGCATGAAGGCCAGGAGTTCTTGCAGGGGTATGACGCCACCTCATCTGAGTGACATTGGAGAAGAAAGCCAGAGTTTGTGGCGCAGCTGGGGCAGGGAGCCAAGGCAATGTTACCCTATACAAAACTGGTTGCCACAGCGATGATTGTAGTAAATGGTGAATCATGAAGACAAAATGGGGAGGAAGGGGCATAAATGGTTTTAATGCACCCATTATTTTTTCAGCCACCAAAACATCTATTTATTCTTCAAAGATGTTGAGCTAGCTTTGCTTGCTATCTTGCTATACATCATTCTGAATGTCAGATGGAGATATCTTAACAAGCAGATTTCAGTTTAAAAAAGTGTGCCGTGACCACCCCATCTAAAGTATTCACTCACTCTGTCTATACTGTATTATTCTATTTTAATAGTGGAGCGCTAGTGGCCCCAGTGGTTAAGCATTCGGCTGCTAATGAAAAAGAAAAAATAAATAAATTAAAACCCAAATTCGTTGCCATCCAGTCGATTCCGACTCATAGTGATCCGATAGGACAGAGTAGAACTGCCCCATAGGGTTTCCAAGGAGTGGCTAGTGGATTCAAACAGCCGACCTTTTCGTTAGCAGCCAAATGCTTAACCACTGGGGCCCCTAGGGCGCCCTAGCTATTATAGCACTCATCAGTACTTCGCTTTTGTTTGTTTTCTCTCTCTTCCTCTCAATCAAATGCTTCATGAGAGCAGTGCCTTATTGTCTCCTTCAGTATTATATCCCCAGTACTAGAGCAGTATCCGGCATAAAATAGTCACTCAATACAGACTTGGTGACTTGAATGCATAGATGTATGCTCCTCTAAGTTGTATGCAGGATTACTGTGCACTAGGGGGTTAAAAGTGGAATCAGGATAAGTATGAGGCAACACAATTTTTGTACTGCACAGTGGCTGACAGATCTAGAGTAATATCAGAAAATATTTTTTAAATATCTGGAAAAAAATCTGAATTGACTGAATTTATATAAAAATGATCATATTATTATTAAGGCAGAATCGGTCAAAATTACTGTGAATGTTGTAATTCAGTTCCATTTTAAAATCTGAGGTTAATCAATTCTTTTAGATGCTATATACCACATATGTGAATCAATCTTCCCCACTCTACGTTTCTTTTCTTTTTAGGTCAGAAAGTTAGAAATTCGTTACATATTTACTATTCTCCAATATCTATCATTTGTGCCAAGAAAGAACATTTCACTGAGGGACTGGGTCATCTAGTATGTGGAACCAGTCATACCTTACCAGGCATTTGCCGATAATTTTCTAGATGCTGTTGAGTAGAAACTTCATATGCCCATTAAAAACCCAAACCCACTGCCATCGAGTTGATTCTAACTCAGTGACCCCCATAGGGTTTCCAAGGCTGTAATCTCTATGGATGCCGACTGCCACATCTTTCTTCCTCGGAACTGACCTTTTGGTTAGCAGTCGGTCACTTTACCCACTGCACCACCAGGGCTCCTTATATTAATTTAAAATATTGATAAAATCTAAGATTTGATTTTTATCCAAAATATTAAATAAGTTATGTAAAGATTATTTATAGACATGTGTATATGTTGTTCAAGTGGAATGTTATTATTGTTATCACTCTTGGGAAACAAAAAGAAATTTGCAAGATTCTCTTACTAAAAATTTTTAACTCTGTTTGTGGAAAAAAAACATCTTTTTGCCGCAGATGTTTTGTTTTATTCTAAGACTGTAAGTCTATCTTTAGTGTCTGATATCTTGGTGCAGGAAGTGATTACCTGAAAATTGTTAAGGCTACAGAAAAACGACGTGAAGCAGGGGCAGGTAAGCCTGAGTCAAGTTTTTTAACAGGATTTGGTGACTGAGGATGCTGATCTTTCTGGTTTTAGTAAAATCATTTTACTTACCTGATTTACCAGGGCTTCTCTTCACTGCATAAACACTCCTAGATTTCTGAACTTGACCTCTGCTTACCTTCCTCTGCTGCCTTGGAATGCTGCAAAAATCCAACTCCTGATCTCATATTAGTCCCTAGTCTGGCTAGCTTCATCAGCTTAATGACATCTCATGTTGAATTTTAAGAGTTGTAAGAGTGTTCTCCTGTTTAGAGTATAGGATGGTAAGGTAGATTGGGAATAGCTATTAATTGATCTGGTTTGAATTCTATGATATTTAACTTTGATAAGCTTTGAAATCTTGCTGTAAATCAGTTATTAAAAGGGTTTAATTATCCTTAATGATAGGCATTGTTCACCTGAATAAATCTGAAAATTTAAAACATCCAGCAAAATTCACAAAACAACAAATTACAACACACAGAATGTTTCCTCTGATTATTTGCGGAGATGTGGCATATACATGAATGCACTGCACACAAGACCACTGGAGTCCAATAAATGATCAAAACCTTTGTATTCATTCCGTCTATATTGAATGAACTCAATACCAACAATCCAGCAAAGAGCCAAACCATTCAGCTGTCCCAATAGAATATGCAAGAAAATGGAAAATGAGTTTCTGTAAGAGCAGAACTGAGCCAGAACAATTACTGAAGTAGATTTCAGTAAACCAATATCATGGTTAAAAGTGAGTGCTTGAGTCACTTTTATTACCCACAGGCATATTATAATAGTTTATAAGTAAATTTTTTTTTGTACTGTTACTTCTTGTTCCTTTCCCATATTCAGCATCAGACATATATTAACCCTGGCTTAATTGAAAAAAAAATGTAAAATCATTATCTGGTCTGCATATTTCTTTATGGTAGCAAATTATGATTTATTGCCATTCACAGTGCTATTTACGTTGTCCATGTATCTTAGTAGCGGTGGTATTTCCTACGTGCATGCATTTCCAGAAGACTTTCCTGCTGTCAGCCAGCCACACTCTAAACATTGAATGACATCTAGCCTGAAGGTTTTTAGTGAGAATTACTAGAGGTAATGTTTATAGCTTTTAAACAAATGGTAGCATTATTTATTTTAGTGGCAAAACAGCAAATCATTTTCTTTGGTTTAGATTTTAGCACACAACTGGGTATAAAGAAACTTAAAAAGTTTAGGTGAGAGAAACCCACACACAAACCTGACTTAAGAAAAAAACACTTCCACGAACAGATATGTTATATCTTATGGTATTGCGTAGGTTATAAAAAATGCTGTATAGAAAATCATATTTAGAACTTTAGTCACTCATGATATCATCTGAAGTTTGGGATTCCTCAATCATAAATTGGCAGTCTTGGAATTAATTCCATATTCTACATTGGTGATTTTATCAAACATTTTGAATTTATAAAAGTTTAAAGAATAACATTTGCATTCCAGGCTTTATTTTAACTTTTAATGATTGACTATATGTTGAAAATATATAAAACATTTTTTTTAAAATAAAGGAACTCTAAAAACAAACAAATATGGAGAAAAATTAAAAGTATATCCTCAAGCTATATGTCAAACTAATATTTGAGCTGGAATACATTTTTAAATGTTCATTCATAGATAGCTGATATTAGAATGTGCAGTGTGTTGATCTTAATAAGTTAATCTCACTGTAATAGTGCTGTTTATGTTCTCCTTTACGTTCTAGTGGTAAACTGACATGGACCTGAAGGATGATCGTGATAACACCAAAGAAAAAACAGGGCTGGGTAGTGGTTAAGATAGGGAAAAATATGAGAAAAGATATTTGCAATCATAGGAGGTAGAGTGAAAAGCCAAGGTAGAGTGAAATAAAAGAAGTTCAAGAGATGCCCTTGGGAGTATTAACCATGGTAGGGGCAAGTGGTTTGGTGGGTGGTGGAGAAGGGCTGAAAAGTAAGCAAAGAGCTGAAAGTAATAATCACAGAGGTAGGGAGAAAATACTTTGGTTTTGGCTAAAAGAGACAGTTTTAAAGTGCTGAGAAATGTGGAAGGAATTCAGTTGTTTCACATATGTGAACACATAAGTAGATATTAAAATGTCCTTTAATGCTTTTCCTTTTCTAAAGATAAGAGTAATCTGGAATAGAAAAAATGCGAATAATGATGTATTTAAAAGATGGTGGTTATTAAGAAAAGCAAAATGTGTGTTTGTATGTGTGAGACTGTGATATAGATATATATTTTCATAAATCTTTCTGAAAGTAATAATTCAAAGGTGATAATTTTACAGTGATAATCAATTCAAACTTCTTTTTCTATTAACTTTCTGATTTATTTCAACTTTTCCAAACAGACCTCAGATTACATTCAAGTTCGAATGATTTCAAAGAAACAAACAAACAAAAACAATTTTCTTCTTTGAATTAACCTCTCCTGCCCTGGTGGCACAGTGATTAACAGCTTGGCTGCTAACCAAAATGTTGGCAGTTTGAATCCACCAACTGCTCCTTGGAACTCTGTGGGGCAGTTCTAATCTGTCCTGTAGGGTCCTTATGAGTCGGAATCGACTCGATGGCAACGAGTTTTTTGTTTGTTTACTCTCTATCTTAAACCTAGATAGAGTTATAAACATTGTCAAAAAGAGAAAACCACTATTTGTTCCTCCAGAGCATACAGTCTAAGATAGTGACACAAAGGAATGTCTTAGTCAGGTTTCTCTAGAGAACAGAACCACTGAGATATATGGATACAGATATGGATTTACTTCAAGAGATTGGCTCATGTGATTGTAGGGATTGGCAAGACCAAAATCCATAGGTCAGGCAGCCAGCTGGAGATTTCTACAGGCTTGTATCCCAATATCTGAAGGCCAGGCAACTGGATGAATGCAGAGTTGAAAGAGAGAGTGAGTTCTGCCAGGGTATCTATTTCTCGTCTGAAGGCAGACCAAACCCTGAGGAAACTCCCCTTTCAACAGACTGATTACATTGTGGAAAGTGATTAGATTGCATTGCATTAGGTTACATTATGGTACAGCAACTGGTTTAGTATTTGGTCAGAACACAGGGAATCATCGATGAGCCAACTTGCCACATAAGTTTAACCATTACAGTGACACTTTTTAAAATTAACCTAAAAGTAACTGTTCACAATCTGGTTTTACCGAAAAATACTGTAGAAAAGTGTAGCCCTGAATTTTCTGGGGTGTTTGGTGCTATGTGTAACCTCAGATGTTATACTGTTTCTTTTTGGATATGCATCAACCAGTGATGCTGACGGTGATCCGTAAGTCTTCTATCATTTTTTTAATACTCCTTTTTTATATCTGATGTTTATATCTGGCTTCCATGTTCTTATCTGTCTTAAGTATATTAAAATACATATTGATTAAAAAATAGTAATTCACCAAGCAACAGAGGAAGAAGGAGAGTCAGGAATAGGAGGTAGATATAGAATGTGTGGCTAATTTCCTCCACGAACAATTGCCTCCTTTGCCATAAGACCAGAACAACTGGATGGGGCCTGGTTACCAGTACTGAATACCTTGTTCAAATATTCTATACAAGAATTCTGATCATAAGGGGGAAAGTACAGAGCAGAACTTCAAATTCTCATGAACTCCAGACTTCCTGGAGCCATGAAGGTTGGATGAACCCCAGAAATTATTACCTGAGATAATTTTTAAAACTTAAACTAAAAATATCCCCTGAAGTCTTCTTAAAACCAAACAATAGTTTAGCTTAGCTGGTAAAAAATGTGTCTGGCTTGAGCATTATGCTCTTTTAAGAACTAACTATATAGCATCAAAGTGACAACAGCAACTGGAAAGATTAGATAGGAACCTTAGGGGGCAGTGAGTTTATGTTAATGGGGGGGGAACAACTCAGAAAAGGAGGGTGAGGATGATGACACAACTCGAAGAATGTAATCAATGCCACTAAATGGGACATGTAAAAACTGTTGAGTTGGTGTATGTCTTGCTGTGTATATTCTCAACAACAACAACAAAATAAATAAAGTAAAATAAAAAGGTAGTAATTCACCAGTATTTCTTTGAAGCCCTGGTGGCTCAATGGTTGGTTAGGAACTTGGCTGATAACCAAAAAGTCAGCAGTTCTACTCTGTCCTATAGGGTCGCTATGAGTCAGAATCGACTTGAGAGCAATGAGTTTGGTTTTTGGTTTTAATATTTCTAACTGAAAACATAAACTGAAGTTTAGAAAATACTTTAAATTTGATTTAACTTATATATCTTGGTAGTATGATAGTGCTGGTGGTATTTTCCACTTTAGTACATGATGAAAAATTCATTTTTTCAACAATTATTTATTGATTAGCTATCATGTGTCCATTGCCATGCCAACCACTGAATATATCACTGTTAATAAGACAAATGTGCTCTCTATGATAACTTCATTTAAAAAACATCATAGATCATAAGTTATTAAATATCTCAAAAAAGGTCTATATATTTTGGTTTTTTTTTTTAATCTTATATTTTATAAAATATTTTCCAGACTATATGTAGACATTGTTATCCCATTAATATGATTAGGAAAGAGTGTAATACACCACAATGAATTAATCAGGCTAATAGAGTTGACCAAAATCAATGTTAAATCTGTTCAAGACCCAGTCATTTTCAAATAGCGTAACTAATTCTTTCCTTAGGTTATTTACATTTCATGCTTCATGAAAGAGAAACTTGGTGGATCCTCAGAGATTATAGCCATTTACTATATAATAAGAATTTGTGGTTATTTTATTTGTAGGATATCTATATTTGCATTTTTTCAATATATTAGCATCATTGTTTTCATTCTTGAACACAATTTACCAAATACCGATTTTACACATTATCTTTATTATGACTGTGGGGAGGTAAAGAAAAGAAGATAAATATCCATAATTTTCAGGGAAAAAAACATCTTTTAAAAATAGGTAGGATATCTAACATTTATCAATACCCCTTTTAAAGAAAAACGCACAAACCTAGGAAGAGGAAATCAATTATGGCATTTACATTCTAGTACATTTTAATAATATTTTTCCATAATTACATGTAAAATAATTCAACATATTAACAAGGAAAACAATAGACTAGTTTGTTGAGAAGCACGTTTGGACAGATGTGAGGAGGCAGTCCTTCAGACAAGCCTGTGGCCGTGGTATTCTCTGTTCCTTCCCCGATGGCATCTTTCAGCCTCAGAACAAAACACCAACCTCACTGAGGCCTGGTGTTCATTAGAAGGGTTAAAAAGATACAATTTATCACATAGGGTGGTGGTAGAAAATAGCTGGACGAGGGATTTTTCTCTGCCTCCTCAGCTATGGTGCTAATGGGCAGCATGTATAGCATTAAAGTTACAGCCCATCTAATTGGACTTACCCAGCCAGTGGTGGGCTTGTGTGGAAGAGTTCTTTATATCCTCCAGGACAGTTTCCAGAAGCCAGAGAACATTGTTGTGTCATGTAACTGTTCCATTTAATTCCCTCACCCATGACACAAAGTGGGGTGTTTGTTGAAGAGTCGTTATCTTCACCCAGACAGCTTTTGAGTCAGGGGCGACTGCTTGTTATGGAAGTTTTCCAGTTTTATGCTATCTGTGTCTCTTTGTACGTAATAAAGTTACTTTCCATGTGCTAGCATGTGTTCTGGCTCTGGTCGGAAGGATGTGATAGAAATGGAGCAATCCATACTAATTATGAACCTTTTTTTAATGGCCTCCCGACTATTTAGAAACTCAGGGAACGTGTGAGTACCATGCAGTTCTGGCGTGATGCAGCTCAGAATTGGCACAGTGAACCAGGCTCTGACGGAGCTGATGCATCCTACAGATGCTGAGTTGTCATACAACAAGAATATAGTTGGTTGGCTAAAAAAAAAGAAAACGCAATTATATTTAATGACAGCTTTCCAATTAAACTCTTTGTATCTTATCCTGCCTCTTAAATCCACATATCCAATAACAAAAATTAAAAAAATATTTCAGTGTCTAATAAATCAACAAACATTTCAGGATTTTGTTAAGAATAATAGAAAAGAGGAAAATAAAAACTCTTGAGTCAGTGACTCAGAAAAACTCTGCTCTTCCTATAAACCCATTGCGGTCAAGCCAATTCCGACTCATAGTGACCCTGTAGGGCGGAGTAGAGCTGCCCCATAGGGTTTTTAAGAAGCACCTGGTGGATTTGAACCGCCAACCTTTTGGTTAGCAGCCATAGCACTTAACCACTTTGCCACCAGGGTTTCCATTCTTTGTATTGGTCAATAAACAAAGAGAAGAAGAAAAGACTCTAGAATGGGTATTATGACTATTCTTTTTCCCACATATATGCTCACCAGCCATCTAATAGAGAGCTTGGCAATAAGGATATATGTTGCTAATTCTGATGCTGTTATCACTGTTTTCATCACATATTAAAAAATCATTTTCCATAGAAACCTGTTCTTCATGCCTTTGGGAAAAAAGTAGAGGGCAGAAACTTAAATCTAGACTCCTGAACATGTGTAAAGCTACTGGGTTGTTGGTTGATTTATGCTCTCACCCAGTTAACTCAATAATAACAGATGAACAATAATATAGGAGAAAATACGAGCTTGCCAGGCAGAAGAACTGTTCTAGTTTTTATTGTTGATATTTATGTTATTTTTTTCTTTATTAACAAAGAATATTCACTCTACTGTTATCTGACAGGCTTTAGTTAAGCTTATAAATATTGCTGCTACTGCAGTGTTTCTACTAATCTCTGATTCTCTAATTTTCATTTTGTCTAACAGGTTTTATTCCTTTTGTTTCTTCTATCCTCATCACTTCATATACGCTATTTGTCATCGTTAGGTGCTGTCCACCCAATTTCTACTCATAGCGACCCCATGTGACAGAGTAGAGATGTCCCATAGGGTTTTCTAGGCTGTAATCTTTATGAAGCAGATGGCCAAGTCTTTCTCCCACAAAGCAGCTAGGTAGTTTCGAACCACCAACCTTTTGGTTAGCAGCCAAGCACTTAACCACTGCGCCACCAGGACTCCTTTTCTATTCTACTAAGTTTTCATTACATAAAGGCAAAAAGTTTACAGATACTGTCAGCCAGCAGAAAGGCCAATTTGCCAAAAGAAATACCAGAAGACTATTCCTTTTTTTCTCCCCCCAATCCTTAACTTCCCTCAAAACGAAAGTGAGCAATTTATTATTTATGGTATTTCTTGATTTCTTACCCTTGTCTGACTCCAATAGACAGTTGGTCTTCAAAACTCAAATATTACCTTCAGACTCTTATTGTTAACACATGATTTCCTAATATTTTAGTTCCCATAATAGAAATCTTCCCAGAGTAAACATTTTGTGACAATAATACACAATACTCTGAAAACCCTTCTTTTGGATTTTATTATATTTTGATTACATATAATGTTTCACCGTACCTGCTCATTCTCTTTCTCCTTCCCTCCCCTCCCCTTTCTGTTTCCTTCCCTATCTCGCCACCTCTCTCCCCCAACTTCATGTTCTTTCTTTCTTTTTCTTTGATCTAAATATATTTTAAAATATGATAGAATTCAGTTTTTCTTTAATTCTGGGAACATCTCCTGTTTCTCCTCTGTCTCATATTAAATGAATATGTAAAGGAGAAAAATAGGAAATGAATGATTTGACAACTTAATTTAATTTCTGTATCTGAAAACCAGAGGTTAGTGGTTTAAATAGCATTACCTGCCCCCCATTAAAACACTGATAAATACCTTCATCTGCACCTGATCAAATTCTTCTAGAATTTACTGTGGTTTATTACTGAAGAAACTTTTGAATGTACTTCCTAAATATTTTGGAAGGCAATAAATATGAAAATGAAGAAAGAAAAAAAAACTTGTCAGGTAAGAAATACATAATTTCATAAAATATTTTTACCACTTTCCAATCTTACAGTAAGCAACGGATTTATGTCCTGTGATATTTTATGACTAAGGTAAGCTTTTGAATCCACGTTATTCAGCACACACCTAAAAATATTTGCACTGGTAGCAGTAAATTTGCATTTGTACCATATGAAAATGAGTACCAAGCAAAGCAATAGTAGTTTTTTATATTTCTTCTGTTGCAGCAAGTACAAACAGAAGTATTTATTTGATGTAGTCTCTACTTTTATATTCTATGTGTAAAATTATTTAAAATTTATATCACGGAATTGAAAACTTTCCTTTGGTATTTTGAAGGAAAAATAATTCATATCATTTGGTATCTAAAAAGCTAAACTCTTCAAATACTTTTAATTGAGTTTTCATTCTGTTGCTGACAGACACAGGTTTATGAACCTTCATTAGAAGTCTGCGGAAAAGATTAAGTGTTCTCTCTTTTTATGCATCAAAGTAATTTGGCCCATTACAGAGTTTATGAAACTACTGTGCAACTTTCTTTAAATAATGCTTACAGTTACAGAATAAATTTCACCCCCCTTTTTGAAAAACAAGACCTACCTCTAATCATTTGTACTTTCAATAACAGCCCAATTAAAAATTCAGCTCTACTCTGAGCACACAGTGTTACTATCCTTAACCTGGAATTTGCCTGAATATATCTCTAAACTTATCCTCCATGATAATTTACACGCTAGTCTTAGTAAATCATTTTTTGTAATTGGAAAATTTATGTTTATTGAGACAAAGCCTTAGTTTGTCATAGCTCACATTTAACTGTCTAAAGTGAGGAAATACAGTCTAAATTCCATCTAGCAGTTTCTCTCACGTTGGCAATGCCATTTTCATTTATGCTCCATTTGTGTTTTTCTTTGTTTCTTAACTCACCCTTTTAGTTTTAGGTTGTAGGTTGTACTCATCTCCTATGCTTGATTTGTAAGCGTGTACGCACAGAAGAGTGTATGTGTTTTAATTGAAAATAAAATAAAAGTCATAAAACCAAACCATTCTGACTCATGATGACCCCATGTGTTACAGAGTAGAACTGCTGTATAGGGCTTTCTTGACTGTTATCTTTATGGAAATAGTTTGCCAGAACTTTCTTCTGTGGAGACACCGGGTGGCTTCACACTGCCAACCTTTAGGTTAGCAGCTGATCTGTGCGTGTTTTAATAGAAAATAGATCGTGATTATTCACGTAGTTCTTTAGATGTTGCTTGCGTTTAGCTTCTGCAGTAGCTTTTTCCTGAAGACTCAAGGCTTTGCTCCAGTTTCCGGTGTCAGCCCTTAGGAGCAGAGATGGGAGGCTCTCTAGCCCACCATGCTGAGAATCTTATCACCGTTGTGCCTAGTTGACCTGGTGTCTCTTTCCTTGTAACTTGGTTACTGCCTTCTTCCTCTTCTTCTTTTTTTTTTATTGTTGTGCTTTAAGGGAAAGTTTGCAGTTCATGTTAGTCTCTCATGCAGAATTTATACATATATTGTTTTGTGACCCTAGTTGCTCTCCCTATACTCTGACAGCACACTCTTCCTTTCCACCCCGGATTGCCTGTGTCCATTCAACCCGCTCCTGATCTTCTCTGCCTTCTCATCTCACCCTCCGAACAGAGCTGCCAATTTAGTCTCACGTATTTACTTGAGCTAAGAAGCATACTCTTCATGAGTATCATTTTATGTTCCATAGTCCAGTCTAATCTTTGTCTAAAGAGTTGGTCTCAGGAATCATTTTAGTTTTGGTCTAACAGAGAAACCAGAGGCCATGTCTTCTGAGGTCCCTCCAGTTTCTATCAAACCGTTAAGTCTGCTCTTTTTACTAGCATTTGAGTTCTTCATCTCACTTTTCTCCTGCTCTGTCAGGGACTCTCTTTTGTGTTCCCTGTCAGGGCAGTCATTGTGGTAGCCAGGCACCATCTAGTTCTTCTTGTCTCAGGCTGATGAAGTCTCTGGTTTATGTGGCCTGTTCTGTCTCTTGGGTTAATACTTTCCTTGTGTTCATGGTGTTCTTCATTCTCCTTTCCTCCAGGTGGGTTGGGACCAATTGATACATCTTAGATGACCACTCACTAGCTTTTAAGACCCCAGACGCCACTCGCCAAAGTGGGATGCATAACATTTTATGAAAAAACTTTGTTATGCCAATCAACCTAGATGAAACCATGGTCCCCAAACCTCTCTACCCCTGCTACTCTGTCCATCAAAGTGTTTGGCTGTATTCAGGAAACTTCTTAGCTTTCGTTTAGTCCAGTTGTGCTGACTTCCCCTGTAGTGTGTGCTGTCCTTCCCTTCACCTAAGATAGTTATTGTCTACTTTCTAGTAGTAAATATGCCTCTCTCTCCCTCCCCTCCCTTGTAACCATCAAAGAATGTTTTCTTTTGTGTTTAAACCTTTTCTTGAGTTCTTATAACAGTGGTCTTATACAATATTTGTCCTTTTGCAACTGACTAAATTCACTCAGCATACCTTCCAGATTCCGTTAGTAAATCATTTCTATTTGCTATAACAATCTTCTTATTCTACATGCTTTGGGTTTTGAAAATGGTTTGCTCTGTATCTAGGATAGTCACTTCTCTAATATTTCTGTGGAAAATGGTACTTATGATTGAAATCTACCCTTGGTTTGCACATCCTCTATGGTATCTTCTGAATCCTTCTCTACAAAGTATTTAGACAGAATTGATTGTAGTTCTATTTTGTACCTGTGTTCTGCTCTTGTAATGCAATCTATCATATGAATTCATTACTGTTGTTAGGTGCCCTCAAGTCAGTTCCGACTCATAGTGACCCTGTCTACAACAGAATGAAACACTGCCCAGTCCTGTGCCATCCTCACAATCATTGCTATGTTTGAGACCATTGTTGCAGCCACTGTGTCAGTTCATCTCCTTGAGGGTCTTCCTCTTTTTTGCTGACCCTCTACCTTACCAAGCATAATGTCCCTCTCCAGGGACTGGACTCTCCTGATAACATGTCCAAAATATGTGAGACGAAGTCTCACCATCCTTGCTTCTAAGAATCATTCTTGTTGTACTTCTTCCAAGACAGATTTGTTCATTCTTCTGGCAGTCCATGGTATAATCATATGATTTTACAACCCTGTATATAAACACTGTTTACACACACACACACACACACACACACACACACACGCAAGCACATATATCCTTACACTTCTTGAAGATATGAGAATATCTTATTTTCTCTAAACTCTCAGTTTCTAGGACAACATTCTCTAAACACTAAGTGTTCAATATATGCATTTGGAAATGTACTGACTCTATAGAAATGCAGAAAATTCTGCTATGAAACGAGAAATACACAGAATTCAATAATGCATTAGGTTATTTCATGTTTTTCTTTGACTCAAGAATATGGTAGGATGCTCACACATCTTTGTACCCTTAAGAAAAATTTCTTCCATATACTAGCACAATATAATAGTTCTTGTGCCCTGTTCTTTGTAGGAGCTGTCTACTTATTTTATAAAGTCCTACCTCATTTCCTCTTTATAATATCTCTATGTTCTTGGGCCACCTTCAGTTATACCATTGCCATATACCTCTCCCTGACAGCTCCAATGCAGAGAGATTTCTTCTTTATGCTTCTCCTGCCAATTATCTATGCAATAAAACAAGTATGATCTTTCTTAAATTGTTTCCATATTATACTAGCCTTGCTGCAAGTGATATGGAGCCCTGGTGGTGCAATGGTTAAGAGCTTGGCTGCTAACCCAAAAGTCAGCAGTTCAAATCCACCAGGCTCCTAGGAAACCCTATGGAGCAGTTGTACTCTGTCCTATAGAGCTGCTGTAAGTAGGAATTCACTCAAAGGCAATGGGTAGGAGATACAGGTTTTATGAAAAGAGCTATGTTTCATATAACTTTAAAAATTCCCTCAAATGTCTAATAAATTCAGGTATGTAATGGAGAAAGGGATGGGAGAGGGAGAAAGCGAGAGGGAGAGGGAGAGAGAATATAGCATTCTTTGTTTTATTCTCAAAAGGTGAGTCTAGCTTTTCTTTTTAATATTGCTTAGAAAACCTACAATTCGCAGGAGGAAGAATAATAAGTTGCAGCGTCTTTCTATTTTTAAGGAGCCCTGGTGGTGCAGTGGTTAAAGCCCTTGGCTGCTACCTGAAGGTTGGCAGTTCAAACCCACCAGCTTCTCTGCAGGAGAAGGATGTGGCAGTCTACTTCCATAAAGATTTACCCCATGGGGCAGATCTACTCTGTCCTATAGGATCGCTATGAATAGGAATAGAATGGACGGCAAGGGGTTTCATTGTTACTTGTTTTTTTGTTTATACATGTCCATTGGTGAACTATTTCTGTAGCATAGTGCAGTGAGAGAATCAGAATCATTACAAGACTGTGATAACTTTTTCCAAGTTTGCAGGTCTCAAGGTGAGTGACTCCAAATAATGTCTACGTGGTAAAGTTCATGCATTATGAGGATTTTTAAAGAAACCTCTTCCCAATTCAATACCCACTATCTGCTTGGTGTGCCTGAATAGGTGGTAATTATATGACAATATGCACCTTTGCAGTAAAAATGACAGAATAGAGATTTACCAGGATACTTAATTTACAGCTAAGCAAGTTTGTTTAATAATACAGACTTTATGGGTTTTGTTGATTTTGAACTTTTCTGTTTCCAGACTAAATGTTATGATAAGCTTAATAACTAAGTAGCTACTTTCTTATAATATTTAATATCAAAGCAAACTATTCGGAGAATAAGGAAAAGGTGAAAGTATCAAAATTTTGATTATAGATATTTCATTTTTTTCATTCTCTTTTTAAAAATTTAGGACAAAGAAACCTAGAAATGGATCTTGTGTCATACTTTCTATATAACTAAAAATTAATTAAATTTTAATAATCTATTTTAATACCTAGATCAAAATATTGCCCATACAGACACAAAAGTAATCATATATAAGAAAAAAAAAAGTTGAACTTGTTCCTCTTCTGATAAAAAGTCGTAATAGTTACCATTCACATTTTGAATACAGAGATGTATTTGACAGACCACATTAATTCTCTGGCATCACTAAATCTACCATACAGAAAGTGACTTTGCTAAAACATAAAAAAAAAAAAAAAAATACAGGGCTCGAAAGATTAGGATGAGGTTATCTTGGACCTAGGGTAGCAAAAAGAAAACATTGTTTTTAATTAACCCTCCACAGTTTGAGAAATGGAAAGAATTTCAAATGAATAAACATCTTCATTTTCATTTATTCACATTTACTTCATGTTTATGTTTTCCTCTGGTAACGGGAAACCAACCTGAATTGTCTTGTCACGTTTTTAGTTACTAGCACCTGCAGTGTACATATTTGTCTACAAAATGCTCTGAGTTAATTAGCTAAGACTCAAGTGATGAATTATACTTTTCACTTGGATAAACCATTTTGAAAGTTAAAAACAAACAAAAAAACCAAAGAACAATGAATTGCAAATTTTTCCTACAAACTCTTTTATGCTAATCATCTTAAAACATATGCTTTAGGCTTGTAGAGTTTACAGGTATCACAAAACCAGTTAGCAGAATTCAAAAAGTTCACTTTCAATTCTTTGTTTCAAAAAAATGAATTACAAGGTTATAAGAATGTGTCCACACAAGCTAAGTGGGATCTGGCTGAAATTTCTGCTTATTACAAAACAAACATACAATTTAAAAAAAAAAAAAAAGAACTAGTGAATTACCCATAGAATTCAGTAGAAGAGTTTCAAATTTGAACTACATAAATAACTACTTTAATTCTTTACTTCACTGGGAATGAGAACAAAATCCTAGAAGTAAGAAAGTAGATATACAAACTTATTCTGCAATGTATATCCGTTCATAAACTTGGAAGTTGTGTGTGTGTGTGTTTAAAGCAAATATGAAACATTTGGTGTTTCAGTTCAGATGTTAGCAAACTATAACTTCCTGGTTTTAATAAACTATGTACGAAAAGGCTCAAAGATTCTGTGGACATCAAATACCTCCTACAACAGTACTTTACGAGCTAAGCGTATATGAATCAAAACCATATGGCAATCCTTTCCTTTAAATGAAATGTACATGGTGAAAATATAGAAGAAGAATGTCCTAGGCAGAACACGTGTAAATGTAGCCTCTAGACTTCTAAAGCTGCTATTGTCTTTTCCTGGTACTAGGCAAACATTAACCGACACGAGGACAGCTGTCCTTCTTCCTAAATTTAAGATCTTCTTAAGACTGGCAGAGCAACGGATGTGTTTGTTCAGTTTTCCATTCCAGCAAAGCACGTCTCTTTCAGTTTTGTGCCTTTATAAAGCAAATGTTTTCAACCATTTTTTTCTCTATAGCATAACCATAATCAAAATATAAAAAGAAATGTGTGTTGTAAGCACAACTGGAATTGAGAAAGAAATTTAGAGTAGGAAATGCCCTCAGTGTTACAGGATCCGAAATCTGGAAGAAAAGAATTATAAAATTTTCCTGTGGTAGAAGTGTTTCCACTTTGGCAAATGGATGTCTCTACACATACCTCCTAGTTTATTCCTTCCCCAAATGGAAGTGTTTGTAAATGTTATTGTAAAATCAGAATGTGCAGAAGTCTTAAGACTCCCCACATTGTTTCCTACAAAACACATTAACTGTAGTCTCTGATGTTTTCAATGTAACATATGACTGACAGATAAAAAATCACTAGTGATTGTCTACAACTTTCTACCATCATCCTTTCAACATTCTTGAAATAGTATTCTAGATTTGCCTACTCTCTTAGCCTGCTCTGAAAGTTCTTTTTTTTTTTTTTTTCACCACACGAGGTATTTTTGTTTTGAACTGCACAACAGAAAAAGAAGGAAATGGGACTGGTTACATCATTTGATAGGCTCAATGCAGAATGAAAATATGGCCTTGTTCAAAAATTAAGATTTCCATCTGGTGACAGCAGAGCAATAAAGCAAGTGTGAGACCCATCTAAACACGGAGCCCCGGGCAACTACACAGGATGCAAGTCCATGAGATCAGCACTGGAGAGGAGTCAAGAAGAAGAGCAAGAGGATGATATCGGGGAGAATAATTTTCAAAGATCTGTCTGAGGCTTTTTTTTTTTTAATACAAAGGTGATAGGTAATAGAACTAAAAAGGATTTTAAAATCACTATATAGTATGGTGTTCAAGAAAAAGAGTATGTCTTATTTTCTTAATTTTTTTTTTTTTTTAACATTACTGGTAGTTGATAGACTGGGATCCTTGACCACAACACTTTTCCAGTACTGAAGAGGATATTAATTCATAATTTTTTTTTGCAAAAAAAAAATCTTCTAATTGAAATATATGTTACCATTGATGACTTAAGTTATTCTCATACTGGTCAAAATTCTTCCTCTTATATTTTTTCTGGAAAATGTTCTTAATTAGTTCAAATAAAGTAAATATGTGATTAACAATACCTCTTCACCCTCAACTGATTATAGTACACATAGGCCTTAAACTATGATGTTGTTTAAGGTTTAAGCCCTTTGAAGCACTCTGATTTTAGGTGTCTTTGTGCTTATTTATGATGTTCACATTCTTTACATTTTACCCCACTTGATATGGTTAAGGAAGATAATGATTAATTTTATGTGTTAGCTTGGTGAGGCTATGGTACCCAGAAATTTGGTCAAATACTAGACTAGTTGCTATTCCATACTATAATGTAATGTAATGTAATCAATCAGTTGAAAAGGGAGTTTCTTTAGGGTGTATTCTGCCTTCAGACTATAAATAGATATTTTGGCAGAACTTTCTCTCCACTCTTCACTCTTTCCATTGCCGGACCTATGGATCTTGGGACATGAATATGCAGAAGTATCCAGCCTGCCACCTGACCTATGGATTTTGGATTTGCCAGCCCCCACAATTATGTGAGCTAATCCCTTAAGTAAATTCCATGTATATATTTCACTTGTTCTGTTTTTCTAGATAATCCCGACCTAAGACAAGATACAACATAAGAAGAAAAGTACCATTTGGAGGATGAAGTTGCTGAGTAATGTGACTTGAAAAACACTATGAGGCATATAGAATGTCAAGTTATCTGTGACATTTAAAAATGCAAAATCTTTAAGCTTTAATTTTCAATATTCTATTCCCTACATGATTGCTATGTTTCATAATGTGCTAAGAAATTCAATTTAAATTTTTATGACTACTAACTTTTCTTTTGTACCTCAAAGTAGATATTAGATATACTTATTTGTGAGTACCTCAAAATAGTTATTAGAAATTATACCAGTTGTTGCACCCTCCATGAGTGGGTTGTGGTTGGCCTCTCAGTTTAGGTGGTAGGATGAATAGTGATGACAGCAAGGGGAGAGAGAGTTTATGAGCTTTAATTATCTACCTACCTACCTACCTATCTATCTATCTATCTTATCTTAGTTTTGTTTAAGGTACATAAACCCAGCCTTTTTTGAAGCATTTTTATAGATATATTTAGAATTATTTTTGTTTTCCTGCTCGTTTTGCTGGAATACTTTATGTATATCAGCAATTTTCATTTTAGGTACTTACTATATTCAAAACTCTCTGCTGGAGAATGGGGCTACAAAACATAGTCTTAAAAAGAAAAATAAAATATAGTGCCCATAGTGAGAACTAAAATAGAAATAAATAGAAAACAGAAAACAATTTGTTGTGATGGTTAAGATTGTGTGTCAACTTGGCTGGGCCATGATCAGTGTTTTAATGTAATCACTCCCATGACTGAATATACTGTGAGTAGCCAATCAGATGAAAGGGAGCCTCCTTGGGGGTGTGGCCCACATCTGCATATAAGCTTTTTGCTCTCTCTGGATCCTGCGGCTGCTTCCTGATGTCTTATCTCCCGTTCTTGAGACTTGATCTGTCAGCTTATCTGCCGAACCTGGGATTCGTCGATCTGCACAGCCTGTGAGCGGGAGCCCTGCTCTCCAACCCGCTGATCTTGGGCTTGCCAGCTTCTGCAGCTGTGTGACTTGGGAGAGGCCTCTACCCTGATCCACGGACTTGGGACTTTCTAGCCTCTACAATCGCGTGAGCTGTTTCCTTGATATAATCTCTCACTATATAAATGTATTTATACACTTTACTGGTTTTGCTTCTCTAGAGAACTCAGCCTAAGACAAATGTATTCCATGGTAAGAGACGAAGTGGACAAATGAAAAGTGATCCAAGTGTTTAGAGAGGAGACAAGTGTGTGCTAGACTTATCAATAGAGGATCACTAAATCAGAGAATGCAAGCAAGAACACAACACCAGTGAAAAAATCAGAGCCAGGAAAAGATTATAATAGTTTATCACCTAAACAGAGTCAAAAGGCAGTACAAATTTCCGGGCACTGAGCAAGGAAGGACAAGAAAGATTCAGTAGGGTGGGAGGAAGGCTGGAAAAGTTCCTTGATAGATAAAATGAATAAAAACAAAAATACTAAGGCATGCTTTTGGAAACTGGCCTGAACAGGTTAAGCAAGAATTCGTTGCTGTCCAGTTGATTCCGACTCACAGTGATCTTATAGGACCGAGTAGAACTGCCTCATAGGGTTTCCAGTGAGTGATTGGTGCATTCAAACTGTCAACTTTTTGGTTAGCAGACAAACTCTTAACCACTAAGTCACCAAAAAAAAAAAAAAAACCTGTTGCTGTCCAGTCAATTTCTACTCATAGCAACCCTACAGGACAGAGTAGAACTGCCCCATAGGGTTTCCAAGGAATGGCTGGTGGATTCTAACTGCCAACCTTTTGTTTATCAGTCAAGCTCGTAACTACTGCACCACCATGGCTCCATTATTAAATATAATTTTAATTAATTTTTGGAATATTTTTGTATATTAATAAGAACATTGTCTGTTTTTTATTTATTTATTCACTATTTGATGCCTGGAATCTCTAAAATAAATCTTGAAATTCTGCCTTCAAATATGAAGGATAGATACACGAATTGCTAGGGCATGATGTTGCAAAAACTAAGGCTAAATACATGGATAAAAGAATAGTTGCATAATTAACCATACATTAGCATCATAATGACTTATGAATATTCCATAAATGAACCCCCAAGCCTCAATAGCTACACATAACCCATATCACATAGCGTGGGGTAACATTATTAGTTGAACAGTCTTCAGAATCTTAGCTGCATGCTCATTTATACAACCTCACCTCAGAGTTGCTGTTTAGGCCGCCAGTGAAGCATGAATAAACAAATATGTTTAATATCTCTATATGAGTGAATAAAAGTGTTCTGGAATTCTCTGAGATATTGCAACCAGAACTTTCATACTGATGTTTTATTTGTTCCATTCATGTCATGTGAACATACTAAATGGGATTTTCTTATTTATGGCAAGAACAAGATCTTAGTATAGCTATCTACTGGGTGGTTGATTGGAGCTAAAAGAAAAATTAATGCCAATGTTGTGTCAATGGATTTTCATTACTTATTCATTTCTTGAATTTGAAAAAATCTATTATGGAAGAAGTTTTAAGACATAGAAATAGAGTATGATAGTAGAGATTTGGGACATTGTAGCATTATGTGTGAGGAGGACATTGAAGACAAGTGTGTTATCACCCCTCAATATTACAATACACGACCATGACTATTTCATATATGTATAAGCTTAGCTCTAGAGAGAGGCTTTGGAACCTTGGAAATATGGTGCTCAATATTTCATTTTCTATTTTTCTGGCAAAAAATATACATGTGATTTAGTCTGTATCCTGTACTTAAAAATAAAAAGTAAATAAAGATGATAAAAGCATTTGCTGACTGCATGTTATGGGCTATATACTGTGGTAATCATATGTGCACATTTAATTTTTGAAAAAAAAACTTTTACTTAGGTTGTATCACATAGTTTATTTATTTAAGTATAAACATTTAAAATGCAGAACTTATTAAGGGAAGAGTAAAAGTTCCCTGTTTATATTGTATATTAACCTTATCTGCCTACTTTTGCACAGCTACTCGTGATAGTGCGTTCAACCCTGAGTGTTTTTATTTATTTATTTATTTTTATTGTACTTCAGGTGAAGGCTTATAGAACAAATAGTTTCTCATGAAACAGAAGTACACATGTTGTTTTATGACATTGGTTAACAACCCGACAACATATCAACCCTCTAACTTCTCAACCTTTTTTTTTTTGGTGAAAATACACATAGCCAAAGATACACCATTTCAAAAATTTCTACATGCACAGTTCAGTGACATTGACTACGCTCTTC
>NW_004443949.1:12583902-12617440 GCF_000243295.1 Trichechus manatus latirostris | reverse complement strand
GTATCCTGTTAATGCCATGTATTAAGGCCTGAAGTGTTGGTCCTATTTTTTCTTCTATGAACTTTATAGTTTTAGGCTTTATATTTAGGTCTTTGATCCATTTTGAAGTAGTTTTTGTATACAGTGTGAGGTATGAAACCTGAGTGTTTTTAACTGCAAAGTTCAATTATCGTCTGCCATTATTTATTCACACATAAATGAGAATTCACAATAATAAGTCAATCATAATTACAATTTGAATTGTGCAGTCATTTGTTTTAAAGGCATAACTGCTAGTGTCTTTTCTTAAATAAGGAATTCAGAGCACTAGCTAATTACACTTTCTGATTAATTCTGGATGATTATTTTATGCCAATTAAAAAATGCCAATTTTTAAGGTATTGGAATAAAATAAAATACACTGATACTATGATGAAGACACTTTTTTTTATGGCTTCTCTGTACCATAACATCTCATTTTTAATTAGAAGTATTTTGTACAATATAACAGGATTAGAAAGCAAAGAAGAATAGACTGAAGATAAAATATACAGTAAACTTTCTTTTTAAAATTAAATCCCTTACTTTAATGCTTTCTAAAATTGAGATTTAATGGAAATTGATTATTAACTACTTCACAAAGTGTTGTGTTATGTGCTTTCACACGCATTATCTCATTTATTATTACCCACAACCCAGAAATGAGAGAAATCAGATTTTAACAGTATTGAATGTAATACTAATGCCCAGATAAGTTAAAGAATGTATCAAAGTTTACACACAAAGTAAGTGAAGAGTAAGGACTCAAACTTTGATCTTCTGGTTGTAAGATTCATGTTATTTTTCATTCAGCGTCCCGTAAAACGTGTAAGCAAATTTATAGAAAAGAAATATTTTTCAACTATTTGAAATTCATTAAGGTTGTAATTTCACTGAGGCATTTCACTCATTTTATGTATAATGTTCATTCTAAAATTCTAAAAATATAGTCCATTAAGCAGCAATGGTCTTACCTGCAGAACCACCAATCTGCTTATGTTTTAAACAAAAATAAAGTATGGACACATTTCAAAAGTGAAAAATATGAGCATTTTTTAAAAATTTAGTCCCAATGCCATTTTAAACAACCTTGGAGAAGAAATATATTGACTTTTTTTTCCCTTGAGTTCATGTTTTGCAAAATTTCACCTTTGGTTTTCTTACTCTAGTTGATTCTCTTACCACACTTTGAAACATATATTCATGGTTAATTATTTGTGGATAAAAAAATCAGAAACAGCAAAATCTTCTTGCAAGACAATCACATTTTAAAATTAGCTCTTTCCTAAGTCACCTTCAAAATATGTAACCTTTTTTCTTCATCTATCAATCTCTCTCTCTCTCTCTATCATCTATAGTTTTGTTTAAAGTACATAAATTAGGCTTATTTTGAAGCATTTTTATTTGATGTCTTTATAGTAATTCATATTTTCCAGCTAATTTTACTGGAATACTTTGTGTGTATCAGTAATTTTCACATTAGGTACCTACTATATTCAAAGTTCTCTGCTAGAGAGTAAGGCTACAAAACACAGTCTCAAATAGAAAAAAATAAAATACATTGCCTGTGGTGGGACTTAAAAAAGAAATAAACAGAAAACAATGCCTTCCATGTTGTTGTTGTTCTTAGGTGTCATCGAGTTGGTTCCAACTCATAGCTATCTTATGTACAACAGAATGAAACACTGCACAATCCTGCACCATCCTCATGATCGTTGTTCTGCTTCAGCCCATTGTTGCAGCCACTGTGTCGATCCATCTCGTTGAGGGTCTTCCTCTTTTTTGCTGAGCCTCCACTTTACCAAGCATGATGTCTTTCCTCAGGGACTCATCCCTCCTGATGTTGTTGTTGTTACTAGGTGCTGTCGATTTGGTTCCGACTCATAGTGACCCTATGTACTAGAGAATGAAACACTGCCCGGTGCTGCACCATGCTTACAATTGTTGGTATGCTTGAGCCCATTGTTGCAGCCAGTGTGTCAATCCATCTCCTTGAGGGTCTTCCTGTTTTCCAGTGGCTCTATACTTTACCAAGCATGATGTCCTTCTCCAGGGACTGATCCCCTGATAACATGTCCAAAGTACGTGAGATTAAGTCTCACCATCCTTGCTTCTAAGGAACATTCTGGTTGTATTTCTTCCAAGACAGATTTTTTCATTCTTCTGGCAGTCCATGGTATATTCAATATTCTTTACCAACACTGTAACTCAAAGGCATCAATTCTTCCTTGGTCTTCCTTATTCATTGACCAGTTTTCACATGCATATGAGACGATTGAAAACACCATGGCTTGGGTCAGGTGCATCTTAGTCCTCAAAGTGACTTCTTTGCTTTTTAACACTTTAAAGAGGTCTTTTGCCACAGATTTCCCCAATGCAGTACATTATTTGATTTCTTGATTGCTGTTTCCATGAGTGTTGACTGTGGATCCAAGTAAAAAGAAATCCTTGACAACTTCAATCTTTTCTCCGTTTATCATGATGTTGCTTATTGGTCCAGTTGTGAGGGTTTTTATTTTCTTTATGTTGAGGTGGAATACTGAAGGCTGTAGTCTTTTATCTTTAAGTCCTTCAAGTCCTCTTCAGTTTCAGCAAGCAAGGTTGTGTCATTTACATATCACAGGTTGCTAATGAATCGTCCTCCAGTCCTGATGCCGCGTTCTTCTTCATATAGTCCAGCTTCTCAGATTATCTGCTCAGCATACAGACTGAATAAGCATGGTGAAAGGATATAACCCTGATCCACACCTTTCCTGACTTTAAACCACGCAGTCCCATTGTTCTGTTCAAACAGCTGCCTCTTGATCTATGGGCAGCTTCCTCATTAGCACAATTAAGTGTTCTGAAAATCTCATTCTTGGCAATGTTGTCCATAATTTGTTACGGTACACAGAATCAAGTGCCTTTGCGTAGTCTATAAAACACAGGTCAACATCTTTCTGGTATTCTCTGCTTTCAGTTAGGATCCATCTGACATAAAAAGTAATGATATCCCTTGTTCCAAGTCCTTTTCTGAATTTATCTTGAAAGTTATGGCAGTTCCCTGTCGATGTACTGCTACAAACGCTTTTGAATGATCATCAGCAAAATTTTACTTGCGTGTGATATTAACGATATTGTTTGATAATTTCCAAACTCTGTTGGATAACCTTTCTTTGGAATAGGCATAAATATGGATCTCTTCCAGTTGGTTGGCCAGGTAGCCGTCTTCAAAATTTCTTGGCATAGATGAGTGAGCACCTCCATCACTGCATCCATTTGTTGAAACATCTCAATTGATATCCGTCAGTTCCTGGAGTCTTTCTTTTCACCAATGTCTTCAGTGCAGCTTGGACTTCTTCCTTCAGTATCATTGGTTCTTGATCATATGCTGCCTCCTGAAATGATTGGACGTCGACCAATTCTTTTGGGTATAATGACTCTTGTATTCCTTCTATCTTCTTTTGATGCTTCCTGTGTCATTCAGTGTTTTGCCCATAGAATCCTTCACTATGACAATTCAAAGCTTGAATTTTTTCTTCAGTTCTTTCAGCTTGAGAAATGCGGTGTGTGTTCTTCCCATGCATTCCATGGTAAGAGACAAATAAGCGAATGAATGAAAAGTGAACCAAGTGTTTAGAGAGTAGACAACTGTGCACTAGAATCTTCAATAGATGCTTCACAGGGATCCTGGGGCTTAAAATTAGCCTTGTATGGGATGGAAGTATACCAATAAGTGAGGAGAATGAAAGCTAGTTATCTGGGAGGAAGAACACATGTGAGTAAAGAAGAGCAGAATGAGTATGGAATTTCTGGCTAGGGGTAGGTGAATACCCCAAGTGGTGTTAAGCAAGGATGATGTACAACAATAAAGGAGATCAATTTGGCACATGATCAAAGCCATGCTGTTTTCAATCACCTCACATGCATGCAAAAGCTGGGCAGTGAATGAAAAAAGGAAGACTGAAGAAGAATTAATGTATTTGAATCATGGTGTTGGTGAAGAATTTTTAATATACCATAGACAGCCAAAAGAATGAACTAATCTGTCTTGGAAGAAGTACAGCCAGAATGCTCCTTAGAAGTGAGGATGGGGAGACTTCGTTTCACACACTTTGCACATGTTATCAGCAGGGACTAGTCCCTGGAGAAGCACATCAAACCAAATCCATTGCTGTTGAGTCAATTCTGACTCACAGCAACCCTGTAGGACAGAGTAGTTCTGCCCCCTACAGTTTCCAAGGAGTGGCTGGTGGATTTGAACTGTGGACCTTTTTGAGTTAACAGCATACCTCTTAACCATACTGCCATCAGGGGTCTGGAGAAGGATACCATGCTTGGTAAAGTAGAAGGTCAGCAAAAAAGAGGAAGACCCTCAACAAGATGGACTGACACAGTGGCTATTACAATGGGCTCAGACATAACAGTGATTGTGAGGATGGTGAAGGACTAGATAGTGTTTCGTTGTGTTGTACATAGGGTCACTATAAGACAGATTCAACTCAATGGCACCTAATACACACAATACACAATTTGGCACGTATCAGGACTTGGATCACATTGAGTAAAATAAATAAATAAATAAATAAATAAATCCAACAACAAGAACTAAACCTGTTGTTGTGGAATTGATTCTGACTCATGGAGACCCCATGTGTTACAGAGTAGAACTTCTCTATAGTGTTTTCTTGGCTGTAATCTTTACAGAAGCAGATCACCAGGCCTTTCTTCCATGACACCATTTGGTGGGTTTGAAATGCCAATCTTTAGGCTAGCAGTTCAGTGCAAACCATTTACACCACTCAAGGACGTTGCAGTGATACTTTTGTAGAAGGATGAAGCCTTTAAATATTATAAGGAGGGTGGTATAATTGTATTATTCAAAAATAGTATTTTAGAAAAAGTAATGTAATAGGTAGGTACAGAAGAGACAGTATGTGGGAAAACTGCACACTGATGCATGAGGTAAGAGGCTAATGGAATTAAAGTCTTAGAGCTGGTAGGTGAGTGGAGCTCTGTCAAAGAAGAAAGAGGGGATAAAGAAAGAAGAAAGAAAAGACTGACTGTGATTAAGAGAAATGTTACTAGCCAGATATTTAGGGAACTATGTTGCTAGCATGAAGGACAGGAAAAATAGTGATAGATTTTCCTGAATTAAGATACTCAGAATAATAAACTTGTCATTACCCTCTCCACTCTCATCTTTAATTTTCCCAGAACACTTTAAAGTAACAAAATTGTAAGGCAAAATTGGAACTCTCCAACAGGCATTTGGAGGGACAGAGGAAAAAGTATGGTGTGATATGCTGAATGTGTAGTCACTAATGAATAAATTCCCTCAGAGGTGAAGGTTTGAACTGTGGGATGAGCTTATCCATTAATAAATGGGAAGAGAAAGCAATGGTGTGGTCCTCAGAGCAGTGCGACACATGGCTAGCAAAGGAGAATGACAAAGGCATGGTAGAGTTTATGAGGCAGCCTCTGGTGTCAGATTGCTAAACTTCTAATTTGGACTACTATTCTCTTAGAATATGACCTGGCACAAATTACTCAACTTCTTTGTATTGGCTTCTTCATCTCTGAAATAGGGATAATTGGAGATTAAGATTAAATGCTGAGATAAAGATTAAATGCTCTAATACATGCAAAGCACTCATAACAGTGCCAAGTTCATAGAAAGGGCTCAAAAAGTCATCATTACAAGAAAAAAAAAGTTAAGAATTTCCAGCAAAATGTGCACTCAATAAAGTTGGCAGATACTGAAAAGCTATATCCTTTCAAAATCGTAATGTCCCCTTTATTAACTCTCTTCAGTCTTTTTCATTATCTCTCAAACTCCAAAAACACTCTTCTATTCCTTTTTGAAAAAAAGTATGAGGAAGGTACAACATTGGCAATGACAAGTAATGGTGGGCAGGTGGGAGTGGAGAGTAACGTTATTGTGTAATACAGTAAGAATCAAAATATTATAAAGACTCTTTTTTATTGTATTTTTGGTGAACATTTAGACAGTAAATTAGGTTCCCATTTAACAATTTCTATACATATTGTTCAGTGTCATTTGTTACATTTTTCAGAGTGTGTCAGCATTCTTATTTTTTCCATTCTGATTGTTCTGTATCCATTAATCTTGCTTTCCCATCCCCCCACCCCTTACATTCTCATCTTTGCTTTAGGGTAAATATTGACCATTCAGTCTAATTTAGATGATTATTTAAAAGGAGCATAGTACTCATGGGTGATATTGTTATAATATAAACAACAGCCAATCTATTATTTGATTGAAGAGTGACCTCCAGGAGTGGGTTCAGTTCTCAATTTAAAGGATACCTCAGGACGACACTCGGGGGAGCCTCTAGTTTCTACCAGTCCAGTAACTCTGGCATTTTTTTAAGAATTTGAGATTTGTTCTACATTTTTCTCCTATTCTATCCAAGACTGTCTGTTGTGTCCCTGGTCAGAATGGTTGTCAGTGGTATGGAGACACTCTCTAGTTCTTCTGGTCTCAGGATAGATGAGGTCATGGTTCCTGTGAGCTATTAGTCCTGTTGACTGGTTTTCTTTATCGAGTCTTTGGTCTCCTTCTTTCTCTTGCTCCAGATGAGTAGAGATCAATAGTTGTATCTTGGATGGCTGCTCACAAGCGTTTAAGACCCCAGATGCTACTCACCAAACTAGGATGTAGAACAATATCTTTATGAACTATGTTATGCCAATTGACAGAGCTGTACCCCTAGACTATGGTCCTAAGGCTTCAAACCCACACTTTGTGTATTTGGTTATACTTAGCAAGTATCCTCAACTGTACCCCTATGTGCTTTATTATGTTTATGAATATGTATGCAGTATACACAAACATGTATATACATATACCTACAGATACACCTATACGTGCACACCCATATACTCACATATGCCTTCCTATACACATGTATGTATACATCTCTACCTATGTAACCACATACACGGTTTTTGCTGGTAATTACTGTTGTTGCAAAATTGTATATATTATGTTGTTGTTGTTGTTAGGTACCACTGAGTCGGGTCCTATTCTTATCTACCCTATGTACTACAGAACAAAACACTACCCGGTCCTGTGCCATGCTCACAATCATTGTTATGCTTGAGCCCATTGTTGCAGCCACTGTGTCAATCCATCTCGATGAGGTTCTTCCTCTTTTTTGCTGACCCTGTACTTTACCAAGCATGATGTCCTTCTTCAGGGACTGGTCCCTCCTAATAACATGTCCAAAGTATGTAAGACGTAGTCTTGCCATCCTTGCTTCTAAGGAGCATTCTGGTTGTACTTCTTCCAAGATAGATTTATTCGTTCTTTTGGCAGTTTATGGTATATTCAAGATTCTTCACCAACAACACAATTGAAAGGTGTCAGCTCTTCTTCGGTCTTCCTTATTGTTTGTCAAGCTTTCAAATGCAGATGATGCGACTGAAAATACCATTGTTTGGGTCAGGCACACCTTAATCTTCAAGGTGATATCTTTGCTTTTGAATGCTTTAAAGAGGTCTTTTGCAGCAGATTTGCCCAATGCAGTGGGTCTTTTAATTTCTTGACTGCTGCTTCCATGGGTGTTGATTGTGGATCCAAG
Source organism: Trichechus manatus latirostris (assembly GCF_000243295.1). NCBI lineage: Eukaryota > Metazoa > Chordata > Mammalia > Sirenia > Trichechidae > Trichechus > Trichechus manatus. The sequence goes on along the minus strand of NW_004443949.1, from coordinate 12,609,836 downwards.
TAAAATGAAATCCTTAACAAAGTCAATTTTTTCTCCATTTATCATGATGTTGCTTATTGGTCCAGTTGTGAGGATTTTTGTTTTCTTTATGTTGAGGTGTAATCCCTATTGAAGGCTATGGTATTTGATCTTCATCAGTAAGTGCTGCAAGTCCTCTTCACTTTCAGAAAGCAAGGTTGTGTAATCTGCATAACATAGGTTGTTAAGGAGTCTTCTTCCAATCCTGATGCCCTGTTCTTCTTCATATAGTCCAGCTTCTCGGACTATTTGCTCAGCATACAGGTTGAATAGGTATGGTGAAAGGATACATCCCTGACGCACACGTTTCCTGCCTGTAAACTGTGCATCACCCCCCAGTTCTGTTCGAATAACTGCCTCTTGATCTATGTACAGGTTCCTTATGAGCACAATTAAGGGTTCTGGAATTCCCATTCTTCACAATGTTATCCACAATTTGTTATGATCCACATAGTCAAATGCCTTTGTATAGTCAATAAAACACAGGTAAACATCTTTCTGGTATTCTCTGCTTTCAGCCAGGATCCATCTGACATTGGCAATGATATCCCTGGTTCCTCGTCCTTTTCTGAATCTGGCCTGAATTTCTGGGAGTTCCCTGTCAACATACTGCTGCAGTCACTTTTGAATGATCTTTAGCAAAATTTTACTTGCCTGTGATATTAATGATATTGTTTGATAATTTCCACTTTTGGTTGGATCACCTTTATTGGGAATAGGAATGATATGGCTCTCTTCCAGTCAGTTATCCAGGCATAGATAAGTGAGCACTTCCAGGGCTTCATCCATTTGTTGAAACATCTCAGTTGATACTTGGTCAATTCCTGGAGCTTTGTTTTTTGCCAATGCCTTCAGTGCAGCTTGGATTTCTTCCTTCATTACCATTGGTTCCTGATCATATGCTACCTCTTGAAATGGTTGAACGTCAACCAATTCTTTTTGGTATAATGACTTTGTGTATTCCTTCCATCTTCTTTTGATGTTTCCTGCATCGTTTAATATTTTCCCCATAGAATCCTTCACTATTACAACTTGAGGCTTGAACTTTTTCTTCAGTTCTTTCAGCTTGAGAAATGCCAAGCATGTTCTTGTCTTTTGGTTTTCTATCTCCAGCTCTTTGCACATGTAATTATAATACTTTACTTTGTCTTGCTGAGTCACCCTTTGAAATCTTGTGTTCAGTTCTTTTACTTCACCATTTCTTCCTTTTGCTTTAGCTGCTCGACATTCAAGAGCAGTTTCAGAGTTTATTCTGACATCCATTTTGGTCTTTCTTTCTTTCCTGTCTTTTTAATGACCTCTTGCTTTTTTCATTTATGTTGTCCTTGATGTCATTCCAGAACTCGTCTGGTCTTCGGTCATAAGTGTTCAATGCATCCAGTCTATTCTTGAGATGGTCTCTAAATTCAGGTAGGATATACTGAAGGTCTTTCTTTGGCTCTTGTGGACTTGTTCTAATTTACTTCAGTTTCAACTTGAACTTGCACATGAGCAATTGATGGTCTGTTCTGCAGTCAACCCCTGGCCTTGTTCTGACTGATGATACTGAGCTTTTCCATCATCTTTTTCCACAGATGTAGTCAATTTGATTTCTGTGTATTCCGTCTGGTGAGGCCCAGGTGTGTAGTCGCCTTTTATGTTGTTCAAAAAAGGTATTTACAATGAAGTTGTTGGTCTTTTAAATCGATCTCTGGCATCGTTTCTATCACCAAGGCCATATTTTCCAACTACCCATCCTTCTTCTTTCTTTCCAACTTTCACATTCCAGTCACCAGTAATTATCAATGCATCCTGATTGAATGTTTGATCAATTTCAGACTGCAGAAGCTGGTAAAAATCTTTAATTTCTTCATCTTTGGCCTTAGTGGTTGTTGTGTAAATTTGAATAATAGTCGTATTAACTGGTCTTCCTTGTAGGCGTGTGGATATTATTCTATCACTGACAGTGTTGTACTTCAGGATAGATCTTGAAATTTTCCTTTTGATGATGAATACAGCACCGTTCCTCTTCAAGCTGTCATTACTGGTATAGTAGACCATATGATAGTCTGATTCAAAATGGCTAATACCAGTCCATTTCAGCTCACTAATGCCTAGGATATTGATGTTTATGTATTCCATTTAATTTTTGATGATTTCCAATTTTCCTAGATTCATACTTCGTGCATTCCATGTTCCGATTATTAATGGATGTTTGCAACGGTTTCTTCTCATTTTGTGCCATGCCACATCAGCAAATGAAGGTCCTGAAAGCTTAACACCATCCACGTCGTTAAGATCTACTTTACCTTGAGGAGGCAGCTCTTCCCCAGTTGTCTTCTGCGTGCCTTCCAACCTGGGATCTCATATTCTGGCACTGTATCAGACAATGTTCTGCTGCTATTCATAAGGTTTACATTGACTAATTCCTTTCAGAAGTAGACTACTGGGTCCTTCTTCCTAGTCTGTCTTAGTCTGGAAGCTCAGCTGAAACCTGTCCACCATGGATGACCCTGCTGGTATCTGAATGCCAGTGGCATAGCTTCCAGCATCACAGCTACACACAAGACCCCACAGTATAACAAACTGACAGACACGTGGAGGTGTACATGTTATAGCATTTACCAAAATTGTCCCTTTTTCTGTGTACTTCTTAGTGTTATCATTTACCTTGGTCAAGCTGTGCAGACCTCACACATGTTGGGAATTACCTTTCCCATAACCAAAAATAACATATGTCTACTATTTATAAAGTGATTCCCCTATAAAGATCCTTTCTTTGAAGTTCCATAGCACTATGTTCTCAGCTCTCTCATATTTAACATGTTACACTATAGTTGTCTACCTAGTTTGTGAACTTCTCTGGCTATTATCCATCTTTAAACTTCCTGGTTTCTTATTAGAAGATATAATACAAATATAGTAACCTGATAAATATACTTGACATTCTGAATGTAAAGAATGAATCATCCTTCCCCTCCTGCTCATAATAATTGATTAAAAAAATTTCATCAATCATCTGTCCAGTAAGAATATCAAAACCATAAACATTTCTTTCATAAACACCATGAGTGAGCCAATGAACTAAGTGCTATGAAAAAGAAGACTCCTCTGCATTCCATGATGGCCAAGAATGTATATTCTCATGAGGAAGATAAAGTAAACCAAATAAGTATTAAATAACAATAACATATTTAGGTAAGAGCTTGACAATTATGAGACATCTTAATGATATACATAATTTATAAAAAATGCTTAAAGGAAGAAAAAGAAGAAAGAAACACTTCATGTTCTGATTTCTGCTCAAGAAATGTTTTGACAGAGAGTTGGGTCTTGGTTTGGCCTCAGCGGTCAGATTGGATGAATGGACAGAAAGAAGGAAGTGGGACTGCCCAGGGGATAGACTGACACAAAGATGTTTCATTAGTCATAGGTTTTTCAGGGGAGTGATTTTCCAAAAATCATCTTATCTCATTTACTTTATAAAAAAATTGCACATACACTTTGCAATTGACACTATACTCCTCATTAAGGCAAGATCATTTCATAATCATAATGCCTTCTATTGGGCTTCGATTATTACTAAATCAAAATGAAGTAACAGATAGTTGGACATGTTTGCAAAATGTCAAAAATATTAAAATAAAATATAGATTATAATATGTTTGTTATTTAAATCTTGTAATTTCCAAATCTTCAGTTTACATTATCCTGAAAATAAAACAAAACCTAGCTTTTGTCACCTCCTAATTCTGGAGATTTTCGTAGTAGGAATAATAATGCAATGTTCTTGAGGCATAGGAAACTTAAGTGAGTTGCTGCTGAAGACATTTTTGAAAGTGCTATAAACTAGTACTAGAAAAAATGTTTCCAGTATAATTTAAACCTAATGGAACATAAACTCATTTAGTACTGTCAAAGTCTTATTATTTGGCTGGTCAGAGAAAGAACTGGTGATTACCAGTGAACATATTTGTATATTTTAATTGCTACTTATCTCACAAGTTTCAGCTGCGTATTGAAACAAAGGAAAGCAATTACAATACAAGCAGAGGTTGGCAGAACAAAGTAGATAGCTATTGTCAGCAATAAACGATCAAATACAGCTAGTAAGAGGAAAACGTGTCACAGTTCAGTGATCATGTGAGCAGAGGGAATGAGTAATAATTTTCCTCATCCACTAAGATTGCAGAGAAAATTCACTAGTGTTTACATGCAAACTGATACATATAAAATGAAAAAAACCAAACTTGTTGCCCTCAGGTCGATTCTGACTCATAACGACCCTCTACATGAAAGAGTAGCACTGCTCCACAGCGTTTCCAAGGAACAGCTGGTGGATTCAAACTGCCAACCTTTTGGTGAGCAGCCAAGCTCTTAACTACTGTGCCATCTGACCTCCTGAGGATACATACATATACATGTATTTGTATGTATGTGTGTACATACATACATGTATGTTGTTCATGTTACATTCATATATATTTGGACTATAGTAGCACCTTAATATTTTTAGGTATCTCATTTGAGATTCTCACCTTTGGTGTTTATAGGAAATAGGTACAAATGACAGAAGAAAGTGCAAAGCTACTTCACCTTCTGGCCATCCTCTCAAACTGGTTGAGTCTGGATTAACAAATGCCGGTAATTGGCAGTCTGTATATCTCAAGATAAAGAGTATCTCTTGATTTTTCAGTCACCTGTAATTGATATGTATTTACTGACATACATTACCAGAGCTAAGATTTCTGAGTACTGTGGGCAGCTGAAACATTCATTTACTCCAAGGGTCTCTTCCGCACATAAACAATCTACTTATAGATTGGCAAACCTCAATAATAAAAAGAAAGTTATGCCAAATAGCTGATGTGATTATGGTAAAGTTTCCCTGAAAACACTTGTGGCTCCAAAATTAGTTCAACTTTTCTTAGGAGAAACTACTTGTGGCCACCTTCCCTCAAGCTATGAAGGTTAGAGCTGGTCAATGGAAAATACAAACTGAGTGTCTTGCGTGGTAGCATGCTTGATGAATAGTGGGTGTCAAGTATTTGAATATCTTTGGAGATAACTACATAAAACTGAATCTTATAAAAATGATACTATAAGAAATAATAAAAAAGTCTCATCACATTGAAAGAGTACACCTGTGCTTTTTCTCCCTTATGTTTACTAGAGTATGTGCTGTATTCCTAACTAAAATGTCAATGAAAGTTAAAGACTATTGTGATTTAATGTTTCAGCAGATCAATATATCAGAACTAGGGAAATAATTAAAGCTAATCTTTCCCATGTCGTCCTCTCTGCCCTCCCAGTTTTCTCCTGGAATTGAGTAATGTTCTCAGTTATCACTGGAATGATACTAGGTCCTGTAGGATGATAGGAGAAAGAAAATTGCTCCTTAAAACCAAATATTATGAAGAAGTCAGAGGAAGAGTAAGCATTATTTTTATTGAGTGAATAAAACAGATATGTAAATTCAAATCCCACCTACAACACAGTGGTTATGAAATTAAGAAATCCTTCATTATAGGATTACAATGTATGTATATACATTTACATTTTACTTTAGAAAAAACTGAAAACATCCTACAAAAATGTTTTGCATATATATTCTCAATAACAACAAAATAAATACAATTTAGGGAAGAAACATGTGTAAAAGCTTGCAATAAATAAAATAAAAATGAATGAGTGAGAATATCCAGACCAAGGATAAAACTAAAGAAGGAAAGATAAAACGAAACCAGGAATGAGTCTAGAAATTAAAATGCATTCTGTAGCAGAAGTGAGACATATTTTTGACTTTAAACTATCATTTACATATGAGATGGTACAAAGAGATAAAACAAAAGGAATATCCCGATGAGGAACAATTTTGAACAGCCTTGAGAACAGATTCATTCATTCACTCATTAAACAAAGATATAGTGAGAACAAGATACCTTCCTCTCATATATTAAAAGAAGACATAGTGTGATATGATGTAATATGATATGATATAATGTAATGTCACGAATTGTTTCCCTCGAAAATGTCTGTCAACTTGGCTAGTCAGTGCTTCCTGGTATTGTGTGATTGTTTACGATTTTCTTATCTGATGTGATTTTCCTATGTATTGTAAATCCTACCTCTATGATGTTACTGAGGCAGGATTAGAGGCAGTTATGTTAATGAGGCAAGACTCAATCTACAAGATTAGTTTGTGTTTTAAGTCAATCCCTTTAGAGATATAAAAGAAACAAGCAGAGAGACAGAGGGACCTCATACCACCAAGAAAGTAGTGCCAGGAGCAGAGCGTGTCCTTTGGACCCTGGGTCCCTTCCCAGAGAAGCTCCTAGACCAGGGGAAGATGGATGTCAAGGACCTTTCCCCAGAGCCAACAGAGAGAGAAAGCCTTTGCCTGGAGCTGGCCCCCTGAATTCGGACTTCTAGCCTCCTAAACTGTGAGAGAATACCCTTCTCCTTGTTAGCCATCCACTTGTGGTATACTCATTCACTTGTGGTACTTCTGCTGTAGCAGCACTAGGTGACTAAAACAAGTAACATAATATAATATCATGTCATACTATGAATACTTCCCAGGAAATCAGTCCCCATTTCAAATCAATAATTAGTTTCATAGAGTTGTTGCTTATGTTCCTTATAACATTTATTAGCATAGAATATTGTAACACAAATATAACTCAATAAAAAATATATTGTGTGCATTATCATTCCCAAGATCTAGCTAATTTCAGATTTTAAATTGCCCATAATAATGGTTCCCAGTCTTCTGGACCTCAGAAAGCAGGAACACTGAATACTAATAATGGTGAGACTCAAAAAGGATGGCTAAGTGGGGAATACATAAAAACAAAATCTAGCCTCTATAATCACCACCATTGTTAAAGGAAATGAAATGTCTTTATTACATTTAATGGTATATGTTTTTATTTATTTCCTGTTTTCTCCTTTAAATTGTATATCCTTTCTCTTTACTGTCTCTTGATTTTATGGTGCCTAATTTGTATTTTTGTTTGGGTTTTATTTATAAAACTGCCAGTTTTCTTTATGTATGTATTTTTATTTTATGTAAATAGTATTGCGATGTAGATTTTTAGAAATCTTTTCACAAACCCTTATATTAAGCTATTCTATATTTTCTCTACTGAGAAACAAAAATTCAAAACTTGAAAGTATCCTTTAGTTTGAATACATTTACTTAATAAAAATACATACTTATTTTTCTCATTTGACCTTGAGTTGTTGAAAACTCTTTCATAGAATGGCTCTGTCCCATGGGTAGCTGCTTGCTTGGAAACACTGGATTTTGGAAAGAATGACTGCATATCATTTAGTAAATCCTCCATAAATATATTTACGTTAGCTAAACTTTTGATAATTATTGACCAGAGATAAAGTCAAGATTTTGTAGTCCTTGACAAGTAACTGGAGGCCAGCTAATTGTGTTGCTAGATTAGCAAAGCCATAATTTAAAAGAGAGGAAAAAAAAAGTCATTATCAGCATTCTTGCATAAAAGCTGAGGAGTCTGCCAAAACGTGACTAAAGAAGAGGCCACTTCACCACCCCACCAATGTAGATTGTGGTAATACCATGAACAGAAATAAAACTGTCCTTGGAAGTGATTTTGGATCCATTCAGCACATACACAAAGAGATGGTCAAAGCCCCAGAGGGATATAATATAGTATATGACTGCAATAAACATGTATCTTGGAAGATTTTTAAAGCAGATGTAACCAAATTCTACTCATTCATTATAAACAATCTCAAACAATAACAATAACTCGGTAAAGACTAAATAGAACCTCCAGCTTTGACCAATGTGACTTCTTAGTTTGTAAACACAAAAATAAGTTGCTTGCAAAATATATGGCTAGATAAGTGAATAATTAACTGTATGGTTTAAAAGTTGAGTAAATCTTAAAATAGGGGCATATCTAAAGATATTACATTGAAGTTATTTCTTTTTGATCTGTGATTGGCCTGACATTGGAATGCTAGGTAAGTGCCCCGCTTGCGAATGTCTCAACTGCCAAATCTTTAGAGTGCTGGTGTTTATTTTAAGCTGTTCCTCCAGGATTAAAGTTAGTCTGCAAAACACATGCTTTCCAGGCATACTGTATTATTTGACCCAGACATCTTTTTCTCAACAATTTAATTAGTCATGAAGCAAACTGCAAGCACTTAAATTGCATTTTCATATAATAAAACCAAATTTGAATTGAAAAGGAAAATGCATTCTGCCCATTTCAGCATAACTCATTTTTGCAAAGAAAAAAAACAGTAAGCGGACGTTATAGTTTTGCTACTCTAACCACTTTGACAAAAAGCCCAGCTACTGGGTGAATCATAATTTATATTTCAAAATCTCTCAAGATGTCTGACTTCCTGAGGAAGGAATTCTACGTGAAAAATATGTCTCAGTCCAGAACTACTTAACTCTTTAACCTTTAGTCAGTGATGGTGAGCTTTTCAGGCACTAATACCGGGATTATTGAAAGATGTTTTTGAAACCCTAAGCACACTACATCTATCAAAACAGACTGCTGCGTAAACTTGGTACTGTATGTAGATGATTAGGTTCTACTGTATGAATTTTCATTCTTGATTTTATCTCTCTATTCCGATTCTTGTAAGTTTCAGTATTAACCTGCCTTGTCCATTTTCATTATGTAGCTCCTTGGGAAGAGATGTCAACTAAGAAAGTAATACCCTATCACATGTATGATTTTATATTTTAATTTGGAACTGCTTTTTCATACATTCTCACCTTAGCCTATTAGCCTATTAACAACTCTTTAAGGAAATGTTGCAATTTCATCTCATTAAAGATTAATCCAATGCCTAAGCAAATAGAGATATTATAATCTCACTCTCTCACAGAGTAGATCTTTTAAAAGTTATATTTCAAAGGCAACACCCCACTGGCATTTTGCTATTGTGCACTTTCCTTAATAAGTTATTTTTCCGTTTAGTTAATAGGGACATCACACACACATAGGTTTATTTACTTACCACCATTGGTGTCATGGGCACATTTATGACAGGTAAAACAAAAAAACCAAACTCATTGCCATCTAGTCAATTCTGACTCATAGCGGCCCTATAGGACAGAGTAGAACTTCCCCATAGGATTTCCAAGGCTGTAATCATTACAGAAGAAGACTGCTACATCTTTTTTGCCATGGAGTAGCTGGTGGGTTCAAACCGCTGACTTTTGGTTAGCAGCTGAGTGCTTTAACCACTGCACCACCAGGGCTCATATGACAGACAGTCACCTTTTTATTTTATGCCATACTTATAAATACAGAAAATTATATTCCTTTGGGGTAATATAGCATATGGATTTATTACTGTCACAAAAAAACTTTTCTTCTGTCGCTCGCTCTTGTAATCACTGTCTGCCACCAATAAGGATAAAGAAAAGCAGTTGCACCCCCATGAAATAATTCCTCTCTTGCCATGAGACCAGAAGAACTGAATGTTTCCTAGATATCGTTACTGAACACTTTGATCAGGGTCTCATTAGATGGATCCTGATCAAAAGGAGGAAAAATGCGGAACAGAATTTTATATTCTTATAGAATCCAGACTTACTGAACCCACTAAGAATGGAAGAACAACTGAATCTAATGCCTTGAGATAATTAAATCTTGAACCAAAACTATCTCCTAAACACATCACTTCCTAAACAACAGTTTGGCTCAATTAGTAAAAAAATATTTACCTTGAACAATGCCTACTTTTAAAGAATTATCTGTAAGAGATCAAAATGACAACAGTAACTCTAAAGCATAGATAAGAAGTTTAGGGGGCACAGAATCTAACTCAAAAATGATGAAATAACTTAGATAGATATAACGAAAATGATGACTCAACAAGACAAATGTAACATATGTCAATGAATTGCACATGTAGAAATTGTTGAATGAGTGTATGTTTTGCTGTGTATATCTTCACCAAAAATAAAATAAATATTCAAGCTGATACGTTTGAATTTTTTGGCTGGCAAAGCTGGTTACAAAATAGACATTTAGAAGTGATAATCACATAGATCCCTCTGGCATGTAACATGCAAACTGAATGCAGACATGCCTTTGGGCTTCTTATGAATTCTCAAAGAATCTTAATATTTTAGAATAGCAGTGCTTAAATATCGCACTCTTCATGCAAAAACTTCAGATTCTGTGAAACGTTTAGTTCGGGTCCTTGTTCAAAAATCTTTAAGTTTCTGCAGAAGTATATAGTATTCTACGAAAGAAACCATGATTAAGAATGATTTTAGGTAAGCAATAAAAGCACACAGTAGGATGTGACTAAACAAAAGTTTCATCATAAATAAGAATAAATAAGACTAAGTTAATGAAAATATGCTTTAATGGCTGCCTGTTTTAGATTTTCCCTACAGAACATTATTTTCTTGTAAATTTGCATCTACAGTTTCTCTTTTTTGATATACCTGCATACAAAACTCATTAGCCGTTATTTGATTCCTTTTGTCCGTACCTAAACAGGAATATAAATGTTATAGACTTAAAAGAAAGTGAGCTAGCGACATTAACTGGATGCCCACTCATGCTCCAGTACAATTCTAGATGGTTTTGTACCAAAGGTGGTATGCAAATTCTATTTAATGAAATTAGATACTTGGCTGGATTGATCCTTATGAGGATTCGGTAACCAACACTAAGAATTATGCGTCCTGAAAAGGGTCACTTTTTCATGAAATACATGACCTCCACCGACTGTCTGTCTACTAATAACGTCGTTTTAATGGGAAACAAAAGCCTGATGGATATTTATCAATGTTAATTCATACTGAGGTAGAGATTGCAAAAGACACAGTTTTTACTTCAACCGAGTTTAACTGTGAGGAAGAAACATATCAGGGTATGTGGCTAGGTGGTTCCACAGAAACAGGAAAAGTAGGAAAAAGGGGAGTCCCTAGGAAACAAAGACAGACTTTAAAATTTGCTTCTCCTTCATTCTAATATTTGCGTTTATTTAGATGTAAAAAAATACATATTTTTTCTCCTAGTAGACATTTAGAATTTCTAGTACATCAATAAAAGCTGTATTATTGGCAAACAACACCCGAAAATGTCAAAGCTATTTTGAATTAAAGTTTTTTTCTCTCTTTCAATTTTTATTATACACTGTCAACTCATAATTGGTAGCAGAAGTGTACAAATTCAAGAGATGGATATTTTAATAAAAATAGCCAAACCTCTGGAAAATCTAACATAAAATGAGAGAAAGCAGTAATATACAATACTATGAAGAAAAAAGGGATAGCTCTAAATATTTCAATATTTTAAAATATATAATTAAAAGTATGTTAGACAATTTAATTTTTTTCTGGAAAATATATATTATCACTAATGTCTCAAAAATAATAAGAATATTTGAATAATAAAGTTGGACTTTGAAAAAATTATACTCAAAACTATGCTGCAATAAGAGTTGTTAAGGGTCACGTGGATCCATTGAAAAATCATTTTCTACCCTTCAACATCTCAACATCTGAGGGGAAGAGGGATGTTTATCAAAGTCTTGCAACCAATCTAAAGCTTCCCATTAAACCATAAAACAAAATAAATTTCAGATGGATTAAAAATAATGAACTATGTACACGTAAAAAATTTACATTTTATATGATTATAATATTTAAAAGGGCTTTCTAAATACCGTAAAACCAAGTTTCTATAGTGTTGCCATATAAAGCTAAAACACTGTATACAAAAAATAAAAATGTAAAAATTCATTAAGAAAATCTGAGAAAACATTTTTATAATAATGAATGAAAGAATACAGAGGAAGATTTTTCAAATTCACTATATTGACACTAACTCCTCCAAAGATAAATAGTTGAGCAGAAACAGTACACAATTGAAGCAATACTTGTAGTGTTGCTAGTAAACAAGTATACTAAAAAAGTCAATTGTTGTAGGTGCCATTGAGTCGATTTTGACTTACAGCAACCCTATGTACAACAGAACAAAACACTGCCCAGTCCTACGCCATCTTCACGATCGTTGTTATGTTTGACCCATTGTTGCAGCCATTGTGCCAATCCACGTCCTTGAGGGTCTTCCTATTTTTCGCTGATCCTTTACTTTACCAAGCATGATGTTCTTTTCCAGGGACTGATCCTTCCTGACAACATATCCAAAGTATATGAGACAAAGTCTCGTTATCCTTGCTTCCGAGGAGCATTCTGGCTGTTCTTCCAAGGCAGATTTGTTTGCTCTTCTGACAGTCCATGGTATATTCAATATTCTTTGCCAACAATGTAATTCAAAGTCATCCATTCTTCCATATTCCTTATTCATTGCCCAGCTTTCACATGCATATGGGGTGGTTGAAAACACCAAGGCTTGGGTCAAGTACACGTTAGTCCTTAAAGTGACAACTTTGCTGTTTAACGCTTTAAAGAGGTCTTTTGCTGCAGATGTGCCCAGTGCAATGCATCTTTTGATTTCTTGACTGCTGCTTCCGTGGGTGTTGATGGTGGATCTAAGTAAAATGAAATCTTTGGCAACTTCGATCTTTTCTCCATTTATCATGATATTGCTTATTTGTCCAGTTGTGAGAATTTTTGTTTTCTTTATGTTGAGGTGCAATCCATACTGAAGACTGTGGTCTTTGATCTTCATCAGTAAGTGCTTTAAGTCCTCTTCACTTTCAGCAAGCAAGTTTGCGTCATCTGCATAACATAGGTTGTTAATGAGTCTTCCTCCAATCCAGATGCCCTGTTCTTTTTCATACAGTACAGCTTCTTGGATCATTTACTCAGCATGCACATTGGAAAAGTACGGTGAAAGGATATACAACCCTGATGCACACCTTTCCTGACTTTAAAGCGCGTGGTATCTTCTTGTTCTGTTTGAACGACTCTGCCTCTTGATCTAGGCTCCTCATGAGCACAATTAAGTGTTCTGGAATTCCCATTGTTTGCAATGTTATTCATAATTTGTTATACTCAATTAGCAGAGCAAAACATGCCACTTTCAGTGTCTCTTCTAATTGATATTTTTAATAATGATATTCATCTTAAAAGCAATTTAAAAACGTATAATCCTTTAAAATACTTATATATTTTGGTAATATAAGAAATAAATAATCACATCTTGGCCAGTTTTATAAAAGATTTCATCACTGTAGTATTTACAACAGCAAAAATTTGACACAAATCAAATATTCAAAACTAGGAAATATATTTAATTGTAACACACAATTTAAAATATTCCAATAAAAAAAATTGGACTATTTTAACAATATAATAGTATGTGGCAAAAATGGGCAATAGCTAATTTCTGCTCAGTTTGATTAAATATGGAACAACAAGAAGAAAAAGAAAACAAAAAAATGTTAGGAGTGATTATATCTGAGTTATGGTTGGGTGATTTTATATCAAAATTTAAATAGCTCTGAGATGTCTGGATGGACACTGGATGGTAGCATTATGTATGGGTGTTAATGTTCTGTAACAAGATTTTTGTCGGGTCAGATAAATCCTATAAAGAGTGGAAACCTTCCAGTTTTCCTTCAACTTCTTGAGATTCCTAGGAGCCCAGGTACAGAGAAGAGCTAGTTCACATGACCTGAACTAAAGATTATGTGACTACTCTGAATTATATTTATTTAGTAAGAAATCTTTCAATATCTGGATTGCCCATGATTTGCTGGTATAGCTCAAAAGGTTTGTGTTTGAAGAACCAGAAGTTTCTCAACCCGGCTGCCTATTACAATCATCTGGAAGCTTTTAACAGATGATTCTGTCCTGACACCACCTGAAACCAATTAATGCAGAACATTTGTGCATAAAGCCAGGGCATAGGTATTTGCAAAAATCCCTGAGTGATTCTAATATTCAGTACGAGTTAAAAAAAAAAAAAAAGAAACTAGAAAAACATTAGGTATCACTTTCTGCTTTAACCTCTGTACTGTAGATCAGACTCAGACAGACACAGTTGGAACAAAGGTGATAACTAACATTTTAAATCCACCCTTAGGCATCATTTCTCCTAATCCAAACCATCCTTAAAGCCCCATAGGGAAGGAGAAAAGATGGAACAAAGCAAAGATATATGACTGTCCCTTCTCTCTAGCAATGCCCAAGACAGCTGGATGCCAGGTTCAGACTGCTCACACTGCAGGGTGGAAGCAGAGAAGCAGAAGGCAGTTAGAGCCAGAGGAAGCTCACAGTTAGTTGAGTCTTGACCAAGTTTGCCTGTTGTCTCATGCTTTGACATCCTTCTCTATCCCATTACTGTTTTATAACGTAGCAAAGCCAAGGGTAAAATCACATCTGAAATCATATGTGCTTACTCTAAATTCCTGGCAAACAGTACCAGCCCAAGAGGAAAAATTGTCTCAATTATTATTATTCTGTCCCCTCCCCCAAAATTAACCTGAGTGCCAGTGAAAAAGATCAAAGTTTTAGAAGGAGAATTGATAGATGCATGGCTTAGTTATTTTGGGAGCCAGCAGAGACAGAGACAGCTACAATGTGCATATATTTTAGGAAGGAATGATAGGCAATATACGACTTTAAATCATTGGGTTAGAAAGCTTCTGTTATTATAGTTAGGCGCCTTTGAGTTGGTTCCAACTCATTGCAACTCTATGTTCAACAGCACAAAACACTGTATAAGCTTGAGCCCACAGTTGTAGCCACTGTGTCAATATCTTGTTGAGGATCTTCCTCTCTTTTTCTGAACCTCTTCAGTACCATCTCTAGGGATTGATTCCTCCCAATAACATGTCCAAAGTACCTTGAGACAAAGTCTTGCCATTCTTGCTTCTAAGGAGTATTCTGGCTATACTTCTTCCAAGACAGATTTGCTTGCTCTTCTAGTAGTCCGTGGTATATTCAGTATTTTTCATCCACACCATAATTCAAATGTATCAATTCTTCTTCAGTCTTTCTTATTCACTGTCCAGCTTTTGCATGTGTATGAGGTAACTGAAAGTACCAAGGCTTGGGTCAGGCACACCTTAGTCCTCAAAGTGACATCTTTGCTTTTTAACACTTTAAAGAAGTCTCTTGCAGCAGATTTGCCCAAAGCAATATGTAGTTTGATTTCTTGACTTCTGCTTCCATGAGTGTGGATTGTGGAAACAGTAGAATGAAACCTTTGACAACGTCAATCTTTTCTCCATTTATCCTGATGTTGCTTATTGGTTCAGTTGTGACGACTTTCGTTTCTTTATGTTGAGGTGTCATCCATGCTGAAGGCTGCAGTCTTTCATCTTCACCAGTAAATCAGCTATAATGTTTTCCTAAGATTAGAGGCTCAAGCCCTTTTGGCACCATCCTTATATTTTTTTTAATTTTTTTTGTCTTTGACATTATTAATGAAATATTCTTGAATTGTGCATCCCTATGTCTCCCATTGTAGATTTTGTAAACAATATATGACTTAGAATATACTTATTTAATGTAAATCCCAGAATCTCATTTTGCTTCAATTTTTACTTCCTGTAAAGTGCTATAATCTGCCAGTGTCTGTGGGTTCTAGACTTCTCCTTCAATGAAACTGTTTTAAAAAATGCTAAAACATTTGACTTTGGAAGTTCTTGTTCACAGCAGGTATGGACCTGCCAGGGTTATCCTACTGTTCTTTCCATAGTAATTGGTTAATAGATGGCCCATCAAATCCTCATACATTACTGTTGGGAATGTAAATAGTGCAGCCACTTTGGAAAACGGTTTGGCCATCCCTCAAAATGTTTAACTTAGAGTTACCATGCGACTCAACAATTCTGCTCTTAGGTACATACCCAAGAGAAATGAAAACATATGTCCACACAAAAACCTACACACAAACATTCACAGCAGCATTATTCATTACAGTCAAAAAGTGGAAACAACCTAAATATCCATCAACTGATGAATGGATAAACAATTTGTTGTATATCCAAATAATGGAAAACTATTCATCGATAAAAAGAAATGAAATACTGAGACATGCTACAACACGGATGAACTTTGGAAACATCATGCTAAGTAAACAAAGCCAGTCACAAAAGGCTGTACATTGTATGTTTCCATTTATATGAATTGTCCAGAATAGACAAATGTATAGAGACAGAAAGCAGATTAGTGGTTGCTAAGGGCTGTGAGAGGGAAGGAAAAGGAATGACTGCTAATGGATGCAGGGTGGCTTTTAGGGGTAATGAAAATGTTCTGAAATTAGAGAGTGATGATGATTGCACAACTGTGTGAATGTACTAAAATCCTCTGAATTGTACATGTTAAAAGAGTGAATGTTATAGTATGTGCATTGTATCTCAATAAAGCTGTTATTAAAAAAAAAATTAAAATATATTCCAGGAAAAAACTAGATGGACCGATGAAGGAGAAGCTCGGGATTTTTTTTTTTTTTTTAAACAGTTGAAACTTTTGCCCCCCCTTGGTATAAATAATCAAGCTGTAACTTTGTTGCTGAGAGTCACCTTGGGACAAGGAGGAAAGCCAGCCTGAGGATGATGCTGAGACATGGAGGGAAGAAGAGCTTTCCATCTCAGAAGGAAGCCGAAGTGCCTCGTAAGCAATCGGAAAAAGCTGTCCTACTTCTACACTTCAGCTGAGTCAAAGAATTTCTTTCCCTGCTTAATGCAGTTGTGTTTGGATAGCTGTTATTTATAAAAGTAAGCATTCGAAAAGATAAATCCAAATAAAATCAGAAATGTCCTTAGTCTTCTCCCTATTTAAGTTGTAGATTATTTCACCTTGAAAACGGACGAGAAGCAAGGCTGATAAAAAGTATGGGAAGTAAACTATTAAAAATAATTATCAGATAATCCTCCTAGTGATAAACTTATATTGAATCTAATTTTGTCCCCTCTCTTTCATTTATTTGTTGATAAAATGAAGAAAATAGTGTTTCCTTATTAACTTTTGACTTAGAGATTAAGTTAAATGTGTTTTCCTAGGCTAATAACTTGCTTCTTAATAGTAAGAAAACATGATCCATTTATTCTTATGCATGGGCTGAGACACAAAATCAGTAATTTCCTAAACTGAACATCATTCATATATTTGAAGTTATATACTCACACTATATCTTTTTGTTATATAAGCAATTTGCAATATTCTCACAGTTTTTTTCCTTATACTGTTTAAATTTTCTAAATTTAGTAAAAGATCTCAAAACAAAATGTAGTGTAATAAAAATTGGCACTCTAGGTATGATGCTCCTTTTCTATCAACAATGTAAAAATTTTAAATAATCTAATTTCTTTCAGTAATTGTTAATTTATATGACTGTGTCTCTGGTGAACAATGTATTGCATTAAGATATTCAAAATCGCATACTGAATGAAGCTAGGATTTCTCTAATACATCTAATACTAATAACGGATGTTTGAAATCTTATTATGCATGTTGCATTTTCTTTTTAAATTCACACAATAATTCTGGGAGGTTTCCATTGTTATTAAATTTTAATTATATAGATGATCAAAAACTGGCTCTAAGTCATACATTATTCATTTTCTTTCTAAAAATTTAAAGTGCATATAAGCCCGAGAGAGTAGTATCATGGATGCTGTGATGCAAAATATTCATTAACAAATGCCTAGTTTAAAATGTTTTATGGCTCCCCATCAGCTTCAGGTTAAGATTCATATTTCCTGAAAGAGAATACAAGATCCCTTGACCTGGCCCTTGATTAACTCTTCTGTTTAGATATCATTCCACCTGAGGTATCCTAGAATCCTCCAATTTCAAATAATTGTTAATTGTTCAAGCTAGTCATGGGTACATGCAAACGTATTAATTGTGTACAAATCCCCTCTTCTCATGTTTTCCTCATACTCTGCTTAACTATCAAATACTTCTCACTCCACATACAGATTCCAAATGAAGTATTAGATCTCCCTGAAATGCTTATTTATCCTTTGATTTGGTTTAGGTTCCATACATCTGAGTAAATACAGCATCTTTTTTGTGTACCATTCTGGCATGTATCACACTGAAAAACACTCATCTGTTTTATTAGCAGTTCTTCCACTGAATATTAAGATTCCAGCAGGTAGGAAGTCTGTTTTACCCCGGTAAATCCAGTGCATAGGACTGATACCTGGTGGGTCTCAAAAAATAGTTTTTTTTTTTTGTGAATAAATGAATTTCAGGTTTCAGGTGAATTTCAGGTGCCTCCAGCCATAATTTAGGTATCGTCTTACTAGCTGCTTCAAGTCAGCCTCTGACTCATGGTGACCACAGGTACTACAGAACAAAACACTGCCACGTCCCCATGATCTATGTAATCTATGTAATGGGTTTTGTTGTTGGTTTTGTTTTCATTGCTGATTTGTGACTTAGGAGACCACCATGTGTTACAGAGTAGAGCTATTCAATAAGGTTTCCTTGGGTGTAATCGTTAAGCGTCAGAGGTCAGGCCTGTTTCTTCCTCCGTGCTGCTGGGTGGATTTGACCTTCCAACCTTTTGGTTCCCAGCGGAGTGCATACAGTTTGTGCCACCCAGGGACCTTAGCTATAAGGTTTTAACTGTCTGATTTTCAGAAGTAGATCACCAGGCTTTCTTCCTAGTCAGGCTTCATCTGAAAGCTCGACTGAAACTTGTACATCATCACATTGTTGTTGTTGTTAGGTGCTGTGGAGTCGTTTCCAACCATAACGACCCTGTGTACAACAGAACAAAACACTACCTGGTCCTGCGCCATCCTCACGATTGTTGTTAAGCTTGAGCCCATTGTTGCAGCCTCTGTGTCAATCCAGCTCATTGAGGGTCTTCCTCTTTTTTGATGACCCTCTACTTTACCAAGCATGATGTTCTTCTCCAGAGACTGATCCCTCTTGATAGCATGTCCAAAGTAAGTGAGATGACGTCTCACCATCCTTGCTTCTAAGGAGCGTTCTGGCTGTACTTCTTCCAAGACAGATTTGTTTGTTCTTTTAGTAGTCCATGGTATATTCTATATTCTTCACCAACACCATTATTCGTTCCTCATCATAGCCACTCACAAACCACCACTGACAGAAGGGCGGTGACTGAGGATAATAGATAAAATAAGTAAAGAAGAATCCTGAGTGCCAACTTGTAAATGAGAAGGGAGTAGTGGGGTTGTAAAATCATTAGCAGCCATCATAAGGATTGAACCAGGCAAGAATCATTAATGGTTGCATAAATGTATGGGTAAAATTTTGATGAGCAACAGGATATTAGTATGGCCTTATCGTTACATTATTATTCTGGACTTCTGTTTTAATCTTTACTAAGCACTGTATTAATAAAATTGCCAAGTTTGCTTTCACTCTACATACCACATAGATTCACCATTTATCCCCACAATTAATATCTTCTTGTTTTCTTTTAAGGTTTTTTCACATGTAGGACAATGCAGAAGGAAACTTTTTATTATCTGTGTAGGATATCTGACTATAATCTAATCTTTAACTCCAATTTACTAAAACTGATATCTGAGAATATGTGACTACTCAGTGGCATCAATTTTGTGATGCAGCTCAAAGACTAAAAACAGCAAATAGAATTTAAAATAGCAAGTTTAAATGAGTTCTGTTTTAACCTTAGCTAAATTATTCCTGTCTGTAAGGAACTCATCATGTTAATGAGGTGGCTGCTTAGCCATCAAGCCAAGGAGCCCAGACATATAGAATCACATAGAGCCAGTGTATTGATGGAAACGAGGCTTCTCAGAAACAGAATTTATTCTGTTTTATCATTACTCCTTCCCAAGAAAAGACAAAAACATGTTTTTTGGAAGAATTGCGTAACTCAAAGAAAATATTTTCAATTTTTTTTCCTCAATTATGGCTCCATACTATGAACAGTAGATTTCTAAATAAGCCAGTAGGACATGTACATCAGCATCGATTCACCTAAGTTCCCTCTGATGATCTGCAAGGGATGAAAATGGATCATTAAGGAGATATTCTAGGGATGGTAAGAAACCAAGAGACCAAGATCACTTTATGAAACATAAAAATAGATACAACAGAATCCAGTTATAAAAAAACACCCATAAATGTCTGTCTAGCTCAGAAATTGTGGGAAAAGTGAAACTAGTTGCCAACAAGTCAATTTTGACTCATGGCAACACCATGTGTGACAGAGTAGAACTGCACTTCATAAGATTTTCATGGCTGATTTTTCAGAAGTAGATCACTAGGCTTTTCTTTCAAGGGGCCTCTGTGTGGACTCAAATCTCCAACCTTTTAGGTAGCCATTTGTACCCGGTGACTGAAAGATATCCAATTTTGGAAAAATGATTTTGTGAAGACTCACACCTTTGATATAGCATTTGCTTTTATAATTCATCATAGTCTAAAATTAGTTACTTTGTATTACCTGATTTATATTCCAATAATCTTGGGAAAAGAATATTAACAATACAGGCTGAAAGCACAATATGCAGTAGTTCTTGGATTACTGATAATGTTTAAGGAGAGAAATTTGCCAGTCTAGGAATTTTCTATCATGTAAATACTTTTCAGGAGAAAATAACAGAATGGGAAAATGTATATAAATCAAACATTTTTTAAATATTTATTCTCTTCTCAAAGTAAAATTATTTCTTTAGCTTGTTTCTAGAAATGTTTAACATATTTTCTCTCTTCTAATTTTAGTATTCTTTCAACTAGATATTCAACTGTTTTGAGTATTCCTGTTAATTAGTTAAAATAATACCAGTCAGTTATAACATATCTGGCAGTTCTGGACAGAAACTTTAAGTATTTAGAGAAATGAACAGGTTTTAAAACATTTATTTTATTTTTATCACTGGTATTCCATTTGTCAGTACCTAAATTAATTTGTCAATGTAGAAGTCATTTTTTTTTTGAACACACAAACTCTGTTATTCTATAATCATATATATATATGAAAGAATTCTCATCACATTTTTATTTAAATTCCTCTGTTAGTGATTCCTCCACAGAAGCCACCTAATCTGGGTATTTGGCATGTTAAAAAACTAACAAACCAATCAGTTTGCACCAAGTTGATTCTGACTCATCACTATCCCATGTGTGTCAGAGTAGAACTATGCTCCATAGGGTTTTCAATAGCTGTGATCATTTCAAAGTAGATCGCCAAGCATTTCTTCCCAGATTCTAACCACCAACTTATACGTTGGTAGCTGAGCGCTTAACCATTTGCGCCACTCAGGGACTCCACAGTTGGGTTATTAGCCCTCCTTAAATCTAAAACATACAAATAAGTGACTTCCATGCTTATTGGCCCTATATATCAGTGTACAGGGCCCCTTCAGGTATAAGCAGTGAGGGGGAAATAAACCCATTATTGGAGATCCACTCTAAGAACGCTGGAATCAACGAAATCAGACAACATCTCTAAAGGTTATAACTGAGAAAGGGGTTACAAAATTAAGTGCTAAAATTAATGAAGTGGTAGTGGTGACATACACAGCTTCACTAAGTACTTTCACTAAAAAGATCAAATTTCAGGCAAATAATTTTATCCAATTAGTGACTACATTTTTATAAGCCTATTTTACAATGGAGTCAATATAGACTAATAGTAAAGATCATGGGTTTTGGTGTCACAAGTGTATTCATCTCTGTTTACCCTTCCAAAAATGTACTATGCCCTGAGCTCCTCAGTTGTGAAATAGGAATAGAAGATCAATTACTTGATAAGACTTTTGTGACATTAAATAGGCAGTGAATTAAACTCTTGCCACAGTGTTCGGCGTATAGTAAACGCGCAATAAGTGTTACCTGCTCTTGCCGTTAGTGCTTGTTTTATCAATCATTACTTAAGTCTACATTTTTCCCTATCTGATGCTAACACTTAGTCCATACTAGCAAACATTTTTGACTAGACTATTTAAAAAGTCTACCAAAACAGCTCTTAACATTCTACATTCTCTAGAGCCCTGGTGGTGCAGTGATTAAGAGCACAGCTGCTAACTAAAAGGTCAGCAGTTGGAACCCACCAGCCACTCTTTGGAAAGTCTATGGCACAGTTCTATTCTGTCTTATAGGGTCACTATGAGTTGCAACCAACGGCAACAGGTTTGGGTTTGGTTTGGTTTATTTCATTCTCTGTATCTGCTTTCTCACACTTACTATATTTGTATTTACTTGTTCAATATATTTCTTGTTATCCATGTGACTTACTTTAGCCAGTATAGTGAGTAGCAGTAAGCAGATGCTTGAAAATTGCTTACTCGGCTGGGCTTGTCCTCTTGCTTTCCTGCTTTTTACCCATGATAAGATCTTGCCTTAATTAGCTACTGGTAGAAAGAAGTGAGTGACATGTGCAGCAGACTTGAGCTCAACTCACAGTTTGTTACCAATCCACGACAAGTTTAGACAATATTAAATGAACTCCTGACAGAAGGCAGGAAATAAAGAAAATAATACTTACTGCCAATGAGTTCTGGGGTGGTTTTGTTTGAATCAAATACAACAAATATCTTTTTAGTTTCAAGGTAGGAATTATCAGAGTTAGGCAACCCCAAATAATCATTGGAAATATATATAATTTTATAGGAATTTCCTCTAAATCAGTCATATATTCTGAGATAACTTATTTTGGAAAAAAATATATATCCCACTTTGGTCCTAATCTGCCTATTACTCTAGCCCAACCTCATGACCCAGAATTAAAGATAAAATTAACCAGGACAAGAATACTGGTGTAGTTATCAATCTGGTCCTGTTAGAGCTGGGGTTTTCTGTGGACCTTGTTAAATCTTGGTAGACTAAATATCGTTTCGAGATATTTCATCTTTGCAGATTTATTTATGACAAGAGTTTCTACATCACAGGCCAAGGATATGTGTGAGGAGCAATCCTTCAGACAAGCCAAGCAGCCATAGTTTCCTCTGTTTCTCTTCCTGCTGGCATCTTTAGGGTTCAGAACAAACAACCACACACAGTGAGGCCTGATGCTTGTTAACCAGAAACCAAACCCATTGCTGTCAAGTAGATTCCGACTCATTGCAACCCTATAAGACAGAGTAGAACCACCCCGTAAGTTTTCCAAGGAGCAGTTGGTGGATTCAAACTGCCGACTTTTTGGTTAGCAGCCAAATGCTTAACCACTGCACCACCAGGGCCATGATGCTTTTAGCAAGGTTAAAAAGATACAATTAGTCACTTAGGCTGGGAGTATAAAATAACTGGGAGAGGAAGTTTTCTTGGTGTTCTCATCTATGGTGCAGGTGGGGCACACATAGTACAAGCTTACAGTTCACCTAAATGGACCTACCTGGTCAGGGAAGATCGGCAGTAGGTAGGGTCCCATTTAAGTCCCTCACCCATGGCAGAGTGGTATGTACATGGAAGAGTTATCATCTCTGCCTGGACAGCTTTTGAGTCAGGGGGCAGGGGGACTGCTAATGATGAATTTTTCCTGTTATATGTTGTCTGATTCTTGCAAGAAATAAGAGCTACTTTCCATGTTCTAATGTGTGTTCAGGCTCTGGTCGGAAGGGTGTGATGTTCATGGAGCAATCTATATTAGGTATTGGTGCCCTTTTTCTAATGACCTCCTGGTTATCTAGAAATTGGGTACAACCTGTAAAAAATCAGACAGATTTGGAATGTTTTTGTACACTTAAGTAGTCCAGCAGGACAAGTTTTCCTAAAGTTATGGCTCCCCAACCACGGTTTGACAAAGCTGAAAAATAGTACTTTGGGAAGTTAAGGTGTGTTACCCCCAAATCTTTGTTCCAGGCTGGAAACATCAATCCGAGGGATAAAACTTTGGAGTTTTTGAAGGAGTTGGTTGGAAGATGTGAGAAAAAGTGGAGCAGGGAAGCTTTCCCTGTTAAACCGTCTGGGTTAGCCATATGGGCCGGCCTAGGAATCGAAGTAGGCTGTTTGAGGGCTGGCTGGGGTGCAGGTGACCAGGAGTCACAGCTGTGACCTCTCAAGTCCCAGCCCTCCACCTGCAGCTCTCACACAGAGGATTATGTGGTTGTGAATCTGTGGGAGAGACACTGCTCAGAGGGACTCCCTAGGAGTTAAAAAGGCTCCTAGAAAAAATGCAGATTGTGGCAGTAAGGGGAAAAAAAAAAAGTTTTCATTCTTGATTGACTACCCCGGTTCAGGTACGGGCAAGATGCCTCTTCAATTCTTGCAAAGATAGCCCTTTTCCAGGAGTTGGTGAGTCATTGTGGGTCTAGAAGAGGGAGTTGTGCAGGCTTCCTCACTTACAGCTGGAGTAGGGGGAGTTGAGACCTAAGCCAAGATGAAAGAAAGGGCTGTGTATAGCAGCTGAGGTCTGTAAAAGCAGGATCCAAAGTAACAACTCTTGGAAAGCATGGGGTTTTAGGAATGAAAATGGGGCCAGGGATTCTGAATGGCTACTTTGGTTGTTAACGTACTGTGTTTGGCCAGTTCAAACCAGAGCCTGAAATCCAGGGACCTCTAACAAAGAAAGAAATGTGTGGGTGAGGAACCTGAGGCAAGATCACTAACTTCAAAGCCCTTTCCAAAGGGAACTCTTATGCACAGACAACAGTCAAAAGCAGCTCTTTCCCGCAAGGTGGAGAAAAAAAGAAAAAGAATTTTTGGATAGAAACTGAGAGGCCTAAACTGACTTTGTGTAAAATGTTAGAAAAGAAAGGTTTCTGAATGCATAGTAGAAGAAAACAAATACTGTAAACATTTTGCTTGCTTATACTGTGTATAGAGTTGCTGTGAGTAGGAATCGACTCCAGGGCAACAGGTTTTTTTGTGTTGTATGTAAAAGTAGAAGGAATGCAAGTCTGACTGTAAGCCTCTAACTGGACATACTAAAAGGGGGACTAGGATTCACTCGAAAATCCATAGGTGGGCTTTACAGTAGTCCTGCATGAAGAGCAGATTGGGGGCTTGGGTGGAAGCTAACTCTAACCTGTCAAGACTGAAAACTTCGGAGCAGGTAAAGTTGCATTTGAAAGACCAGCAGAAAGACAGGGAGAGCAGGAGATTTGCATTTGAAGAACAGTTACCTGCAGGGGGGTGGAAAAAAAAAAGACTGTTTTCTTTTTTTGAACTGAGGGCAAGCTTCTATGCAGTTTTAAGTCTCTGCTTGTGAGCAATCCTTGCAAAAACCTGGCCTGGCCTGTTGGAAAGGTGCTCATGTTGGGGTACCCATAAAAACCATTGCCCATCAGTCAATTCTGACTTAAAGCAACCCCATGGGACAGAGTAGAACTGCCTTATATGGCTTCCAAGGAGCGGCTGGTGGATTTGAACTGCTGACATTTTGGTTAGCAGCCAAGGTAAAGTCCTATCGTCAAAAGCAAAAACCTGTATATATATGAAAAGATGTTGTTTTCTTACAGTATGACTTACTGTATGATATTGTTGTTGTTGACATGTGCCATCGAGTTGATTCTGACTCACAGTGACTGTCACAGATTGAATTGGGTCTCCCAAAAATGTGTGTATCAATTTGGCTGGGCCATGATTCCCGGTATTGTGTGATTGTCCACCATTTTGTCATCTGATGTGATTTTCCTTTGTGTTGTAAATCCTACCTGTATGATGTTAATGAGGGGGGGATGGGCAGCAGTTGTGTTGATGAAGCAGGACTCAATCTATGGGACTGAATTGTGTCTTGAGCTGGTTTCTTCTGGCATATAAAAGAAAGAAGTGAGCAGAGAGACAAGAGGACTCATACCACCAAGAAAGCAGTGCTGGGAGCAGAGGGGGTCCTTTGGACCTGGGGTTCCTGCATGGATAAGCTCCTAGTCCAGGGGAAGACTGATGAGAGGGACCTTCCTACAGAGCCAACAAAGAGAGAAAGGCTTTGCCTGGAGCTGACTCCCTGAATTTGGAATTTTAGCCTACTTTAATGTGAGGAAATAAATTTCTCTTTGTTAAATCCATCCACTTGTGGTATTTCTGTTATAGCAGCACTAGATAACTAAGACGTGACCCTACAGGACAGAGAAAAACTGCCTCATAACATTTCCAAGAAGTG
>NW_004443949.1:12574417-12583802 GCF_000243295.1 Trichechus manatus latirostris | reverse complement strand
CCAATGTCATAAAACAGCATGTGTGTTACTGTTACATGAGAAACTATCTGTTCTGTAAGCCTTCACCTGAAGTATAATAAAATATTTAAAAAAAAAAAAAGACAAGGAAAAAAAAAAAGAAGTGGCTAGTAGATTTGAAATGTTGACCTTTTGGTTAGCAGCCGAGCTCTTAACCACTACACCTACATTTCATAAAACTATACTGTTTAAATATATCCTTCTTGTAAAAATGCTAAAAGAAACTGCTTTCTGTAAAGAAATTAAATGTAAACATTTCAGGAAAAGACAAAGATGTATATTGAGGGCTTACAACTACCACTAAAAGGGAAGTAAATGGCAAATGAAAGCATATAGTACACTCAAAATGTGACTGACTTGCGTATTTGGGGGCTTCTTATCTTTTTAGTTTGTTACAGATGATTGAAGGTTTCTGGTTTTAAGTAAAGCAGTCATTAGTATCAAGGACTTAACTTAAATTTGGATTCCATTCAAAAGACTTATCTGCTCTTGGAGGCAGCACTCCGGATGCTTAGCTCTCTGCAATACACGATCATGGGTTAGCTAGATCCAATTAAATTGAAGACTTTGAGGACTTGTTAACCCAGCTTCAAAAGAACAGCATGCCCTACATAGAGATAGTTTAAAAAAATGAGAAGAAAATGTATAGAAACTCAAATTAGCAAATGTATAAAAAATTAATTGATAATTTTGAAGCATTTAACATATATTCCTATATTTTTATTCAAGTGCCTCAAATGTTCATAAATTGTTTGAGATGTTGTTGCATCAAAAAAAAAAAAAAAAAATGCACCTGCATTAGAGATTAGTGGTCAGTGACAACTTGTTAAAATGCTGTTTTAACACAGAAAACTCATACAAACGCTGCTGTAAAGAATATACACACCAAAAAACTCAAATGTTGATCTTGTAGCAGAGAGAAGGCTAGTGCCTGTATAAGGCCTATAGACTGTTAAGAAAAAAGAACTCCCGTGGAAACCTGTACCCGAAGGGGAGAACAGGAGCTTTATAATACAGAGGGGCTAACTGTTCCCACTTATTCACTTATTCACTTGTGGCCCATTTAAATGCATTATAATTTACATGTGTATCATTATATGGCTGCATGGAATATATATAAAATGTCTTTTTAGTCAACATATCTTCATCAAAAAGGAAAACTTACTTGAAAATACTGCAAAGAAACTCATATTGAAAATAATCTTATTTATACAATTTTCCAGCAGGGAAATAGCACAAACAGTATGAACTCTTTGTAAACCGTATTCCAAACAAAGACCAGCTATTTTGATAATATTATCAAGAAAACTATTGCAGAAATTAATCTAAAATCAGTATCATTAACAATGAGCCTCACTCTACTGTGTATTTTACCATGAAATATGTCTTCAGGCAAAAATAAGCCCTTATGATTACCATGACATTTAATAATAATCATTCAAACTATCAAGAAAAAAGTCTATATTTTCCAATAATTATCAAATTCTTCAATATGCAATGTAATGTTTATCAAATTTTACTTAAACTTTAGGTATCTTCACATAGTTTTCTCACTTAAGAGATAAAGCAAGTAATATCATAAATCATTTGAGATAAAATTGTTCTTTTGACAATGCTAAAGATAAGAGATATAATACACAGCAAGTAACAAAATGCACTTCTGTCAGCAAATTTTTCCTGAAATAAGCTTTTAAACTCTGCTGAGGATATGAAAAAGTATTACAATACATTGTGTAGTACGTCAGCCATTTTGTGCTGAAGATATGGAAAAAACAAGTAATGGTACTAATGGTGCACTCACTATGACAACCAATGAGTTGGCTGTCATAGAGTTTGCCTTAGCGTTTGCTTGTTTTTTTGTGTTTGCTGTTAAAAGCATCACTTAATAAAGTGATGAAAACATGTAAAAGATCCTAATTTTTTGAACTCCAAATTTTCTGTTTTTCTTGCAAAGATATGCTCTTTCTAAATATATTAAAAAATCTTAAGTTCAAAGAGTGGATATGGCACCTCTTGACTTTTGCAAGTCTGTTCCTGCCATTTCTAAAACTCTAATTATCCAGTTAATTCCAAGAGTTAAAATCCAAGAGAGTTTTAGAATGAGATTTATTTTTGCGTGGTATATGTTTATTATTTTTATAGAGTAACATTTGCCCTCTTTGTGCACAGCTTTGAAAGAATTTTGACAAACATATGCAGTCATGTAACCAACACCATGATCAAGATACAGAAGCTTCATTACTGTTCCCCCTTGTCACTTTGTAGTCAACTACTCTCTCGCTGCCACACTAACCAAAACCAAACCCGTTGCCGTCAAGTGGATTCCAACTGATAGCAACCGTATAGGACAGAGTAGAACTGCCTCATAGGGTTTCCAAGGAGTGGGTGGTGGATTCGAACCGCCAACCTTTTGGTTAGCAGCCGTAGCTCTTCACCACTGTGCCACTAGGGCTCTGCATTGTTGTACTAGCAGCCACTAATTAGTTTCTGTATCTACGTTTTTCTCTTCGCAAGAATGTCATACAAATAAAATCGTATAACATGTAGCCACTGAGTCTGACCACTGGCACTGGTACTTAAAATAGTTCTTATTTTTTAAATGCAAATGATTTTACTTAATAGGAAAAGGTTGCGGTTGTTGAGGATGGAGGAAAAGACCCTTCTACCCTGCTAACTCAGCATGTACACACCTCTTTTCTATATGAGATTGTAAATCTGGAGATACAGAATTAATGTCGCTTGTGAAATTTGTTTTTAAAAAGGTGGTTATATAAATTCCCAGTAGTTCCACCCTCCAGAAAGTTAGGGGTCTAATAAACTTTTTCTTTTGCCCTCTCTTTTCACATTTCCTGTCGCAAGTGTGTGGTAATCATTTTCTCCTTACAGGGTAGATCACCATTTCGGAGAGAGAGGACAGTTTAAAATTCTGTATTTGGAGTAAATTGATTAAGTGGTCATTAACAAAATTAGCATTTGGAGGACGTTGTTAGCTGCCATCAAGTCAATTGTGACTCATGGAGAGCCTAGGTGTGCAAGTAGAACCACTACATAGGGTTGCCAAGTCTGACCTTTTGGAAGCAGACATAGCTCTTCTGAGGGGTGTCTGGGTTGGTTCCAAGTGACACCGGTCTTAACAATCAATTTTTTCAAACTGGAAAAGCTAGCGTCCCTGTGGAAAATTTAAAAAAGAAATGAGTATTAACATTTGTTTAAAGTGTATACACTGTGTTCTCTTTAGTATAAAATGATAACTAGTTGTTCTGGGGCCGTCCATGACATGATTGGGTTTATTTGCCTCATGTCACCTCTTAGGTAAGATCAGTGGTCTTCTGTTTGAATTACTTGCCCAGATGCTGAGGCTGAAGAGTGATGATGGAGGGAAAGCATAAGTGGCACGATCCCAGGCCCTCCTCCATGTAGTACTTAGTTTTAATGTGTTGTTGTTGAAATCTAAAAAATTTTATCTTTTCAAGGAGATGGTAAATTCTATTTAGTAAAACTAATGTTATAAGCAGTGTTTTAAACTAATTATCCTATTTTCCAACATAACTGCTTCCCTCTCCTTTACATAAAAAAGTGAAAGACAAATCCGATTTTTGTTTGAACTGTTCATATCCCTTCTCCACTTGACTTTAACCAGAGATAAACAAACAATAGTTCATCTTTTTTTTTTCTCTCCCTTTATTTAAAGTTTGAATTTTTAGGTTACATGTAACACTCACAAAACTGGTTAAATAAAAGATAATTTTAAAGTTTTACAATTATAAATTACAAATGCTTTCCGTTAGAAGGACCTTTTATTCAAACGCATTTGAATTAAGAATTAAGGAGTTAAAATACTGAATAAGACTGTATAACATCAAGATAATTGAATTTTAATCTAAAATTCACTCAATGATTTTAGGTAAATTAAATTCCTCAGCAAACTGAATTTTTAATGGGCTTTAGTTTAAACCTGACTCTATATGTTATTCCTGTGGTAGTTTTGCAGTTAATACAGAGAAAAAATTGAAAATTAGCGAAGGACGTAATTCACACAGACATTTGGATTTAGCACAAATGATAAAATGGGTAAAGCCTTCTAAATACCTAACATTTGCTTTGAAAGTCAGGCAAGTTGTTATCTAAATTAATATTTGAGAGAAAGTAAAGGTAAATATGTATTTTCAGTTAACTTTAATACTTAGTATTTTATAAATATGTTCTTACAAATCTAAAACAACACTATAAATTATATACACTTTTCCAGTAGCTCCATTTAAATGTTCTGGATAAATAAATAACATTTAATACATGACATACTAAATATATAATAGATAATATAATTGCATATATAACATACATTCATGTGTAATGTAAGTATATAATGTATAATACAGTATCAAACTATGTGTGTATTATAGTGTGTGTACATATATTAAATAAAAATTTGTACTTAATATGTTTGTGTATGTGGATATAAATATAAGAGGTACTGTAAAAAAATACACACACAAATTGTGGCTGAGTCGATTCTGACTCATGGCTACTGGATGTGGATGGACAGTGGAACTGCCCTCCACAGGGTTTTCAAGGCTGCGATCTTTCAGAAGCAAATCACCATACCTTTCTTCCAAGGAGCCTCTGGGTGGGTTTGAACCACCAACCTTTCAGTTAGTCATCAAGCACTTACTGTTTGCAGCACCCAGGGTCTCCAATAGGTACCTAGACATCTAATCTTAGACCACAGGCAATAAAAGGTCTAGAAATAAAATTACATTAATATGTATGTTGTTGTTCTTGTTAGGTGCCATCGAGTAGTTTCCAACTCATAACAATTCTATGTATAGCAGAACAGAAAGCTGCCTGGTCCTGTGCAATCCTCACAATCATTGTTATGCTTGAGCCCCTTGTTGCAGCCACTATGTCAATCCATCTCATTGAGGGTCTTCCTCTTTTTTGCTGACCCTCTACTTTACCAAGCATGATGTTCTTCTCCAGCGACTGGTCCTTGCTGATCATATGTCCAAAGTACATGAGACAAAGTCTTGCTATCCTTGCTTCTAAGGAGCCTTCTTGTCACACTTCTCCAAGAAAGATTTGTTTGTTTTTGTGGCAGTCCATGGTATAGTCAGTATTCTTTGCCAACACAATAATTAAAATGGGTCAATTCTTCTTCAGTCTTTCTTATTCATTTGTCCATCCTTCACATGCATAAGAGGTGATTGAAAATACCATGGCGTTTGTCAGACACACCTTAGTTCTGAAAGTGATGTCTTTGCTTTTTAACACTTGAAAGAGGATTTTGCAGTGTATTTGCCCAGTGCAATATGTTGTTTGGTTTCTTGACTGCTGCTTCCATGGGCATTGATTGTGGATATAAGTAAAATGAAATCGTTGACAACTTCAGTGTTTTCTCTGTTTATCACAATGTTGTTTATTAGTCCAGTTGTGAGGATTTTTCTTCCTTTATGTTGGGGTATAACTCATACGGAAGACTGTGTTCTTTGATCTTCATCAGTAAGTGCTTCAAGTCCTCTTCGCTTTCTGCAAGCAATGTTGTGTCATCTGCATGTTGCAGGTTATTTGTCTCCCTCCAATCCTGATGCCCCGTTCTTCATATAGTCTAGCTTCTCGGATTATTTGCTCAACATACAGACTGACTACATATTGTGAAAGGATACAAGCATGATACACTTTTCCTGATTTTAAACCACATAGTATCCCCTTGTTCTGTTTGAAGGACTGCCTCATGATCTATGCACAGATTCCTCATGAGCACAATTAAGTTGTTCTGGAATCCCCATTCTTTGCAATGTTATCCATAATTTTTATGATCCACACAGTCATAGCTAAAGCGAACAGAAGAAACAAGGAAGTAGAAGAGCTGAACAGAAAATGTTAAAGGGCAGCTCGAGAAGATAAAATATTATAACGAAATGTGCAAAGACCTGGACTTAATGACTATAAAAAAGCTGTTTAATTCTTCTTGCTAAAAAATAAATAAATAATATATTCTTCTTTTAGTCAATTTATAATAAAACGCAAGCGTGGCAGAAATTTTTTTACTATAATGCAAAATCTCATTTTTCTTTTTACTTCAAGCCACCAAAATTTATGAGGCATATTTTTCTGCAACAGATAACTATAAAATCCAAAAAGTGAAAAGAATGTAATTTAGAAACAGATCTTTGAATCACTATACTGAGAAGTGCTAAACCAGAAGTTATAAAACTTTGATGTAATCATATTACCCTTGATGTAATATTAGTAACATAATCATATTACTCTTTATATAATATTCATAATAATGTAATAAGTATAGAGATATTGTTTACTACCATCAATAAATATAATAATCATTTAAAATTTAATCTTTATTCCATAATTTTACAATTTTATTTCTGTGTGTTTTATCATATAAATAATATATATCATATAACATTTGACGTACATATACTTTTTATACATAATTGAGTATGAGCACAACTGAAAACCGTTTTAAAATTTTTTTTAAATATGAATTTATTAACCAACTCTCCCTCTTACTCTGTAACTTTCTTTTTTGTATACTATTTCAGAAGAGCAAAGACCTTTACTTGTTTTTTTCTCTTTTACATATGAAAAAATGTAGAAGATTGCTTAACATGTAATAAACCTAAACTTGTTGCAATCTAAACATGGCAACCTAATAGGACAGAGTAGAACAGCCCCGCAGGGTTTCCAAGGAGTGGCTGGTGGATTTGAACTGCCAACCAGTTCCAAAGCAAACACAAGAATGCAGGAAGGGACAAGAAAACTGTACAAATGGAAACAGGGAACCTGGGGTGGAGAAGGGGAGAGGGTTGACACATTGCGGCATTGCCAATCAATGTCACAAAACAATGTGTGTACTAACTGTTTAATGAGAAACTAATTTGCTATGTAAATTTTCACCTAAATCATAATAAAAAAATATTTCAATGATTTTTAGTATCCATAATTTTTAATCAGCATCTATAAGCACAATCATTGTCAAATAATCAAGTTTGATCCTAGCTTCAGTTTAAAAAGATAAAAACTGTTTCATACTATCAATCAGTGCCTTACATATAGGTTATCTACTTCCAAAATGAGGAGGGAAGATAACAGAGAAACTAAAATAAAGAACAAATACATGATAAAAGCATCAAAAAAATAAATAACAACAAATGCCAAAAAAAAAAAAACTGAATAGATTTTTGTACTAAAACTAAAATTGGTTATGCATTCCAATTATTTGAGAAAAAAAAAAGAACAGAACCATATGGAGTTTGTGGGTAGGGATAATTTGTTTCTTCAGAATATATATATATATATATATATATATTTGATTGAAAACTAGTGAAATGTTTTTTGCTGCTACAGCAGATTTCTATACCACAAAGCATAAAAGAGCAAATTTTGACTTGTAAAATATTTTATGAGTAGATGTTATTAGACTGAATCATAAAAACTTGGGACCTCCTGAACGTTTGATATAGATTCATAATTTTGCAATACTGGCTTGGGTTTTGTATTCTATAATTCCAGCAGCAGAAATAATTTTGATTAATAATATGTAAACTCGTGAATTTAATATAAAGTGATATAACTGAGACTATTTATTTTAAGATATAATAAAAGTCTGCAAATACTATATGTATAATTATATAATCTTGGGTCTCATCATCTAAGATGTATACAAAATGTTATGTCACTAATGTATGATTTGGTTTGGCCTTTATAGCAATCTTTATGAAAACAAAGAAATCAATTTAAAAAAAATCTAGAATGGTGGGCAATGAATGCAATGATTGTAAGGCCAGTAAAATCTGTTTCTTCGCTGGCACGCCATCTGCTAACAGAGATAAATTACACTCCCCTTACATGGCAGCTCAAGCAGAGCTCTAGAGATGATTTCCATTTCACAAGGTTAATCATCATATTAGAGGGACTTTTATTCTCTAAAATACTGACTCCCAAACTTGGATTTATGCATATGGGTCCAGAAACCCCAAAATACAACTCAGGTTCAGAGTGTTTTGAAAGAAAAAATTATCTCCTTAGATAGATACTCACGAAGCCCTATTTGGACCACTATATATTCTATATAAATGAACCACTATATACTGTATTGACAGTTAACATATTTAGATATTTTAAATACTGTTTTCAACATTAGACATTTTGATAATATAAACTTTAGAAGACTCTCCATTACATTCTAGATATTTGGAGGACCAGCAAATAGTAGGCTGGATATACACGTTAGCACAAACCTGTTTAGCGCTACCAATAGACTAAGTCTGGTAGAGTTAACAGGTTTACAAGAAATATTTCTTCTGATTCTATTTCAAATGTTACGTAATACAATGATTTTATTTTAATACCAAATAATAATTTATATTATCCATAAGTTAAATAAAATATGAAATAGGGCAAATATAGTAAAGATTAAAATTAAATATGAAAATATTCAGGCAAGGACAAAAAATATTTACAGATCAAAGTTTTGTCTAAACTTTGAGCTTAGGTGACACTTTACTGTGTGGTAGGGGAGACATTCCTAGGATGTTTTACAGAGAATCATCTGGTGGCTTGTTCTAATGCCTGAGGTTGTAATTTAACTGAGACAGCTATCCCAGGCATAGAAATTATATAACTGAGTGGGAAAAGACAGATTTAGTCAGTAAGTCAGTGATAGCAGATGATAGCAGATGCACAAACCAAATCATCATGTAGAAATGATTAGGTTCCTACGACCTACTTGAGGCAGAGCTCTGCTTTTTAAGGCTGACCAACAGCAAATATAACGACACCTAATTTCATATCCCTTTTGACAGTTATTCTGTAACTCGGCACTGAGTTGAATTTATCATATTCCAGTTTTCAAAAAGCAATTTGATTCTATTACATATTACAGTGCCCCTGAAGGCATGGGAAATAGTACACCTGTATCTACATCGACTTATACATCTACATCTACTTATAACAATCTACATCCCCAAATACATATAAAATAGTTATAGATATGAAACTTACACAAATACAAAATGATGTCTCCTTCAGAGGTGAAGAATGAATTAACAGGTAAGTGTATAAGACTTGCATCAAAAAACAGCATAATCAATGTTCTCTTTTTGTTTTTTAATTTTGGTGAAAGTGCCTTCCAGAATAACCCTGTAGTTTCTTTCTTAATCACACCCTTCTCTCTACCTCCTTAAACATAACCACAATCTTGACTTTCAAAGTAATAAATTTCTTGCTTTTCTTTAGTTTTACCACCTATATCTAAACAATATGATTCTCTTTATCTATTTTTGAACTTCCTATAAACATATAATACATATTCTTTTGTGCCTTGACTGTTTCATCAAATTTCTTTTAA
>NW_004443949.1:12493409-12574317 GCF_000243295.1 Trichechus manatus latirostris | reverse complement strand
TGCATATATATATACTTTTTTCACTCCTAATGCTGTATAATATTCCATTTAATGAGCAGAATACAATTTATCTATTCATTCTAATGTTCATTGACACTTGAGTGTTTCTAGTTTTTGACGAATGAAGGTAGAGAGAGAGAGCACGTTTAATTCTGGATTACCTTTTCCCTTAGGATGTAGCTTTTCAAGGTCCCAGATTAATATGGAGTTGTTTTCTCTTGCTGTTGTTGTCAGCTGCCATCAAGTTGGCTCCGACTCATGGTGGCCATATGTATAGCAATGAAATGTTTCAGTATATGTACTTTTAGAAATTTACCTTTTTGATAGATAAATAAAAGTAATTACACATAATGTCCCCTATGGCAGACAGACTGTAAGGTGGCCACCCATGGCCTCACCTCCTGTTATTCATGTCTTAGAGTATGGGCAGGATCTATGGCTTTCTTCTAACCAATAGAATATGGTAAAGGTGTGATGTAACTCCTATAATTAAATCACTTAATATAATACTCTATCTTGTTAGCAGGCTCAACATATGACTCTCATTGTTGACTTGATACTGACATGGGCATCCTCTAGAAACTGCAGGTGGCCTACAGCAAAAAGACAGGGCTTAAGTCCTACACGTCCCCAGTTGGTGCAAATGATTAACATTCTGCTGCTAACCAAATGGTTGGAGATTCAAATCCCCTCCGAGGCTCCTTGGAGGAAAAGCCTGATGAACTACTTCCAAAAAATCAGTACATAATACTGGGAAAGTCAGACTAATACAAACTAAATGGGGCAACATAACTATACCTTCAAC
Organism: Trichechus manatus latirostris; assembly: GCF_000243295.1. NCBI lineage: Eukaryota > Metazoa > Chordata > Mammalia > Sirenia > Trichechidae > Trichechus > Trichechus manatus. Next base: position 12,573,512 of record NW_004443949.1, on the reverse strand, counting down.
AGATAACTGGATATCTCACAGAGTCCAAGGAAGGCACATAGGCACCACTAAAGTGCAAGGAAATATAAAGATTTGAAGCAGGGATATGATAACGATCTCTCTTTCCTGGCCAATGGTATTTCCTCTGAGGACCTAAAATTTTTACTTCTTCAACTTAAGTGAAAGGAAACACTTTCTCCTCTTTCCAGAAAGGAAGTTTATATTGCACATCTTGGGTAATGTTTCCATCCCTGTGCCGATCATTTGATTCAGAAGTATTGGTTACTATAAACACTAGGGTCATGTCTTCATACCTGTGGCCAAGAGGGCAGGGAACTCAGTTAAAAAAACCCCACTGTAACTCCATCATCGGAATAGAGAAAGTTGTTCTTAAAACAAGGGGAAGGGTGTTGCTAGAGAACTGACGAAACAAAACATGGCCATTGAATGGTGAACTGAGAGCATTTAGCTACAGTGGTCTCACATTCCTTCGTTAAGTGGGTAAAGTGATTTACATCTTTAAGTCAGATTATAGGGTAAGCAGAGAATACCAAGGATGTTTACCTGTACTTTATTGCCTATGGAAATGCATTCGACTGTGTGGATCATAACAAATTATGAATAACTTTGCAAATAGTGGGAATTCCAGAACACTTAATTGTGCTCATGAGAAACCTGTACATAGATCAGAAAGCAGTTGTTTGAACAGAACAAGGGGATACTGCATGGTTTAAAGTCAGGAAAGGTATGCGTCAGTATTATATCCATTCACCATACTTATTCAGTCTGTATACTGAGCAAATAATCCGAGAAGCTGAACTATATGAAGAAGAACGCAGCATCAGGATTGGAGGAAGACTCATTTAATAACCTGCGATATGCAGATGACACAATCTTGCTTGCTGAAAGTGAAGAGGGCTTGAAGCACTTACTGATGAAGATCAAAGACCACAGCCTGCAGTATGGATTACACCTCAATATAAAGAAAACAAAAATTCTCACAAGTGGACAAATAAGCAACATCATGATAAACGGAGAAAAGATTGACGTTGTCAAGGATTTTATTTTACTTGGATCCAGAATCAACAACCATGGAAGCAGCAGTCATTAGATCAGAAGACGCATTGCATTGGGCAAATCTGCTGCAAAAGACTTCTTTAAAGTGTTGAAAAGCAAAAATGTCACCTTGAAGACTAAAGTGTGCCTAATCCAAGCCATGGTGTTTTCACTCACCTCATATGCATGCAAATACTGGGCAATGAATAGGGAAGACTGAAGAAGAATTGACACCTTTGAATTATGGTGTTGGTGAAGAATACTGAATATACCATGGACTGCCAAAAGAATGAACAAATCTGTATTGAAAGAAGTACAACCAGAACGCTCCTTAGAAGCAAGGATGGTGAGACTATATCTTACATACTTTGGACATGTTACCAGAAGGGGTAATTTCCCAGAGAAGAAAGGTCATCAAAAGGAAAGGTCATTGAAAAAGAGAAAGACCCTCCAGGAGATGGACTGGCATAGTGGCTGCAACAATAGGCTCAAGCATAAAAAGATCATGAGGATGGTGCAGGATCAAGTAGTATTTCATTCTGTTGTACATAGGGTAGCTATGAGTTGGAACCAACTCGACGGCACCTAACAACAATAACATAGGGTAAGTACAGTGCATTTATCTTAAATGACTGCCTTGATCCTGAGTCTCTAACCCATAACAACCCAACAATATATTTCAAGGGAAAATTCTGTATAACACGTTCAAATAGATGAAACATATTCTAGACCTTTTATCCATTGTGTTTACTTCTCCATGTTCCTAGAACTCCAAGCATCAAATGCTTTAGTCTTTGTATTAATTCCCAGTTCCAGGCACTCTGTTCACCCCTGAGAACGTGGATACAGAATTAGACTCTGTCTTGCATGCTCTCACTCTCTCATTCTTTCTGTTACTCGACAGGCAGGACTATTACCCTCTAGGACTGTATATGACAAAGATATTATTCATAGAAGCCCATTCCTATCCTGCCTGGTACAGACAAAGAGATTAACATAAATGATTTAATGTTAGGGAAATTAAATTGTAAATGAGTTTTTTTTTTTAATCCTTTAAGACAATATGACTAACAAATCTTAGCTTATAGGTTCCAGTACAATGGCACTGTGGATAAACACACAAAGGTTTGAAGTGGAATTTTCCCAGATGAGAGGGGAAAAAACGTGACTCTTGCCCCTTTCAAGCTTATAAAATAATACCTTAGAGATAAATAGAAATATATGCATGCTAATGCAGCCTTATAAAATTAGAGAAACAGTCTCTTCGACAAGTAATTCAATGCTGTCTGCTAGTTGTTAATTAGCTTGGGGAAATAGGATCTGTTGGCATAGTATTTAATGGCCTTTTAAAATGGTTTCGTGGTCACTGGTCTATTTAAATAAAGGTCTCTTCAATGACTCAGAATGTCTGATCTTCATACAGGCTATTAATAACTATTTGATATGTCCAACTTAGGTCTAATATCTCTCCAAAGTTTAAGAACTAATAAAATTATTCACCTCCTTCTTAATGTCACCTTTGAGTTTTGCTTGTAGCCTTCATTATATTATTTTGTAGAATTATTGCAACATTATATTCTTTAGTAAAATATTAGAAGTAAATATTACTAGAAGGACACAGAATATGAAAAAATTGGGGTTATTTCTCTCTAGCTCCCTTTCTGTCCTCTTACACACACACAGACACACACACATACACACACAGTGGTGATAGATATGTTTCATTCATTAAGGATACTCCACAACTAAGCATTTTCTGTGTAAAAAATCTAGGCCTAAATGTAAAGAGCATTCTTCTTCAAGGAATTAATATTTTAGACTCAAATTTTCTACCACTTTTAATACATCTTTGTTTTCCCATTCTACTTAAAGTAATGAGCTTTTACAATCTCATTGTTCTATAATCTATTAAAGCATTTTGAAAGACTTGTTATTTTAATCTTTCAGCGTGAAGCCTAAATTGGGTGATGACAAGGCTCATCAGTCATATAATCTAACCCCTGTTCTATTAAAAAATATATTCTCCAGCATGCTTTTAATTACCTGTTATTGTAAATTGTGTTTTCCTTAATTATTTCATTCCTTATTGAGAAACTATCAGTCAAATACTTAAAATGGATAAGTTATACACTGTTAGTAGTTGGTTCAAGTATAAACGGTATTCCATGTAAGTTGAGCTCACAACTCTAACAACCACACAAATGCTTTTTATTGAGAGAAAGAAGTGCCTATGCGTACTTCCCATTGAGTCACAAAGAATATTAAAAAGACATTTACTCAGGGTTTAGGATTTAACAATATATATATCTGTATCATATATATATATTTAATCAAGGACACTGTCATAGATTGAACTGTGTCCCCCCAAAAAATCTGTCAACGTGTCTAGGTTATGATTCTCAGTATTGTATGATTGTCTACCATTTTGTAATCTGAGGTTATTTCCCTATGTGTTGTAAATCCTATCACTGTGATGTAATAAGATGGATTAGCAGCAGTTTTATTGATGAAATCTACAAGATTAGATAGTATCTTAAGCCAATCTCTCTTGAGGTATAAAAGAGAGAAGCAAGCAGAGAGACATGGGGACCTCGCACCACCAAGAAAGCATGCCAGGAGCAGAGAACGTTCTTTGGACCTGAGGTTCCTGCGCTGAGAAGCTCCAAGACCAAAGGAAGACTGATGACAAGGACCTTCCTTTAGAGCCAACGCAAAGAGAAAGTCTTCCCCTGGAGCCGGCGCCCTGAATTCGGACTTCTAGCCTACTGGACTGTGAGAGAATAGACTTCTCTTTGTTAAAGTCATCCACTTGTGGTATTTCTGTTATAACAGCACTAGATGACTACGACAGACACTTTTAACTGAAACTGGCATTTTCCCTCTGGGACTGCTTAGAAATGAAGAATATATTGACTAATAGAACTATTTGGTTTCACTGCCTTTAAACGTGCTATTTCCCACCACTGTTTTTGCACCATCAGTGCAAATGTCAAAATAGGGAAAAAGGAAAATACTGTTAGTATTTTAAAGAAAATAGATCTGAGCTCGCACCCCAGAAAGTGACCCGTGGGCAACTGGGGATTTTCAGACCCCATGTTAAGAACCACTGGTCTAGGAAACTTGGTTCCAGCTTTTGTTCTGCAGACCTACAACATCTGAACGTTTCGTAGCCTTTTCCCCTTCAGTGTCCATTTCTTTTCAGGCAAGTGTATCAGCCTTCTCAGCTATGCTCATTTCCTTCCTTCCTTTATTCTCCAGTTGTTTTAAGACCTCATTAGACTTTTGTCGTCCTCTCTCTAAGAACCCATTAGCATTATTCCGTGATTCATTAGCTAAGTTAGGCTATGATGTGGCCATGGTAACAGCATCAAAATCTCAGTGGTGTAAAAACAGAAATTTATTTCTTGCTAAAACCAAGGTTCTGTGGTATTGCATGAGACTCCAGGGCAGTTGTCCTCCATAAGTGTCTGTCATTTCAGGCTGCTTTGTTCATGCAGTATTTCCTCTCAGCACATGCTTCCATGATCACTGGGGCAAAGGAAGAGAATACCACAGGGTCTTCCACCAGCAGTTAAAAGCCTTGGCACAGAATGGCTCATATCATTCCACTATTTACCCATTCATCAGAGTTGATCACATGACCCCACTTAACTACAAAGTTAAGGGTAATGCCCCCATATGCCCAGATGGCAAGGAAAATCTTATAAGAGCACTGGAAAACTCTATTCACCTCAGTATTTGCTCATTTGTTAAATGTTTTTGGAATTCTAGTATGTACCAGGCGTTTTGCTAAATATTTGTGATAAGAGATTAAAAAAATAAAATAAAAGGTAGGTGCTTGAGCTCATCAAGGAAAGGGAGATGAATAGATAATATAATAAAATGTGATAAGTGCTGCAAGGTACACACCACCGTTTCAGATGCTACTGTGATGCTGTGTAAGAGGAGCACTGACAGACGGTTGAGTTTGGCCACTTGGAGGAAGTTGCTCACAAGAGTAGTCTCTGTGGCACCATGGCAATTAAACTGGATTCTGGGGAAATAATGAGTTTGAACTTATAAAGAGGATATAGCTATCGAGTAATTTAAAATGAATCTGGGGGATAGGGTGCAGAATTTCCTCAAAGAAAAAATGAAGAACCATAAGGCCAAAGTGTTTGGTAAAGTGATAAGAGGGTGGGAATGGCAGAAAGTAATTAAAGAGGGGCCAAAGTAAAGCCTGCTTTCCCCATTGCTGGACTTTGTAGTTTTTGGTGGAATGCCAACTTCCAGATATTAATCAAATTATTTCTTTAGAATTAAACTTTTTTTTTTTTCCTATTCAATATAGGCTAAGGATGCTGAACATGAACTTGAATGTCAAATCCCTGCTTTACTTTGATCGTGGATGGGGCATTGTTTGGCAAAGAGACTTGAAGTTTAAACTCTCAACAGAGGCTTTCTGCTGAAAGAGGAGATGTGTGCTCCTCTGTCATGCAAACAACAGAAGGGGTTTTGTGTAAGGCCACATAAGCATAAAAATGGCAGATGCCCTTACTTTCAGCAGCTTAAAGTGTTCAGTCTGAACACAGCATTCAACACTGGGCGCACAAAGAAGACTTCTAGATGTCAAAGGAAGAGATGGTTGGATGATTAGGGTGCCATTTCATCGAACAATAGACTAGTTTTATTCACTTTCAGTATAATTGTCCTTTTTTTCTTAAATTTCAAGACACTATCTCTTCATTTTCAACAAAACAAAGAATACTGTAAGCACTATGTTTAGTCATTATCCAAACAGAAAAAAAAAAAACAAATAAGTTAATAGTTAACTAAAATGATATCAATAAATAAAGTTTGCTTTGCTATTCTTATGAGTCTGACAAATGAAAATCATTATCTTTACAAGAGATACATGTAAACATTTTTAACACCAACTTACCCACTATTACCAAGACTTACAGCTCTGTGAGTTTTGACAATATATCAAAATTTAAAATAAACAAAGAATAAAATTGTACTGGTTAAATTATGATATAATAAATCCCTGAAGACCGCATGAAGAAGCATTTATTTTCATATAAATGAAAATGTGTGTGTCTGGGTATGTATGAGTGTGTATTATAGGTTTTTATTTCTAGAGAATAAGAATTTCTATATTTGTTTTCTGTGACCCCTTGAAAAAGAATCACCTGTTAATTTAAATATGATGGATGACTGAAGTTTTTGCTATTTCAGAAAAACAATAATATGGGATGACTCTAGTCATTGTTCAATTTATCTTTTATCTCAACACTCATAAAAGTCATTCCTTATTTTGATTTTTCAGTCTTAAATTAAGTCATATTAATGCCACTATTTATTTCTTTCACCAACAATATTCTTTTTCAACTCTTCATAAAACAACATATGTTGGTAGCGACGTGCAATTTTTAAGTGAAAATGCTGACTATATGAATAAGTTTTTCTTACAGAGTTTATCCCTCTACTACCCCATTGCCTCTAGTGTTGTTTTTATAAACTTGCAGAGGTAACATAACTCGAATTGGACACATCTGTGTTCATACTATGAATCTGTACTTACTGACTCTAGCCTTAAATAAGTTATCTAATTCTGATGTACAAAATGGCATACAATCTACTTGATGAGCTGATATAACGATTACTTGATAGAATGTCTATAAAATATTAAATGCAGATATATTGAATACTCAATAAATAATCATTCTTATTTTTTCCAATTAGCATCACCTTTGAACCTGGATAACATACTTATTCAGGTTAACACTGAGAATGTAAAGACGTACAAAGATAATAGATGAGAGATTTAAAGTTAAAACATATTTGAGTAAAGGTGAGCATTTATCATACTCCCTCCTGAAAATATTATGAACACCTTAGTAAAATAATAATAGTAATGATAACAAATTGCATATTCATAAGAGCAAAGAAAATAAGAAAGGAAAAAATAGCAAATATAGGCACAGTACGTGTTCTGGTAAAGCGAATAAAAATTAAAGAGCTTACACAGAACCATATAATCCCAAGAAGGAAAATATGTCTCTTGGATCCTTTCTTTTTCTTTAGAAACGCAACTGTAATTGAATGCCTTTGTAGGAGAGATAAAGTAATGAGATTTCTTAGATGGAGATTGCATGATTCTTAATTTGGGAGGTGCCAGTTAGCCATGACCTTGTTGAGACATACTCATCCTCTACTTCATAGAGTCCTAGAAATAGGGCATTCATTTCAGCTTCGTCGTCATTTTCAGTTGGTATCTCATCTTCCTCCATTCTGTGTTTTCATCAATTTATTTTTCAAAAGCATTTTAACCACACCAGACGTAGATGTTCTTTATAGAACCTAGAAAGCTGTTGTCTAAAACTAAATATCTGTTGGGATGCACTGTTGCTGCCAAGTTTGTCCAAGTCTTTTCTCTAATATTATTTTTCTGCATGAAGGAAGTTAAATTGATAGTAAAGCAAGCAAATGGAAACAAGAAAAAAGAAAGGGCATCTTTCTATTAAAAAAAAAAACCACTTAATTGATTAAATCATGAAAGGGGCATATAAACATAAGAATTGGTAGACAAAATTTGTGTTTTGATTCTATCCCAGAAGAAGAGATTGGGAAATAAAAAAGTCCAAAGTAGTGAAATGTTTTCATTTTGAATTTCCAATTTAAACAGTAAAAATAACCCAACTTAAGAAATTAGAAATTCAATGTTATAGAACAAAAAAATCGTTCTCCAAAGGTTTGTATGATGTTCAATAAGTAATGAATAATCGTTTTATTGAATTTAGATGTTATTAATCTATTTTGGAAAAAAAGATGAAATGGAATAGATATGCTTATTCATAAAAAATATTTGAAAGGAATACCAAATTCTCTTATTTTTTAGAAATGTTATTGCACATTTAAAATCTGTACTGTGCATTTTTAGCAGGCTTGTTTCACTTAGGTGCGTTGTAATTATAATTATCTAAAACATAAATGTGTTGAGATCAAATTTTGCAATAAAAACTCATTATGTTTCATATAGTATTTTCTAAGTGCATTCCTCTGGCAAATTTTCCTATCTTTCAAAAATTGTAATTTTAATCTTATTCTTGTTTAGGAATGTATTCATTACATATTTGAAGGACTATGCTTTTGAACTGCATTCTTCCATCCAAAATTCTACATGACATCAAATTATGGCAATAAAAAGCAGTTTTTTTCAGGAAGCTATTATGTTGCTGATATCCATATCAAAGCCAGCTTCCCTAATTTTCTTTTCCTGATAAAATTCAGACTTATTTTTGAAAAAGAGCAATGCGCAAATGCTGATAGTATAATAGTGTCATGCTATCTCAGTCATCAGGAAGGAAAATCCTTTCAGAAATATAATGAGACCTATCTCTTATTTCCTAACTAGTTCTATTTTTGAAGAAAGTTGTTCCCACTGTATTTTTACAATGTAAAGACTTGTGATGTAAAATTTCTAACTAAACGCTCTAGGTCTGTAAAATATCCTCTATGTAAAGTTCCAACATCTAAAGAAATATGAATAGATAAATAGGTAATAACTATGTGATGGCTATTGATTTTAAATGACACAACTACTTTTTTTTTAACTAGCATATTGGCAATGGCAAACAAATTTCAGTAGATGGAATATAATTACTTTATATAAACTTAAATATGCATAAAGTTAATATAACTAAACCTCATCAGCCTGAAGTTCTCAAGCACACTGAATAAATACACCTTGAATAAAATAGTCATTAATAATGGAACATAAGATGTTATAAATAATACTATTATACATGATATTAGTACTGGTTATATATTAATAGCTTTCACTAGGTGTATGTAACACATTTCCAGTAGGATAAAGCCCTGTTGATATCACAGTACATAGGAAAACAACATGCTCTTTCTAGCTTTTTATAAAACTAAACCAAAATTGTTGCTTTAGAGTCCATTACGACTCATAAATGGCAACCCCACGTGCTTCAGAGTAGAATTGCACTCCACAGTGTTTTTAATACCAAATTTTTCATGAGTAGACTACCAAGCTTTTCTTTTGTGGTTCCTTTGGGTGAATTCAAACCACCAGCCTTTTGGTTAGTAGCTGAGAGCCAACTGTTTGTGCTACTCAGGGACCTGGCCCTTTATATGTGTATAATTTTAAATGGAATTCGATAGCCATCCTGCTGCACTTGTGGTTTTTGAATCAGTTTGACATACAATTGAAGCAGAGCACAATAAGAAGGTTATAAGAAAGGCCTCCTGATCTACTTCTGAAAATCAGCCTATGTAAACCTTATGGATTACCAAGTCCAATCAGCAACTGCAGTATTACACTCTATTGTGCATGGGTCACCATGAGTTGGGGCTGACTTGAGGACAGCTAACAACAGCCATCATGATATTACATAAAGAAAGCACAAGTAGCAGTAGAACTGGATGTGTTTCCAAAGAGCATCTATTTGGGGAGCACAAACTTAAATACGATTGACTTTTTGCCCATAGGATTCCCTTAAATAAAATTATGATGTTAAGACATTTCCTGACTATAAGCTCAGATGAGGAAAAAAAGACTTTCACCAAATATTTGCCAAGTAGAATGCAATGGCAATTGGAGACACCCTGTGAAATATCTGTTAATTTGTTTCTCTTTTCAAACAGAGAGACCCTCATAACTCCAATTCTTTATATGTTCATGGTGAACCTGCATTCTTACCTTTCAAGGTGTTAAGCATTTCATAACTCGTTGCTAGTTGAATTACTTTTTTTGAAGGAATTAACACTTATTGGAATTAGCTATCCTCTTATGGGAGAAAATGTTTCAACCTAGCACCTTTTCTTATTATCATGACAAGTTACAGCAACAAATTCTCAATTACATTCAACTGTAGTGATCTCACATATGAATTCTCCCTTTGATTTCTAAACCTCAAGATACCATGCTGAATTAGGTGCAAGTCTAAAATAATTATACTTTGCCATCATCCTCCCAGACTAAGCTTCCTGAAAAAATTTGGGTACTTCAAAAACTAAAAAAAAAAATGGAGACAATTTTTCAAGTACTTAGTAATTGCTTGCCAGCAATGTATTACGATATTTTATGCAAAAGATGTACATCTTCTACATTTGTAGCATAGCCTGATTATGAAAACAGCTCACATTGAGAGGGCACAGTTGGCAAACAGATGTAGAAGGTGCTTGTTATTTGTGTAAAATATGGTAATTCAACACTTTTGAGTCTAAACAAATTATAGTTACTTTCAAAGAATTAAATGTCATTCAAGTAAAGAAAAAAGAAAGGGAGAAAAAAAAAAAACCTGCCATGCCCTACATATGGATATCTCTTTCTTTAACATACACAGGCAAACTTACCCACTCATTTGAAATTATCACTTAAAATTAGGGTCTTATATATTCTTTTTGTATTTAGGGTAACAGTGTCACCATTTCTTCACAGAATAATGAATACGAGGCTCCACATTTATTCTTTCTGTCCTTGTAGTTCTTATTGTGACAAGATGTGTTTATTCATTGATTTGTGCAATGATTCTATAGATATTACCTAAGTACTAAGTACAAATATAAGTGGATTTGAACACAAAATAGAGTATATAATAATTATACCACCACGTGTCTGTCAGTTTGTACTGTGGTGGGTGGCTTAAGTGTTGCTGCGATACTGGACACTTGGCCACCAGTGTTTCAAATACCAGCGGATCACCCTTGGTGGACAGGTTTCAGCTGAGCTTCCAAACTAAGACAGACTAGAAATAAAGACCTGGAAGTCTTCTTCTGCAAAAAATTGGCAAGTGAAAACCTTATGAATAGCAGGGGAACACTGTATGATATAGTTCCAGAAGATAAGCCTCTCAAGTTGGAAGGCACTCAAAATATGACTGGGGAAGAGCTGCCTCCTCAAAGTAGAGTCAACCTTAATGACGTGGACAGAGTCAAGACCTTCATTTGCTGATGTAGCATGACACAAAATGAGAAGAAACAGCTGCAAACATCCATTAATAATCAGAACTTGGAATGTATGAAGTATGAATTTAGGAAAATTGGAAGTCTTCAAAAATGAAACAGACCTGTACACTGAAAACCACAAAGCAGTGCTGAAACAAATTAAAGAAGACCTAAATTTAAAAAAAAAAAAAAAGAAATGGAATGCATAAAGATCAATATCCTAGACATTAGTGGGCTAAAACGGACTGGTATTGGCCATTTTGAATCAGACAATCATATGATCTACTATGCCAGAAATGACAGATTGAAGAATGGAATCACATTCATCATCAAAAACAACATTTCAAGTCTATCCTAAAGTACAACACTGTAAATGATAGTATAATATCCATATGGCTTCAAGGAAGACCGGTCAATACAACTATTCTTCAAATTTACCCACCAACCACTAAGGCCAAAGATAAGGAAATTGAAGATTTTTACCAACTTCTGCGATCTGAATATGATCAAACATGCAATCAAGATGCATTGATAATTACGCATGATTGGAACGCAAAAGTTGGAAACAAAGGGAAAGGATCGGTAGTTGCAAAATATATCCTTGGTGATAGAAACAGTGCCAGAGATTACATGATAGAATTTTGCGAGACCAATGACTTACTCATTGCAAATACCTTTTTTCAACAACATAAACAGCGACTATACAGATGGACCTCACCAGATGGAAAACAAAGGAATTAAATCGAATACATCTGTGAAAAGAGATGATGGAAAAGCTAAATATCACCAGTCAGAATACAGCCAGGGGCTGACTGCAGAGCAGACAACAATCACTCATATGCAAGACTGGGTTAAAGCTGAAGAAAATTAGAACAAGTCCATCAGAGCCAAAGTACAACCTTGAATAAGAATAGATTTGATGCATTGATCACTAATGATCGAAGACCAGATGAATTATGTGAAGAGATCAAGGACATCATACATGAAGAAAGCAAAAGGTCATTTAAAAAACAGGAAAGAAAGGAAAGACCAAAATGGATGTCAGAAGACACTGTGAAACTTGCTCTTAAATGTAGAGTAACTAAAGCAAATGGAAGAAATGATGAAGTAAAAGAGCTAAAGAGAAGTTTTCAAAGGGAAGCTCGAGAAGATGACGTAAAATATTATAATGAAAAGTGCAAAGACCTGAAGTTAGAAAACTAAAAGTGAAGGATATGCCCAGAATTTCTCAAGTCGAAAGAACTGAAGAAAAAAATTCAAACCTTGAGTTGCAATTTTGAAGGATTATATGGGCAAAATATTGGATGACACAGGAAGCATCAAAGGCAAATGGAAGAAATACATGTATTCAGTGTACCTAAAAGAATTGTTTGACGTTCAGCCATTTCAGGAATTAGCATATGATCAAGAACCAATGATCTTGAAGAATGAAGTCCCAGGTGCACTGGAGACACTGGCAAAAAATATGGCTCTGGGAATTGATGGAATATGAAATGAGATGTTTCAACAAAGGGATGCAGCTCTAGAGGTGCTTTCTTGTCTATGCCAGGAAATTTGGAAGACAGCTTCCTGGCCAGCCAATGGAAAGAGATCCAAATTTGTGCCTATTCCAAAGAAAGGTGATCCAACAAATGCAGAAATTATAGAACAATATCATTAATGTCACTCACGAGTAAGGTTTTGCTGAAGATCATTCAAAAGCATTTGTAGCAGGACATTCACAGGGAACTGTCGGAAACACAAGCCAGATTCAGAAGAGGATGTAGAACAAGGGATATCATTGCTGATGTCAGATGGATCTTGGCTGAAAGCAGACAATATCAGAAAGATGTTTACCTGTGTTTTATTGAATATGCAAAGGCATTCAATTGTGTGAATTATAACAAATCATGGATAACATTGCAAAGAATAGGAATTCCAGAACACTTAATTGTGCTCATGAGGAACTTCTACATAGACCAAGATGCAGTCATTCAAACAGAGCAAGAGAGTACTGTGTGGTTTAAAATCAAGAAAGGTGACTGTCTGGGTTGTATCCTTTCACCATACTTACTCAATCTGAATGCTGAGCAAATAATCGGAAAACTGGACTATATGAAGAGCAATGTGGCATCAAGATTGGTGGAAAACTCATTAACGACCTTTGCTATGCAAATGACACCACCTTGCTTGCTGAAAGTGAAGAGGACTTGAAGCCCTTACTGATCAAGATCAAAGACTACAGCCTTTAGTATGGATTATACCTCAACATAAAGAAAACAAAAATCCTCACAACTGGACTAATAAACAACATCATGATAAATGGAGAAAAGATTGACATTGTTAAGGATTTCATTTTATTTGGATGCACAATCAACGAGCATGGTAGCAGCAGTCAGGAAATCAAAAAATGCATTGCATTGGGCAAATCTGCTGCAAAAGACCTCTTTAAAGTGTTCAAAAGTAAAGATGTCACTTTAAGGACTAAGGCGTGCCTGAACCAAGCCGTGATATTTTCAGTTGCCTCACATGCATATGAAAGCTGGACAATGAAAAAGGAAGAAGGAAGAAGAATTGATGCTTTTGAATTATGGTGTTGGCGAAGAATATTCATTGTACCATGGACTGCCAGAAGAAAGAACATGTCTCTCTTGGAAGAAATACATCCAGAGAGCTCTTTGGAAGTGATGATGGCGAGACTTCGTCTCACATACTTTGGACATGTTATCAGGAGGGACCAGTCCCTGGAGAAGGACATCATGCTTGTTAAAGTTGAGGATCAGCAAAAGAGAAGAAGATCCTCAAAGAGATGGATTAATACAGTGTCTGCAACAATGCGCTCAAACCTAACAATAATTGTAAGGAAGGTGCAGGACCGGCAGCATTACATTCTGTTGCCCATGCAGATCACTACGAGTTAGATGGGACCGGAAGGCACCTTATAACAACAACAACAATAACCCTACAATGAAGTCTAAGTGTTCATACAAAAGGAAGTCACACATCTCTCACTTTAAATCAAAAGTTAGAAATGATTAAGCTTAGTGAGGAAGGCATGTCCAAAGCCAAGACAGGCCAAAAGCTAGGCCTTTTGAACCAAATAGCCAAGTTGTGAATGCAAAGGAAAAGTTTTCAAGGAAATTAAAACTGTGATTCCAGTGATCACAGGAATGATAAGAAAGAACAATTAGCCTTACTGCTGATATGGAGAAAGTTTTACTGGTTTGCATAGAAGATCAAACCAGCCACGATATTCCCTTAAGGCAAAGCTTAATCCAGAGCAATGTCCTAACTCCCTTTAATTCTATGAACGCTGAGATGGAAACGTTTGAAACTAGTCGGTGGTTGGCTCATGAGGTTTAAGAAAAGAAGCTGTCTCCATGACATAAAAGTGCAAGTTTAATCAGCTAGTGCTGATGTAGGAGCTGCAGCAAATTATCCAGAAGATCTAGCTAAGTTAATTAACGAAGGTGGCTACACTGAAAGATTTTCAATGTAGATGAAACAGCCTTATAGTGGAAGAAGATGCAAACTAGGACTTTCATAGCTAGAGAGGAGAAGTCAATGCTTGGTTTCAAAGCTTCATATGAAAGGCTGCCTCTCTTGTTAGGGACTAATGCAGCTGGTGACTTTAAATTGAAGCCAGTGCTCGTTTACCATTGCAAAAATCCTAGGGCCCTCAAGAATTATACTAAATTTACTCTGCCTGTGATCTATAAAGGGAACAACAGAGCCTGGAAGACAGCACATCTGTTTACAACATGATTTACTGAATATTTTAAGTCAATTGTTGAGACCTACTGATCAGAAAACATGATCCCTTTCAAAATATTACTGCTTTTTGACAATGTACCTGGTCTCCCAAGTGCTCTGATGGAGATATACAAGATTAATGTTTACATGCCTGTTAATGCAACATCTGTTCTGCAACCTATGGATAAAGGAGGATTTTAGATTTTCAAGTCTTTTTATTTAAGAAATGCATTTCATAAGGCTATAGCTGCCATCGGTAGTAATTCCTCTGATGATCTGGGCAAAATAAATTGAAAACTTTCTGGAGAGTATTCACCGTTCTAGATATCGTTAAGAACGTTCGTGATTCATGGGAGGAAGACAAAATATCAACATTAACAGGAGTTTGGAAGAAGTCGATTCCAACCCACATGAACGACTTTGAAAGGTTCAGGACTTCAGGGGAGGAAGTAACTGCAGATGTGGTGGAAACAGCAAGAGAACTAGAATTAAAAGTGGAGCCTGAAGATATGACTGAATTGCTGCAATCTGATGACAAAACTTTAACGAATGAGTAGTTGCTTCTTATGGATGAACAAAGAAAGTGCTTTCCTGAGACGGAAACTACTTTTGGTGAAGATGTTGTAAACAGTGTTGAAATGACAGCAAAGGATTTAGAATATTACATAAACTTAGTCGATAAAGCAGCAGCAGAGTTTGAGAGGATCGACTCCAATTTTGAAAGAAGTTCTCCAGTGGGTAAAATGCTATCAAACAGCATCACATGCTACAGAGAAGTTGTGAAAGGAAGTGTCAACTGATGTGGCAAACTTCATTATTGTCTTATGTTAAGAAATTACCACAGCCACCCCACCCTTCAGCAACCACCACACTGATCAGTCAGCAGCCATCAACATCGAGGAAAGATCCTCTGTGGTAAAAAGACTACGACTCCCTGAAGGCTCAGGTGATGGTTAACATTTTTTACCAATAAAGTATTTTTAATTAAGGTATATATATTTTTTTTTAGCTATAATGCTATTGTATACTTAATTAACTACAGTGTAGTGTAAATGTAACATTTATATGCACTGGGAAACAAAAAAATTCTTGTGTCTCGCCTTACTGAAATATTTCCTTTAATGAGGTGGTCTTGAACCACCAAACCTGTAATATCTCTGAGGTATGCCTGTAATTATAATTGATGGAAATAAACCATTATCCTGAACTCTGAGTTTATTTTTCCCCTCTTTTGTTAAAAAAATGTATTACATGTCAATATATACCTAAACACTATTATTTTGTTTGAGTTATTTCTTAATTTTTCAAATATTTATTACATCACTTATAGCTTTTGTTTTTCTGAGATGCACACATATTGTTTATAACTCTGGAAAGACTCAGTTTAACCTTGAATCTTAATTAATAGTCAGGCTTCTCCCTCACTTTTATGGGCCTTGTCTAGGGAACTGTGATGAGACCTAAACCAAAAAAAAAAAAAACACCTTGCCTTGGAGTCTATCCCGACTCATAGACAGCCTATGGGACAGAGTAGAATTGCCCTATGGTGTTTCCAAGGCCATAATCTTTATGGAAGCAGATAACCACATCTTTCTCCCGAGGAGTGCCCGGTGGGTTCGAACCACCAATCTTTCAGTTAGCAGTTGAGCACTTAACCATTGTGCTACCCTAGCGTTGTGTATTCTCAATTTTGTGTGTTTTTTCTTTAAAAAAAGAGCCAATATATTCTATACCATTCAGGATAGATAGATAAATAGACAGACAGACAGATAGATAGATAAAAGTCAATTTATATTAAACGGTTATACAAAAATCATTGTGAAAATGTTACAAAATGTATTTTTCCAGTCTCCCTTAGAAAGGCCTTTGGTTATTCATAGATTTTTTTAAACCATGTTATTGTGTATATTCTCCTACATATCTCTCCAACTCAAGAACCAGAGGTTCTACTGGATGTATACTTAGCAGTAGAATTGAAGGATCATAAATTATGTGGATTAGTCAACATTAAAAGATAGTGCTATTTTTTTCCTGAGATACTTATATCAGTTTGAATATCCACCAGAAATTTATAAGCAATCCTATTGATTCTCCAAAACTCATTATTGCAAACTTACTATTTAGCCAATTTTATCTGATAAATGTCCATAATCAGAAATTTAATTTGCATAGAAATGCAAAGATGCATGCTATTTTGAAAAGAAAGCAGCATAAAAATACATATAACACAGTCATATATGAAAAATATGCACATTATATAATGTTATATATTTCTAAATATATATTAATATGGATATCATTGCACATGAAATAACTTAGCAGCAGTTATTGGCCTTAAAATTCAGATTACTTGGTTAGAAAAGTATGATTTTGAAGAGGGGTTATTAAGAAGAAAATTTTTTGTCCATGTTGATTACAGATTTACAAGATTATATCTGTATTTTGAATTTAAAACATTTTTAAAAAATATAAAATTAGGACAGATAATTTATCCTAGTAGCTTACTATCAAAAAGTCTAGTTCAATTAAAAAAAATTCAATATGTATAATCAGATTTAATTGTTCTCCAAAATTTTAATGCATCCATGTTACAGACAGACATATAGAGTTCTTAGAATGATCAGCCCTACAACTTTGCCTAGCCATCTTCCAATCACATTTGATTTTCTAAGGTCCATTCACTGAAGTCAATTTTATTTCATGTTGTACCGAAAAAAAATGTTTTTTATTAAGTTCCAAGACATTATTGTGCTAAAATTAGATAAATTGCATGTTACATCAATCCTGAAGTTTCACTGCATGTCAAATGAGATCATGCAATTCATTTGGGATAACTGAATTTGCCCTAAAATACTGAGGCTGAAAGTTCACATCAGTTCAGAGCCAATTATCCATTCTTTCCCATGACTAGAACTTCATTTTGAATGATATATAACTCATTGTAAATTGTGAGAAATTCCTTTCTGGAATATTTTACATTGGTTGGCTTATTATCAAAGAACAAAGCTAAATATAAACCAAATTAAAAAAAACCAAACCTGTTGCTGTCGAGTCAATTCCAAATCATAGCAGTTAAAAATAATAAATCTTTTGAACATATTACTTCCGCTATTTTATTAAATATAAAAAGTATTTTGTTAAAACATACTTTATCTTATTCTAAACGTAAATATTTGTAGGAACAGAAGAAAAAAATATTTTGGAAATACAATTTAGTCAGTTACTCTTTCTTCTCTACTTTTAGAAAATTATCTGTGTATCTCTTCTTTTAACTTCTGTAAGCTTTAAGTTAAGTCATCTAGATGTATGTAGCACAATAGTTAAATTAAGATTTTTTTTTCCTGATAGTGTTATTATTGGACACTGTCTTAGTTATCTAGTGCTGCTATAACAGAAATACCCCAAGTGAATGGCTTTCAGAAAGAGAAATTTATTCTGTCACATTTTAGAAGGCTAAAAGTCCAAATTCATGGTGCCAGCTCTAGGGGAAGGCTTTCTTTCTCTGTCGGCTCTGGGGGAAGGTCCTTGCCATCAATCTTCCCCTGTCGAGGAGCTTCTCAGCACAGGGACCCCAGGTTCAAAGATGTGATGGTCTCCTGGCTCTTGTTTCTTGGTGGTATGATGTCCTTGTGTCTCTCTGCTTGCTTGTCAATTTTATATCTAAAAAGACTTTGACTTAAAGACACAACTTAGTCTTGCAGATTGAGTTCTACCTCATTAACAAAAAAAAAAACCTGTTGCCGTCCAGTCGATTCTGACTCATAGCGACCCTATAGCACAGTGTAGAACTGCCCCATAGGGTTTCCAAGGAGCTGCTGGTGGATTCAAACTGCTGACCTTTTGGTTAGCAGCTGAGCGCTTAACCGCTATGTCACCAGGGTGATAACCCTACCTCATTAACATCATACAGGTGGGATTTACAACACATAGGAAAATCACATCAGGTGACAAAATGATGAGCAATCACACAATACTGGAAATCATGGACTAGTCAAACTGACACACATTTTTTGCTGGGGGATGGAACTCAATTCAATCCATAAAGACACCTGATAAAATAATTGTTTATGCCCAAGGAAGAAAATATACCAAGGGCTGTTATTACAGTTGAGCAATTCAACCTTCAAAACGATGCATTTGACTTCCATAATAAAGAGAAAATACACTACCAGTGAAATTCCAGTAAAAACATTTAAATTAGATGACTTTGGTAATCTTCCACTGAGTCACCCTTCTCTATTGTTACATTTGAGAGAAATGAATGGGGATAAGTTTGTTGATTAGCTGCATATGCAAAAAAAGGTGGTAGAAAGGTTAAAGTCAGGAATTCATTCAAAATAAAGAACTTTCAAACAATGCAAACTGTTAAGCAATGGCATGAGTTTCTCTACTAGAACTAACTAAATTTCTTGGCACTGGAGGTATATAAAAGGCAACTCTGTGAAAAAGAGACGTGAAGTTCAGGAAAGACTTCTTGTATCAGGCAGACATTTCTAACAGGTGACCTCAAACATCCTTCCAACACTAACAAAACTAAACCTTTAGTGGATGCGGGAACTCTACGTACCATCAATGAAAGTTGGCCTTAAAACATCAAATGTAGTGTTATAATAACACATTTGTTGTATGAAATATGTTGACACTATTTATTAGTCTATCTTTTTATATTCTGAGTATTTCTACTTTTGCCCCTTCTATCATTCAGTTTTTAGGGTACTCCGATTTGGGGTGTCAAGAAGTGATGATACGGGAAAAACAGAAGAAAATAATGTGCAAATGAGTCAATTCTTGGCTTTCGAATTTCAGAAGCCTAAAGCTTCATAGAGATAGAAAGGATGGTAAGATTTCTCTGGTGAAGAAGAGCAAAGATTAAAAAATCAAGAAATTAGAAAATAACTTCTTTTGGAGAGTGAAGAGAACTAAGGGAATGGCTGATGGAGAAATGTGAATGAGGCCCAGAATGAGGAATTTAGACCTGGAGGAACCATTGTGGACAGGAACAAGTTGGGACTTATAGCCTGACCATCACCATCAAAATCCTCACCATCCATTGCCCAGAGCCCTGTAGAAACTGATTGTCCATATGGCACTCTATGTATGGATTACCATTTATCATATGTACTTAAGAGCTACCTTAACTGCCCTTCCCTTGCACTCTCCTTTAAACATCAACTAGTAAATCACCTCTTGTCACCCAGCATAAGCCAAGTCAATCTAGATCTTCAATTTCTGTGTCCTTGACAGACTATGGGGAATTCTCTTTACTCAGCTCAGGACACTAAGATATCAAGACAGAGTGGGTCATTTGCTGATGGTGTGAAAGAAAAATCCCTGATCTCCTGTATTTGAATGAGGGTAAATAAAAACAGCTCGCGTTGCCATCTGTCCACCACAGGACTTCATACAGCATGACCTTTATTCTAATTACTGAGAGCTCAACACTGGTTCTTAAAGTTGAATGAGCATAACTATCACCCAGTGAGATTCTTGGAGTCACAATGTTCTCAAGCCCCATGCCCAAGATTGCTGGTTCAGTAGGTTAGGCATCTGGCCCCAGATTACTGTAATTCAATGTGTCCACAGAAAACCAAAAGAGAAACACACTCTCGGCATTTCTCAAGCTGAAAAAACTGAGGAAAAAAATTAAGTCTCTAGTTGATATATTGAAGGATTCTACAGGGAAAATACTAAAAGACGTGGGAAGCATCAAAAGAAGATGGAAGTAATACACGGAGTCACTGTACCAAAAAGAATTGGTTGACGTTCAACCATTTTAGGAAGTAGCATATGATCAAGAACCAATGGTACTGAAGGAAGGGATCTCAGCTACACTGAAAGCATTGACAAAAAACAAGGCTTCAGGAACTGATAGAATACCGATTGAGATGTTTCAACAGGTGGATGCAGCTCTGGAAGTGTTCATTCATTTATGCCAAGAAATTTGGAAGACAGCTACCTGACCAACCAACTGGAAGAGATCCATACTTGTAAACATTCTGGAGAAAGGTGATCCAACAGAATGTGGAAATTATCCAACAATATCATAAATAGCACACACAAGTAAAATTTTGCTGAAGATCATTCAAAAGTGATTGCAGAAATACACTGACTGCAAACTGACAGAAATTCAAGCCAGATTCAGAAGAGGATGTGCAACAAGGGATATCTTTGCTGATGTCAGATGGATCCTGGCTGAAAGCAGAGAATACAAGAAAGATGTTTACCTGAGTTCTGTTGACTATGGAAAGGCATTCCACTGCGTGGATCATAACAAATTATGGGTAACATTGCAAAGACTGGGAATTCCAGAACACTTAGTTGTGCTCATGAGGAACCTATACTTAGACCAAGAGGTAGTTCTTCAAACAGAACAAAGGGATACTGCATGGTTTAAAGTCAGAAAAGATATGTGTCAGGGTTATATCCTTTCACTATACTTATTCAATCTGTATGCTGGACTATATGAAGAAGAACAAGGCATCATAATCGGAGTAAGACTCATTAACAAACTGCAATATACAGACGACACAACATTGCTTGCTGAAAGAGAAGAGCACTTGAAGCACTTATTGATGAAGATCAAGGACTATAGCCTTCATTATGGATTACATCTCAACATAAAGAAAACAAAAATCCTCACAACAGGACCAATAAGCAACATCATGATAAATGGAGAAAAGAATGACATTGTCAAGGATTTCATTTTACCTGGATCCACAATCAACACCCATTTAAGCAGCATTCAAGAAATCAAAGGACGTATTGCATTGGACAAATCTGCTGCAAAAGAACTCTTCAAAGTGTTAAAAAGCGAAGCTGTCACTTTAAGCACTAAGGTATGCCTAACCCAAGCCATGGTGTTTTCAGTTGCCTCATAAGCATGTGAAAGCTGGACAATGAATAAGGGAGACCAAAAAAGAATTGATGCCTTTGAATTATGGTGTTGGCGAAGAATATTGAATATACCATGGACTGCCAGAAGAATGAACAAGTCTGTCTTAGAAGAAGTCCAGCCAGAATGCTCCTTAGAATTGAAGATGACGAGACTTCTCACATACTTTGAGCATGTTATCAGGAGGAACCAGCCCCTAGAGAAGGACTTTGTCTTTGATAGAGTAGAGGGTCAGCAAAAAAGAGAAGACCCTCACTGAGATGGACTGACCCAGTGGCTGCAACAATGGGCTCAAACGTAACAATGATTGTGAGAATGGCAAAAGACTGGGCAATGTTTTGTTCTGTTGTTCACAGGGTCACTACGAGTCGGCACTGACTGGACAGCACCTAACCACTATAACATTATAAAACCAAACCAAACCCATTGATGTCAAGTTGATTCCAACTTATAGCGACCCTATATGATGGAGTAGAACTGCCCCATAGGGTTTCCAAGGAGCGGCTGTTGAATTTGAACTGCTGACCTTTTGGTTAGCAGCCAAGCTCTTAACAACTGCACCACCAGGGCTCCAACAACGTAATATGGACTCTGAAAAAACACCATTTAGTATATTCTACTGTAGTAACTATTTTACATATGATTATGATTTCATGTTAAATTTACTCTAAAATATACTGTACCTTCAGAATTCTTGAGCTGGAGATATGCTCAGTAATTCAGTAGTTAAATTACCATGTTAAGATAAAGTTGTAACACATATATATAATGACAAGTTTAAAGGAAAACAAAATTCTTTTGAGACAGTACAAGGAACATTTTTTTAACATAAAGCTTGCTATCGAAGGAAAGCATTGAACTCATACTTCCTCCCGGATGTTTCCACGGTGAGTTTTAGTTTTAAAAGTTGACTTCAAGAAACTGACAGAGAGGCCAAAAGCCCAAAGCCAAGTTCAGCTTTAAGAATGCTGAAATAATAGAGACAAGTACAGTTGATCAGAAAATCTTTCAAAAACATTACTGTAAAAGTCATTCGTACCTTTGCTCAGAGAGTCAGAATGCCTTCTTTAACTGCTGGAGGGCCTAGTTACAATCCGTGCATGGTTTCAGGAAATTTTTTCCAAAAAATCCTTTTCCTGCACCATTATTTATTAGGCAGCACCTCATGGATTAATTTACTTCTCTAGTTTAATATAAGAAAAAAGGAATAAAAATATTTCACTCACTATAAAAAAGAGTAGAGCTAATTCAAGGGAAAAAAATGCATTAATTGTATTTACAGATAACTTCATGTTTATCTGTATACAAGCAAATATTTCCAATAATAATTGTCTCTCTGTATAGTTTTATTTCTCATTTTTGCATATTGCTTAATGAACTAGGAAAAGGAAGGAATGAGATAGAGATGGTTTGGGCATATTTATTAAATAATTCACTTATAAATTTGATCTTTCAAAGTATATTTTGGTCAAGCTCTGGAGGTTCATCTAGGCCAACATTACACCACTGCAATAGTTAGGAAATCTCAGAAAGGTAGACAACAGAATGAGGCTAAAGAAAGCCTAGGGATGGAGACAAAACACTAAAAGGAGGTCCCCAAGTCACGGTGACCCTGTGTGTCACAGAGTAGAACTGCTCCATAGGGTTTTCTTGACTGTAATCTTTACAGAGGCAGATCATCAGGCATTTTCTTCCTCAGAGCCACTGGATGGGTTCCAGCCACCAACCTTTAGGTTTGCAGTCAGTGGAAAACTACTTGTACCACTCAGGCTCCTTAAAAGGAGGCTATTTCTGTACCTATATCTGTATCTACACTACATCTATATCTATATCTCAATTATATATATATGTATATGAATATATGTGTGAATTGAATGTGTGTGTGTTTATCATTGTGTATCCACAATCAAAGCCCATGGAAGCAGCAGTCAAGAAATCAAACGACACATTACATTGGGTAAATCTGTTGCAAAAGACCTGTTTAAAGTGTTAAAAAGCCAAGATGTCACCCTGAGGACTAAGGTGTGCCTGACCCACGTCATGGTATTTTTAATCACCTTATATGCATGAGACAGCTGGACAAGGAATAAGGAAGACCAAAGGAGAATTGATGCCTTTGAATTATGGTGTTGGAAAAGAATATTAAATATACTCTGTACTGCCAGAAGAACAAGCAAATCTATCTTGGAAGAGGTATATCTAGAAAGTTCCTTAGAAGTAAGGATGACGAGACTTCGTCTCACATAATTTGAGCATGTTATTAGTAGGGACTAGTCCCTGGAGAAGAACATCATGCCTGGTAAAGTAGAGGGTCAGTGAAAAAGAGGAAGACACTCAACAAGATGGATTGACACAGTGGTTGCAACCATGACCTCAAACATAGCCACAACTGTGAGGATGGCGTGGGACTAGGCAGCGTTTTGTTCTGTCGTACATAGGGTTGCTATGAGTTGGAAGTGACTTGACAGCACGTAACAACAGCAATACTCACACACACATGTATATATGATGGAGCTATATAAGATGCAAAATGGTTCTACTTTTGGATTTGGCTACAAACTTTATCTTCATGTCAAACATTTGTTTTTATAGATTTATTTATATAATGCATATAATTCTTTACAAGTTGTTTTAAATTGGTCATTTTAAAATAAATTAGGGCCAATACCTCAACAAATCCATTCCACAAGTTATATTTATTAAAAAGTTTAGTAATGCATTGTGTAAATAATCCATTTATATGAAATTGAAAAATGTGCCTGTGTACTCTTCAATGGTAATAGAAGTTATTTTAAAATAAAATTTGCCTGTAAATGATTAACATTTCCCCCTAAATGATTAAGATAAGTTTGGTAACAGTTCTGTAATTGTGTGTCCTGATGTTCATGTACAAATATATTTAATTATTAGCATGTGTGTTAAATTTATGTATCAATCTTATGCTTGTAATTTTTTTTTGTCTTGAGACTGGGTATTAGTTTTCTAGGTCTGCCATAACAAAATATCACAAATTGAGTGTCTTATAATAACAGTAATTTATTTTCTCACAATTCTGACAGCTAGAAGTCCAGATCAACATGTCTGCTGTCCATACTGCCTCCACAGTCTCTCGTTCTTGTCTTTCTCAGCTTCTCTTAGCCCCATCTCCTTGGCTTATAAATGTGTCTTCCTACAGCCCTACTTCCTCTGTCTCTCT
Source organism: Trichechus manatus latirostris (assembly GCF_000243295.1). Lineage (NCBI taxonomy): Eukaryota > Metazoa > Chordata > Mammalia > Sirenia > Trichechidae > Trichechus > Trichechus manatus. Next base: position 12,548,703 of record NW_004443949.1, on the reverse strand, counting down.
GTGTCCCTTCTCTTTTATAACAATACCACTGAGGTTGAATTAAGTTCCACCATATTCTAGTATGACCTCATGTTAAATTAACTGATAATATCTTTCAAAGACCCTATTACCAAACAATGTCATGTTCACAAGTACCAGGATTTGACTTAAACGTATCTTTTGGAGAACACAATTCAATCAATAACACTGTGGCAATAACTTAAGTAGCATGAACCGAACTATCGGAAAATAGGTGCAAAGATAAACTTGATTAAAGCTCATTAAATAAAAATTTGTTTGAACTAGTCATAAGACTTTTGGGAACATTCAAATGAAACTGTGAATTTCAAATTTTTTTTTAAACACTGCTCCTGTTTCTGACAAAATATTGAGAAACGATTTTCTTGATTGTCTCTATGAACCCATTCATGTTTATCATCTATTCCCTAAAATCAAATTGATGTTCATCATCTATTTCCTAAAATCATTACCAAGGAACATCAGTAGACGGTAAAAAGTTCCAGTATCTTACTTTAATTTGGTCGTCTTGGAGCTTTTTGCTAAGTAGCTACCAAGCCTGTTTAAACTGTAGTAGTGTCTTTCAGTGAAGCATGTCTCGAACTAATTCAATCTAAAATGATACAGCTAAATATTTTAAACTATTTTTTGCTTGTTTTTATCATTGTAATTTAAATCTTTATTCTTGTAGATTTCCCATTTGGCAATAGTTGAACTTTTTTTCTTTTCCTAAGTACCTGCAAAGTTTGAAAATCTCCAACACCACCCTCATGTCTTATATCAACTGTAAGTTTGAAGGTCCCCAAGACCATTCTCAGGATTGATAATTTGCTAGAAGGACTCACAAAACTCAGAAAAACTGTTAATACTTAAATTGTTACAGTTTATTATAGCTAAAGGATATGCGTAGATTAAAATCAGGACATAGAGCAGTATTCAGGAGATTTCCAAGTAAGAACTTTCGACGTATTCTCCCAGTGGACTTGTACAGACAGCACTACTTTGCCTGGCAATGATGTGTGCACAGCACTGCCAACTAGTGAAGATTACCAGAGCCTTGGTGTGCAGTGTTATGCCCAGAGTTTTTACTGGAGCTAATTCACACAGGCATGGTTGACCACCTACTTGACTGACCTATCTCCAACTTTGATATGCAAGGTGCAAAGTCCCCACCATAAATCACATTATTAGCATGTTATTGCTGTTAGTTGTTGTCTAGTTGGCTCCAGCTCATGGCAACCTTTCGTAAAACAGAACAAAACTTTTCATGGTCCTGCATCATCTTCATGATCATTGGTATGTTTGAGTCCACTGTTGTGACTATTGTGTCAATCCATCTCACCGAGGATTCGCTTCATTTTTGCTAACCTTTCACTTACCAAACATGATGTCTTTTTCAGCAATTGGTCTTTCCTGAAGACATGTCCAAAGTTAAGTGCAGTAAAGTCTTGCCATCTTCTAAGGAGTATTCAAGTTGTATTTCTTCTAAGACTGATTTGTTTGTTCTTCTGGCAGTTCCCAGTATATTCAATATTCTTCTCTAACATTGCAATTTAAATGTATCAATTCTTCATATGTCTTCCTTTTTCATTGTCCAGCTTTCGCATGCATGAGGTGATTGAAAAGACCATGGCTTGAGCCAGGCACACCTTAGCCCTCAAAGTGACATGTTTGTTTTTAAAATCATAAAGAGGTCTTTTGTAACAGATTTGCTTAGTTCAATACATAGCTTTATTTCTTGACTGCTTCTTCTATATGCATTGATTGTTGATCAAGGTAGAATAAAAATTGAAGCTGTCAATTGTTAGCACAGACCATCTTATGTGATCCAAACCCTCCAGGTAAATAAAGACAGTCTTATCAGACAGGACATTCCAAGGACTTAGCGATCACTTCCCAGGAGCTGAAGGCAAAGGGCAAAGTTAACGCTTTACTGCTTAGCAACTAATGGTAAGTTATTTATATGTACCTTTGTATGCATATCTTGAAAAGCAATAGAAAAAAAATCTACTTACAGGTTTTATTAAAATCAAAGGCATTATTATTTTTCTTCAAAGTGTTACTTTAGAAAATTTGTAGGGAATTTCTCTACTATAATAAATCTACTTTTTCCTCATCAGTTTATAAATAGATAACTACAATAAAATATATAAAATACTACATGTCAAATTTTTATGGCTTTTCACAATGAATTTTATGCTTCTATGGATTATCACATAAAATTTTACTCTGACCTTGTAGATAAAAATAAATGGCATTTAAAAAAGAACTAAATAAGAAAACAGAACTTTAAAATTTCTGCTTTAGAATTAGGAGACTGGGAGTCTTATCCTGGCTTTGTGACTAATTTGTTACATGATTTGGGCAAATAGCTTAACCTTTCTAGAACTCAATTTGCTCGTCTGTAATTAGTGAGTAGATTGAACCAGACTGATTTTAAATCCCTCAGTACCTCTGACATTCTGCATAATATACTTATCAGAAAAGAATAATAAGAGATCTATATAAAGTTATCTCACCCAGAACGATAAAACAGGCCATTAATAGCAGAATTTTTAAAGCATTATAAGAATCCAGAGAAATATCAGGAATGATTGCTGATTTTTATTAGCAAAAGCTCTCTGACATATCCCAGAGAAAAAAAAAATTAAAACATACACATGTAGGATAATTTCTAAACAAATTCAAACACATAACCAACTTATTTCAACATTCAGGATCAACATATAGCTTTCCCTTAATTTGCTTGAAGGTTATTGATTTTGCATAATATTTAGGTTATTGATACAATTTCAATTTATTTATAGCTAATGTATAGTTGGACAAGTTAAAATCATTGTAGTATAATTATACTCATTCTTTCATTACTCAAGTTTCCCCATTTTTAATATGCTGCTGAAATATCAATCATAAGGTGAATAATATTGAAATATCAATACATAATGTGTACTAATTCTCTATTATTGATGCATTTTATATTCTGCCTATAATAGCTTTTTAAAAAAAAAAAGCTTTTGTTGTTTTTAACCTTGAAGTGGTATATTTACAAGTCTTTCTCAAGTAAAATATTTACTTCAGCTAAGAAATGTTTTATTTAAGTATTTCCTAATAGCTCAAATGTTTGTTTCAGTAGCAAACATTTTTCTTCCAGAAGATGTTTCTAAAATGGACTATTACTTTCAGGGTTTTGGCAACTGTCTAGTATGGACAGTGGGTTTAGCCAACTGCTTTTCCATCTGTTCCTCTTGCTTCTGTGAACTGTTTTCCCTGTTAGTCAGAAACACTTTAGAGACCCCAGTGGCTTCCTGGAAAAAACCATTTTTAAACATTTGTTCCATTAAGGTAAATCAAACATTTCCAACAAATTACACTTAGTACAATTTTACCAAACGACAGTACACATTACAGGAACGATTTTTAACGTTAGTGAGCATACCACAACGCTTTCTTTTGCCTCTCTAAGAATACATAGCTTTCCTAAAAAAAACTATTGGAATAACACTTAAATAATTAAAGAGAAAGTTAGTTCTGTAGATATCTAATTTTGGAATTTGAATTTGAAAGATAAAAAGTCACTGATTGAATTGCCTAAAAAATGATAAAATCATTTGTATTTATTAACAAAATAAATTTACATTCACCAAGTCTTTTAAAATGACCTAGTAGGAAAAAAAGGTGACATTTTACTTCTAAGATTATTTCAGTCTTCCACCATTTGGAAAATAGGAAACAATGAAAACCAAAAAACTTACTGCCATTGAGTTGATTCCGACTCCTAGTGACCCTATAGGACAGAGTAGAACTGCGCCTTAGGGTTTCCAGGCTGTAAATTTTTACTGACGCCAATTGCCACATCTTTCTCCTGTGGAGTGGCTGGTGGGTTCCAACTGCCAACCTTTCTGTTAGCAACGGAGGGCTTTAACCACTGTGCAACCAGGTCTCCTTAGGAAACAATGAAGATATAAATATTCCTATACATCTGTATTGGAGCCCTGGTGGTGCAGTGGTTAAGAGCTCGGCTGCTAACCAAAAGGTCGGCCATTTGAATCCACTGGTCGCTCCTGGGAAAACCCATGGGGCAGTTCTACTGTATCCTACAGGTCACTGTGAGTGGGAGGCAATGGAATTTTGTTTTTTTGTTTGTTTACACATCTATTATTTTATATCTATTATTTTACATAAGTTTTTTTGGAGGTCTGCTTTGAGTATACTTATTTTAAAATCAATATGAAATGAATTAAAAAATTTCATTTGATCCTTCAGTGATGCTTGGCTAATCATATAAGCCGGAGGCAGAGAAAGGAGATTTGAGATGCTATATAAGCTGTATGTCCACCAGAGGGAAAGAGTGGCAAGTGCTCAGTGGAAGTGGAGTTGTTGCCCACTTATTTTTCTGATTGTTTAAAACAAACCACCTCTTAGAGCAATTCTGGCTTCTGCTCCAGTCTCAAGCATGTGAACAAGAATGGTCTCATTCTGAACTTCCATCACATTGCTTTCCACTCTCCTACCTCTGGCTCCCTTATCTGTTGGCTCTGTACTTCCATACCATAAATTCACATTTTCCTCCCTCCTCATTCAACCTCTCCTCTCTGTCTTAACTAAATTCGATGTGCCCACTCCAAACTCTCCAATGGCTGAAGTGCCCTGCAGTATTTGGTAAGAAACTTGGTTTTTTTTTTTTTCCTTCCTTCTGTCTCTCTCACTGTCTCTTTCTTTTTTGATGCTGGTATAGAAGTTCAATGTGGAAAGATTGACACACAATTCAGTTTGACAAAGAGTTCTTTTAGATGGCTTATGTATTGACATGGAAAAGTTATGCCCTTGCCTGACAGTATGAAAGGAATTTTCTCTTATTGAATTTTAAGGGCTCAACAAATACCATATCTTCTCCCTATCTGGATTCTGAGTCAATTGGAAAAAAGAAAAGAATATAGTCAGGGGATGCAACCAGAAAGTGTCATCACAATTTCTTATAAAGCTAGATTAGACTAAATCATTCAGCTTGGCTGAGAGCGAAACTGACTTACTAACTCCTATTCCCCTTAAGTCCAGACACAGAATAGGAAACAGCAAAAATTTACTTCTATAAAGGAGAGGCTATTACCTAGATGCCATTACTCCCACCTCATTGGTTTAGTGGAGGAGAGAGACAAGTCCTCACATTCATTATCCTTAATACGTAGATAAGTTTCATTCAACTTGTCAGCAGTGACCAATCAGATTTATTCACTATTCAGATAATTTGTTCCACTCTCATGAGGAGGAATAAAAGGCTGGGAAAGATGTCAGGAGTTTAAATATAATCCTCCATCTGTCAATCATATTCCCAGATCTTTTTCTCTCCTCCTGGGCTGGGCTTTTAAATCTAAAATCCACCAGGGGTACAGCTCTCCTCACAGTAAAGTAGTAGTCTATGGGGCAGCCCTACCTTCACATTCATGAAGAGCTCCTCCTTTGAGCATTAGCCTGGGACTTCTAGTGAAGAACTGCTAGGAAATGTTTTCTCCCAGATGCCTTAAAGTGGTTTAGAAGAATACATAAGTAAAATTGATAAATAAAATTGATTTAAGGCTATCTTCTTTACCTCCTAGTTGCCTTACTACCTATATGTGGGAATAAAGCTTCCCATTTTACCTCCTAACTCCATAGTCCTTTCTCCAAATCCTAGTTATAATAAGAATTCACCTTCAAATCTGCCTGGTCCTGAGGTACTGACGTTTCAGAACTCCTTTTCTAAATGATGGCCCTTGATCCCATCCTGATATTTCCAATGGTCCCAGAGCATTATTGGTGAGATTTACCCAAATACAAGTTTCACACCATCGTTTGAGTGCAGGTAATGGAAGGATCAAAGGTCCAGTTCAGCAAGATCATTAATAGTAACGTGCTCAGTGAGATGAATTTTTTGACTTTAGGGAAGGACTAAGGTTAATGATATGTCCATGCCATATTTAGCAGCAAAAGGGTGAGGTAACAGTGTAGAAAAAGACAAACAGGAATACAGGAAAGAACGGGAGAGAAAGAGAAAGTGCTCCTTCTGCTTTCATGTTAACGTTTTCCTGTGAGGCTAGTTCCTAGACTTCATCTGGCCCGTTTTCCTGTGAAGCTAGTTCCTAGACTTCATCTGGCCCGTTTTCCTGTGAAGCTAGTTCCTAGACTTCATCTGGCCCGTTTTCCTGTGAGGCTAGTTCCTAGACTTCATCTGGCCTGATTCCTTCTGTGCCTAGGAGACTTCCGAGGCTTTCTGTTTATTTGTTTTGCTTTGGACACCTCTTGTCTTAGCACGGTTAATGTGTCCACGGCAGTTTGAGACATTATGAGTCTGTGTATGACGCTAACTGTGTCCAGACTTGAGTTAAAATGGACTGTAATTTAGCAGAAGTCTCACTGAGTTGTTTGAACAGCTACAGAGTTCCTGAAATTTGCCCATAACCTCTTTTTCCATGCATAGGGGAATTTAATTGTAGGTTTTATTTAATTATTTTATTGTTGTTATTGTTTGTTTTTCTTCTTTAGGTTGCTTTTTAAGTCATGTCACGCATTACGTTATTTGCTAGACACTTGTCAACATGCACCACCTTCCATTTTGGAAATAACAACTAGATCCCTAAGTCAAAAGTAGACAACAAGGTCCATATCTGACCCCTGCAAGATTATGAGTTCTTTCTCAGGATCCTCTGATTTCTGGTCTCATAAGTTGTGTTCTTCCTAGCTTTGGGGAACCTACGAGCTGCATATAGTAGACATTATCATATATGCTCTATTAAATCTTTTAGAATTCTATGTCACCAACCTATCTGATTTAGACATTCAGTGGCCTCTGCTTTTGCATAATATCCCTGTACACATGAATCCATTGAGGGAAGATATGTACATTTTATTGTCATAAGCAGTGTAAGTCACAAGAACTGTTCGTTGACGGGCAAGTAGTATAATTTTAAATATCTCACAATCCTTCTCTACAAAGCTGAGTAACTAGAAAGCCTGTGGTGCTGCTTTTTGGGTTAAATTGGTAGCTATAGAGATCTCACTATATAAATGTATTCATAAGCAAAAGTAGCAGTGGGTATGTACAGTTCTTCCCTAATACTTCTAAAGCTCACCCACATTCCTCAGAAATACATGAAGGAAGGCATCAAAGATAAAGCAAGTGATATAATGGCCCAGCACATTGATTATATTTTGCTTATATGCACTCCATAGTAAAAATGAAACAGACAATCAAGTCTTTAGCATTAAAATAGGCAGCACACATTGCAACCTTTTCTCATGAATTCATATCTTCAGTAAAAACTCTTCTTATGAGGTATTAACCAAAACTCATTTGCTTCAACTAATACTACAATAGTTCTTGCCAAAGAAGCCCCTGAAGTAAATCCTGACCATATGTGCTTGGCTAGGGCTTCACTTGACCTTGTTGATAATGGATGTTGCTACAATGAAGAGATCCAGACCTTTTTGTTATCCACATTTCCTCCTCACTATTCTACAGTCCCTGCTTTCCATTTAGAGTGGTGTACATTACATTGATAGCAGGGAATTGGATTGGCAAAATTCATACCTTTATGACTTGGACAACTCTAGTTATAAGTTCTCAAAATAGGCCCTTGACCTCATTAAGGAATAGCCTTTGACTTCCATTTCCTGAGGCCCCTAAAACTTTGTCAACTTCATTCTTTTTATGAATGTACTCTGTGTTTTGTATTTGCATTTTCCCTCATTATCACTCTGTTCTATATATCTGTTTGTTTTTCAGAACCTGGGCATTAATCTGTCCTTTCTTTGTCTCTGTTTATGGATTAATACATTTGTCTAGCATAAAATCAAACCATATTCATCGCCGTCAAGTTGATTCCAACCCATAGCAATGTTATAGGGCAGAGTACAACTGTCCCATAGGGTTTCCAAGACTGTAAATCTTTATGGAAGAAGACTCTACGTCTTTCTTCCATGGAGAGTCTGATGGGTGTGAACCACCAGGCTTTTGGTTAGCAACTGAGATTTTAACCGCTGCACTACCTGGGCTCTTTTGTCTAGCATAGTTCCCAAAACATAACATGTAGTTTAAGCAATAGTGAGAGATATGACATCTTAGTTCTAAGTCATTCAGGAGTACTCATTATTTACAGATTCAAATTAATTTCCCAGTTTGAATGGGCTAATTTTATTGAGGTTTTGGTTCTTCCATCCAGTGTCTATAATCTTAGATTGAATTTATTGTTGACTTCCTTGTCGTTCTGCTTGTGCCTTAACCTTGATCCCTATTTCGCAAATTGCACACGTATGTTCCTTCAATATCTGCATCTCTGTCCACAATAACAAGTAACCTTGAAGTACACCAACCAAAGTATTGGGTATTTAATGCTGATCTTGTAGTTGTTCCTTTCATATATGTCTACATTTTACATAATCATTAATTTACTCATCACAGCCTTTCAGGATGGCTTGCCCAATCGCTCTTACTGTGGAATCCATACAAATTTTGAAAGGATACTTTTTTATGGTTTCTTGGATTCCAGTTTTCTCTGAGAAACTTGTTGAGTTCTTCTTCCTTAGATTTTTTTTTCTTTTTTCGTTTCTTTTCCCAGCACATCTATTAGCTACGGGTAGTTTTTTTTTGTTTGTTTGTTTGTTTTTTGATCTAGTAACTCCTAAAATTAAGTCAGTCTCTCTTTCTCTCTCTTTATCTCTCACTGCTTTTCTCCCTCTCCATAAATAGTAGTTTGGTTACTAAAAGCATCAGACTCTTTGAAGTACGATCCTCTTCTCCTTCCCTGGGTACTTCCTGAATTCATGCTCTGACATTTATAGAGCTAAGGCTATTGCTTAAACTACCATATATTTTTTCTGCTTGGCAAAAGAATGCTATCTGGTGCCTAAAAAGTCTGCACTGCTTCTGAAAGTTTAAGTCATTCCAGGTATAGGATGTTTTTAATTTTTTTTTTTTTTTGCCAGATTATGGTGACATATTTTAATTTTCACATTATTTCTCTCTGTGTGTTAGTTCTATTTCCATGATAGGGACCTCCATTACTGTATACATTTTTTAAATTAATAAAGTTTATCACATATTTGTGAGGAAAACTGTTCTCTGCTTCCCCAGGAATCATACACATATTAATATAGGCTGGTAAAGTTTGGTCTCAGAGGGAGTGGGTAGGAGACAAGCTACACTACTTTTCTTTTTAAGACCTGCTTTTGCTTGCTTTGGCCCTATATGCATTAGACCCAAGGGCAAAATATCTGTTAACGGTTTAGAAATTGGGCTGAGGAACACAACATAATGTGTAAATACAATGAACCTACCAAAGTCTCATTAAGCTATACCCAGAGGCTATTCTAAAAGAGGCATTAACATAATCAAATAAAATTCTCAAGGTAAAAGATCCTATGCACTCTAACTTCACTAAAGACTTATCCATGTGTTATATCCTGGTGTGTGCTCCAGAAATTGTGAGTTTAAAGGGCTAATTGAAAATTTGCTCTTCCCTCCCTTGGTTTTAAACCAATTGAGAAATAGCAGAGGCAAAAATAAAGCACATTTATCACTAATAAAGCTATCTTGAAGGAAACCCTTTCTGTGTGTGCAACAAGGACCTGCTAACTGCTTATAGACTAAATCCTGTCTTTGAAATAAGACACTGGAGGAACAATTAGAGATGCAGAACAGAACATACACTTACTCTACTCGACCAGGTAGTGGGAAGGCAGGGAAAAAGAAGCAAGTTTCTTATTCACAAGACTTTTGATAGATTGCTGTTTTTTTTGTTGTTATGTGCCTTTGAGTTGATTTCAACTCATAGTGGCCATACAGGACAGCATAAAAGTGCCCCCTTGTGTTCCTTAGGCTATATATCTTTATGAAGCAGATCACCAGGTCTATTCTCCTGTGGAGCCACTGGTGAGTTCCAACCACTGACCTTTTGGTTAGCAGCCAAGAGCTTAACCATTGTGCCACTAGGGCTTCTTTTGATAGATTAGCCCCATTCAACTGAGTGGAATCCCAATTGGGACATGCACTACACATCTGCAGAGAGAAGTAAGGGCCAAGGTGGCAAAAGAGGCAAAGAGTGCTCAAGAGAAATCATTCGCATAAAAACTGTCCCTTCTACCATACTCTTTCTAAAAAACCTATAACTTTATTTCTTTCAAATCCCGCTGAAGCCTGGCAGAGAAATCAGAAAAAAAAATACCATGATGGGAACCTCATTCTCTGTAGTATCAATCAGCAGAGTCTCCATTGTGAGAGGAGGAGCACCATGTACTCTCCAATGAGAGGATAGTGGTATGACTGGGTAAATTGGAGCATATATTCTACATGAAATCCTGGTGGAGAATGGGAGGAGATTGAGTAGGCTTGAGTTTGAGAAATTCTGCTAGTATGGCCTAGAAAAATAGTAGTTTATTTTCCTTTGTTTTTTATCCTTTAGCACTCTATCCTTGAACAGATTTACTATAACATTGTCTTTGAAAACTGTGGGATGAATGGGGAAAAAATAGTTATGTGTATGTCATCTGGAGATGTGATCCAAGTACCATTTGTGACACAGTTGCTATTGCTTAAAATAACCAAGCCTCAGTTCTCTAATCTCTAAAATGGCAAGGCATTTCCCTCCACAAATTATAGTGCCATAAAAGGATCCTATGAGATATTTTATTGGAGAACAGTTTGAACACGAAACAGTAACCTCCATGAAGCAGAAATTCTGCATACCTATATTTTAAACAAAGGAGCCCTTGTGGTGCAGTCGTTAAAGCCCTCAGCTGCTAACTGAAAGATCAGTGGTTCAAACCCACCATTGCCCCGCGAGAGAAAGAGGTGGCAGTCTGCTTCCATAAAGATTCCAGCCTTGGAAACCCTATGGGTCAGTTCTATTTCTGTTGGTAAAGATTATTGAATATACATATCATGGATTGCCAGGAGAACAAATAAATCTGTCTTGAAAAAGTGCGGCCAGAATTCTCCTTAGAAGCGATGATGGCTAGACTTTGACTTGCCTACTTTGGACACGTTATCAGGAGGGACCAGTCCCTGGAGAAGGACATCATGTTTGATAAAGCAGAGGGTCAACAAAAAAGTGGAAGACCCTCAACGAAATGAATTGAAACAGTGACTGCAACAATGGGCTCCAACATAGCAAGAATTATGAGGATGGCCCAGGCCCAGGCTGTGTGTAATTCTATTATACATTTGATTGCTTTGAGTCAGAACTGACTTGACAGCACCTAACAACAACATATTTTAAACTGATGTAACCTAGTATCTACAGTAGTTCTTGACTCATAGTAGGTACTCAGGAAATACTTGCTATATTAAAAAAAACAAACATGGAAGTATACCATACTTATTTTGGCATTATGATCTTCAATAGTCACATTGGCCTAAAATTGACCTTTTTATTTTTCCCACATTTACTGTAGGAACTAAAATGTGATATTGGGAAGGTGGATACTTTAGAAATTGTATGTGTGTTTGTGTGCTCGTGCACATGTTCACACGTAGCTCTATGAATAATGAGAAAGCATTAAAATACCAGGCTTTTTCTCCTTTTTCTTTTTTTTTTTTGCCAAGAGATTGATTCAGTCAAGAAAAACATTAAAAGAGCCAATAGAGAGGAAGTAGCTGTGGTTTTCATAAGCTATTTACACTGGAAACAAGGAAACAGTCCACCAATTTCTTCAAATGACTCCAGATCACCTCCTTCTAGGTTCTCAGTCTGCATAGGGGTGGGTTATCCAATAGACACGGTAAGCATGGTGCTTACCTTGCTTATCAGATCATCTGTAGTGAACAATTTCACAAGAGTTTCACCTGGTTTGTTAAGGAAGCACAAGTAAGCCCATGTCTACCTTGCTTACTGGGTCATTCCCTTCTTCCCCTCTCAGAGATTGTAAAATTTGGAAAGAGGCTTTGATTCTATAAGAAGGTGCTGTGGGTTTGGGAGAGAGATAGATACCAGCCATATCTAGAAACAGAGTCTAGAATGTGGTTAAAAAAAAAAAAAAAACCTATTTTTTTCTACTCCTACCCATAGATCTGAAACCTGGTGATGTAGTGGTTAAGAGCTACCGCTGCTAACCAAAACGTCGGCAGTTCAAATCCACCAGGCACTCCTTGGAAACCATATGGGGCAGTTCTGTCTTATAGGGTTGCTATGAGTCGGAATCAACTCGATGGCAATGGGTACCCATAGATCCTATGATCCCTCTTCAAGATTCCCTTGGTCAATATTTCTCTATTCCTTGGTCTTTTTTTTTCCCTTTAATTTGTAATCTTTATGTGAAGAATCATTTTCATCTCGGTAAAAAGTTGGAAAGGGTTATTGGTAACAGTGTCAATAGTCATACTTCATAAATTATAAAATTCTTGACACAATTTATTAATAGCGTTGATTTTAAAATGTTATTAATTATTATATTTTTATTCTGAATGTTCTTTCACATCTAAGAATCCTATTTTCTCCATTTATATGCTAACTATATTCAAGGACCAAGAGTGCTAGTGTAACTGAACTATATCTGACATTGACTATACCTAAATACTTAAGTTTTAACCTCTGGGATAACTAGTATGCAAACTGTCAACTTCACTTTAATTTTCTCTTGATTTAAAATGTTAAGATAGCTTGTGCCATATCCAGAGTATATTTGGAACAATGAAAATATTCCAATAGTTTTTGGCCATCGTTCTACTGCATGTTGGAAAATAAAATTTTCAAGCTGAAAAAATAATTGTTACTCATTTTGCCTTTAAGCAAATAACCATTAAAATAGAATAACTATGTCATAGGTTATAAATATATATTTATATAAATGCTTTATGGCATAACACAAAATGTCTTTTCCAAAGACATCAGTTGAAATTCTCTACCTCACCTTGGCGTGCTGTTGTTGTTGTTAGGTGCCTTGAAGTTGGTACCTACTCATAATGACCCTATGTATAACAGAACTAAACATTACCTGGTCCTGTGCCATCCTCACAATAGTAGGTATGTTGGAACCCATTATTGCAGGCATTGTGTCAATCCATTTCTTTCGGGGTCTTCCTCTTTTCTTCTGACCCTCTACATTACCAAGCATGATGTCCCTCTTGATAATGTATCCAAAGTAAGTGAAACAAAGTATCGCCATCCTCACTATGTTGGCTGTAATTCTGCCAATACAAATTTGTTTGTTCTTTTGCCAGTCCATTCAACATTCTTCACCAACACCATAATTCAAATGGGTCAATTCTTTTTCTGTCTTCTTTATTCATTGTCCAGCTTTCACATGCTTATGAGGTAATTGAAAATACTATGGCATAGGTCAGGCTTACGTTAGTCCTCGAAGTGTCATTTTTGCTTTTTAACATTTTAAAGAGGTCTTTTGCAGCAGATTTGCCCAATGCAGTATGTCATTTCATTTCTTGACTACTGCTTCCATGGGTGTTGATTCTGGATTCAAGTAAAATGAAATCCTTGACAACTTCACTATTTTCTCCCTTTATCATGATGTTGCTTATTGGTCCAGTTGTGAGGATTTTTGTTTTCCTTATGTTGATGTGTAATCCATACTGAAGATTGTAGTCTTTGATCTTCAGCAGTAAGTGCTTCAAGTCTTCTTCACTTTTAGCAGGCAACATATTGCAGATTGTTAGTGAGACTTCGTCCAATCCTGATGTCATGTTCTTCTTATATAGTCCACCTTCTCAGATTATTTCCTCAGCATACAGGTTGAATAAGTATGGTGAAATGTACAGGTGTTCTATGTACAGGTTCTGATGAGCATAATTAAGCGTTCTGGAATTCCCATTTTTACAATGTTGTCCTTAGTTTGTTATGATCCACACAGTTCAATGCCTTTGTGCAGTCAATAAAACACAGGTAAATATCTTTCTGGTATTCTCTACTTTCTGCCAATATCTCTATACTAAAACTTCTTGTTCTGAAATCTTGCTTTCTCATAGATTTTATATTATAAAAGCACAAAGGTGTTACCTCATAATTTTCCTGTTACTGTGATTAAATAGTTTAAATCAACAACATAAGCTCTAATTTTTCTAAGATACATGTAAACACCTTTAAGAATCATTTCTGAGATTTCCCCCAAGTTAAACTCACCAATAAATATTTTTAACCTACTTTTGGATTGTATCTTTATGATTATCAAAGCACCTATTACACTCTATTAGACTTATTGTTTTCCAATAGTGACTCTTCTACTTGTCCCTAAGATTCATGAGAACAGGGACAATGCTTCATTCACATATATTTGCTAATAATCTGTAGTATGGTAGGTACTCATTGATTTGAATAAATTAACAAATTGATATGTTGGAACAAAAGTAACTGTTATTCTAATTGACCAATTTAAAAGCAATCGCAGCAACCATAAATACATTATTATATAAAGTATATGTTTATATATAGCAGTTTTTTTATATATATAACCAAAGGCACATGATATAATGTAAATTATTTTTAATGGTTTATGAGTGAGAGTGTTTTTAAAATAATTTGAAAATTTTCCCTTTTTGTTATTTGCCAAGTGGTCAGGAAAGTACTTATTGGCAAATCTCTTCTTGACAAACAAAGATTTTTAGAATAAAGATTTAATGTGTTTTGTTGAAAATGCTATTTTTCATAAGGGGAAGAATACTATAGTTGAACTATACTTCAGACTATTTACTCTCATGTTTGTATAACATTTTAATTTGGATATGTAAGATTAACTTACAAGTTTGCGTAAAGAAGTACTATGAATATTAACTCTAGGTAATACTAAAATGTTCGTGCTAATACGCTGCAACTATCTTTTTTAATTAGCACTTTCTTAGGCTTATTTTCTTAATATTGTAAAGGCTTTGTATATGCAGCACGAATGAAGCAAACATTTGTTAAATGTTTCCTTTTTTTATTGTATTTTAGATGAAAGTTTACAAAGCAAATTAGTTTCTCATTAAACAATACACATACTGTTTTGTGACATTGGTTGCCAACCCCGCTACATGTCAACACTATCCCCTTCTCAGCCTTGAGTTCCCTGTCCCCTCCTGCCTTCTCGTTCTTACCACCGGGATGGTGCGCCCCTTAAGTCTCACTTTGTTTTTTTTGTGCCTGTCTAATCTTTGGCTGAAAGGTGAGCCTCAGGAATGACTTCAATACTGGGTTGAAAGTGTGTCCAGGGGCTATACTCTCAGGGTTTCTCCATTTCTGTCAGACTAGGAAGTGTGGTCTTTTTTTGTGAGTTGGAATTTTGTTCTATACTTTTCTCCAGCTCTGTCTGGGACCCTCTATAATGATCCCTGTCAGAGCAGTGGGTGGTGGTAGCCAGGCACCATCTAGCTGTGCTGCCCTCAGTCTGGTGGAGGCTGTGGTAGTTGTGGTCCATTAGTCATTTGTTAAATATTTGAATAACAAATTGATACATACCTAAATATAATTTTCTCACCCTTCCCAAAAAATCCTGAAGTTATGTTTGATTTGCTAGTATGTTTTATACATTTTTTTATGTATATACATTCATGTTAGACACCACTGTTTCTAATTTTTCATGTTTTACCCCATTTGTGATAACTTTCTTTCACTCAAAATTATTGTATTTAAATTTGTTCAATATCAAATATTCTTCTTTAAAAATGCCATGGAATGTTATACTCTTTATTCTTACATTGGACTTTTTAAGATCAGATTGTAAGTTCTATAAAAACCATGTTTGGAATGTTATTAAATGCAATTTTACTATGTATGGGATCCTAGGTTGACCATAGTAAGCCTCTGTCTTCTATGATTGTCTTGGGTCTTCTATTGTTACTGAGAAAATGGCTGCCATCAGTCAAATGTTGACCATTTATAGATAAATCGTCTTTAATTCTCTTCTTTCTTTGTGATTTTATTTTTGCACTTATTATTTTTAAAGTTTATTACCTTTTGTCTAGGTGTAGATTTTGATTTTCATCCGTACTATTCTGACAATGTAGGACTTAATAATACAAGAATGAACTTTTATTTTTAATCAATTTTGAAAATTCTCAAACATTAGCTCTTTAAATATTACCTCTCTGTAAATCTCTTCTATTCCTTTTCTTTTGGATCCTATATTACACATAAACAGAGTCTTTTCAATCTAAATTTTAATATTTCTTAAAAACTTTTTTTTTTATAGTATATATATCTTTTCATCACTCTGTGATGTATTCTGTGTAATTTCTTCAGATTTTTCTTTCAGTTTACCAATTGTAACTTCAACTTTGGCTGAGTTTATACCTAAACAATATGTTGAGGGTTTTTTTTTAATTCTATTTTTTATTTGACATTTGTTTATTTAATATATACATAAATGTGTACATAGTAAAATAAAAAATAAGTATTTAATTATACTAATAACTAAAGGTCATACTTTACATTAGCCAACATTCTTTATGAAAGCATTTAACAGATACGTAACGCCATGCATAATGTCATGCATCTACCGTTACAGAACCATACAGAATAGTTCTCTGCCCTGAAAATGGTCTTTCCTCCACCTATTCATCAAACCCTTACTCGTTTAATCCCTGACTATCATCGATCTTTTTACTGTCTGTATAGTTTGTCTTTACCAGAATGTCCTTCAGTAGGAATTTCACAGTGTGCATTTTTCTAAGAAGAAGCTCTGGTGGCACAGTGGTTAAGTACTCAGCTGCTAAACAAAAGCTCGGTGGTTTGCACCTACCAGCTGCTCCCTGAGACAAAGACTTGGCAGTCTGTCCTATAGGGTCGCTGTGAGTCAGAATCCACTCAAAGGCCATAGTGTCTTTCTAAGACTAACTTCTTTCACTTAGCAGTGTGCTTTTAAGGTTCCTTCAGATTCCTTCATGTCTTCTTGTGTTTGATAGCTAATTTCTTTTTATCTCTGAATAAGATTCCATCGTATGGATGTACCACACAGTTTGTTTATCCACTTACACACTGAAGGACATTTTGGTTGCTTCCAGGTTTTGGCAATTACGCAAGTTTTTGTATGAACATACATTTTCAACTCATTTGGACAAATAATAGAAGTGCAATTTCTGTACGATGTGATAAACCTTAACAGTTTTGTAAAATCTACCAGACTGTCTTCCAAAGTAGATGTAATATGTCGTGTTCCCACCAGCAGTGAATGAGAGTTCCAGTTTCTCCACTTTCTCATCAGCATTTGCTTTTCTGAGTGTTGTGGTTTGTACTCGTTCTAATAGATGTGTATTGATAATCTCATTTTTGCTTTAATTTGAAATTCCCTAATGATATATGATTTTGAGCATCTTTTCACATACTCGTGTGCCAAAAAATTGTCTTATTTGATATTGTACCTGTTCGGAGCTTTTGATCATTTTGTAATTGGGTTGTTTGCTTTTTATTTTTGAGTCTTAAGAGTCCTTTGTATGTCTTGTTATGCATCCCCTGTCAGGTATGTGTTTTGAACATATTTTATCCCAATTTGTCACTTGTCCTTTTTTCTCTTCACAGTGTCCTTTGCAAAGCAGAAGTTTGAATTTTACTGAAGTCTAGCTTTGCATTTTTTTTTCTATTTGGATTATGCTTTCAATATTGTATCTAAAAAGTCATCATCAAAACCCAAAATCATCTAGATCTCCTTCCATGTTATCATCTAGAAGTTTTTAATTTTCTATTTTCCATTGAGGACTATGACCTCATTAAGTTAATTTTTGTAATGGGGTTAGGTCTGTGTCGAGATTTTTTTTTTTTTTTTGCATGTGAGTGTTTATTTGTCCAGTGCCATTTGGAGAAAAGTTACCTGTTTAACATTGAAATGCCTTCGCTACTTTGGCAAAGATCAGTTGACAATATTTGTGTGGGTTTATTTCTGGGTTCTCTATTCTATTTCATTTATATATTTGTTTACTTTTTCATTGCCAATATAAAACTTTTTTGATCACTCTATCTTAATAGTAAGGCTTGATGTTGGGTAGTTTCAGTCCTGCAGTATTGTACTTCAGTATTGTGTTGGCTATTCTGAATATTTTGTTTTTCTAAATAAAGTTTAGAATCAGTTTATATAGAATAACTTGCTGGGATTTTGATTGATATTGCATTGAATCTATAGAACAATTTGGGAATGATTGACATTTGATATCGCATCTTCAGATTCATGATGTAGACTATTTATATCTCAAGTTATTTCATCAGAATTTTGTAGTTTTCTTCATATAGATCTTGTACGTATTTTGTTAGATTCATATTCAATTATTTCATTTTTTGGTGCTGATGTAAATGGTGTTGTGTTTTTAATTTTAAATTCCAATTTTCATTGCTGGCATATAGCCCATTGCCATTGAGTTGATTCTGACTCTGAGTGACCTTACAGGACAGACTATAACTGCCCCATGGGGTTTCCAAGGAGAGACTGGGGGATTCTAATTGCCAGCCTTTTGGTTAGCAGCTGAGTTCTTAACCAGGACTCCACTGGCATATCGGGAAGCAAATAACTTTTGTATATTAACCTTGTATCTTGCAGTCTTTCCTTAAGTGTTTGTTTCAGGCATTTTTTTTTTTCCATCGGTTATTTGGCATTTTCTACACACACAATAATATCAACTGTGAACAAAAACAAGGAGCCCTGGTGGTGCAAATGTTAATTGCTCAGCTGCTGACTGAAAGATAGGTTGTTTGAACCTACCAGTTGCTCCCGAACAGAAAAGGCCTGGTGATCTGCTCCTAGCCTAAGTAACTCTATGACGCAGTTCTAATCCGTCCTATAGGGTAACTATGAGCCAGAATCAACTTGATGGCACGTAACAATAACATGAACAAAAACACTTTTCTTTCTTTCTTCCCAATATATATGTCTTTTATTTCCTTTTTATACCTTATTGCATTATCTAGGACTTCCAGTACGATATTGAATAGAACTAGTGAAAGAAAGGAGACATCCTTGCCTTGTTACCAATCTTACAGGGATGTCTATTAAATTTTAATTTCAATAAGTATTCATACAAAGCGCTATTTCAATTTTTTTTACATCTACTAGAAGTGTTTAATTATGACTTATCCTTATTCTGTACTCCAAAAGAAATAATGAGGTGTTGGTTAAAAGCTGAATAGATCAAAGAAGAGCATTATACCAAAAATGCCATCTATTGAATTTCTACCATAAATTAGCAATTTGCTTTTTGGAAAGCCATAAATTATCTCTGTGAGGAAGGCTATTATTATCTTCTTTTTACAGATGCAGAAACTGATGCTCAAGTATTCTAAGTTAGCAATCCACATACTAGGTTTTTCATATCTCTGGGATTACCCTCAAAGACTTCCAAAGCATAGGTGAGCACAAACAATTTTAAGAGACTCAGTTTTGTAATTTAACCTTCTATATATTTTATTTATTAAAAAAGTTCTCCATGAAATGTTTAATTTATTATATTAAGGTTTCTATAGTCTTTTAAATAATATTTGTTCTTTTTCAGATAGTTATTGTATTACCCAAATATCAAGTGTCTCTATTTTTAATTCTTCCATTTATCATGTTTTCTGAACACATGTGGTAGAGTGTTTGTGTAATCTGAAATTTCTTATTATAAATTCATTTTTTTTTATTTTCAAAATTTTTGTGGTTTGGGTTTGTGGGAATATGATTTCAAACATAATATTTTTACTTGTATCTGGCAGTGGCCAGGGTATTACCAGATGTGGAATTGTTTTTGTGTAATTTTTTGGCCTAGAGTTTTTTTGTTCATGTAGATACCATAAACAAGGACCCCAAAGTCACATGAGATACAGGTGAAGGGTGCCAGAGAAGAATTTCTCATGTTCTGTACTAATCAGTGGATTTTTTTTTCTTTTTTTCTCTGCTGTCACAGAGTCAGCTGCACTTCCAAAATGTAATCTATACTTGGTAGTCTCAGTTCAATCATCTCCTCTTCTAAGCTCAAATCCTCATTTTCTATCCAATGTTGGAATCAAAACTCAAGCTCCAGATGAACCAAAATGTCTCATATGCACACATTTCTAGTTTTATATTTTCCTTCTCTCTCTTTTTCAAATCAAAACTGATAGTTGCTATACCTTACTTGAGGTCTTAGCCTTATGTTTGAATTATTTTTTGATATCTTTTGAGCCTCATTTGTAGAATTGTGCTATTGGATTGTAGCAGACGAGCTTTTAGTTCATTTTATTGTGAGGAAATAAAGTAGTGAAGGTTGACTTTGGGCCCTGAATTAGTTCAACTTTTGGTATTTGGAAAGCAGAGGAGAGGTTAAAATAAGATGAAGAAAATGGAAAACCAAGAGTGTGATACCCCAGAAGCCAAATGGAAGTGTTCCAAAAAGAAAACCAAACAAACAAACAAAAAAAAAAAACTGTGTCAAGAGATACTGAAAAATAAAATAATAAGACGAATGAGCACTAGATTTGGCAAGATTGAGGTAACCGGTAATTTGAGAGGTTAGTTCCATTGGAATGGTATAGTTTGTTCATTGTCAGGAAAGCAGAATACACAGGCATAGATGTAGACTCTGAGATTTGGCAGTGGGGAGCTGACATATTTCTTTTTGTTGTTTCTCTCTTATTTTTCAGCAAAATAAGAAGTGAGATAATTGGAGCAGGAGACTGAATTGACTAAAGAAAAGAAACAAGATTTCAAGCCTGAATGGAAGATCTATCTGAAATTTGTGTTTTCAGATGTAAACTGAGTCCTTCAACACAGCCTTAATACTTTTTACTCCAGCAATACTCTGTTCTTGAGTGCGTGTGCAGAGGAGATGAGAAATTATGTTTAAATAGGTTCAAGTTTTGTGTGCCAATGCAAAGGAGGTAGAAAGGAATAAAGGAGTTAAAGGTATATTTCAAGGAGTACTTTCAGTTCTTAAAGATGGATTCTAAGCTGAATAATGATGTAAATAAGAATATGAGGGGACCAGTGAAAAATGGATATAGCAAAATTCATATCCTGAAACCTTCTTTCCCTACTCTGACACAGCACTCACTACTTTTCTAGCACTAGCATTTTTCTCCGTCACCCCACCCCCCTATCCCTGGGATCCATAAAACTGCAGAAGCCTTTTGTTCAGGGCTCCTTCAGCAGTGAGATGGGCCCCCATATTTGGACTGATCCACCTGACTTTCACTGATTCCTGGGGAAATATGGAACAGGGGATAGCCAAGAACCTTCTCTCTGGATTTCTCTGGCTTATACTATCACAGTAAGTGATTAAGTCTTCACTGTTACTTTCATTTGACTAGTTGTCTAACCAGCTATTGGGACACTTAGCAGCTCAACTCAGTTATCTCAGCCCAGTTTCTTGACACTGTTACCTCTTAATTGGCCTCTTTGTTGTTATTTAAGGAGCCCTGACGGCCCAGTCGTCAAGCATTTGGCTGGTAGCCTAAACACAAGTTCAACCTAACCAGTCTCTCTGCAGGAGAAAGATGTGGAGTCAGCTTCCAAAAGATTAAAACAAAATCAAAAAATCCCACTGCTGAAATGAGTCAATTCCGACTCACAGTGACCCTATAGGACAGAGTAGAACTGCCCTGTAGGTTTTCCAAGGAGCAGCTGGTGGACTCAAACTGCCAACCTTTTGGTTAGCAGCCTAGCTCGTAACCACTGCATCACCAGGGCTTGGAAATCCTATGGGGCAGTTCTACTCTGTCTTATAGGGTTTCTATGAGTCTGAATCGACTCACCAACAGGTCTGATTTGGTCTGGTTGTTCTTCAACCAATCAGAGGAGCCATTGTCATAAAGCTTTGACATCTACATGACTGAATCCCCACTTCCTTCAAATCTCTGCTTAAATGTCATCTTCTCAATGAGTTTTATCCTAATCAACCTACTTAAAATTGTACCCCTTTGCTAAGAAGCACTCCCAATCCCCCTTCTCCTGCACATTTTTAACCTTTTTCTTTATCATTTATTACCCAAAATGATATCATATAATTTATTTATTTTTTATGTTATCATTTACTGTTTATTATTTATCTCCCCCAGTAAAAGGTAAACTCCAAAAGAACAGAGATCTTTGCCTCTTTTGTTCCCTGATATACCTCAAGTGTTTTGAACAATGTTGGGGCAGATGAAGCTTAACTTAGATGGTATGTTCCATTAAGATAGAACCAAATGTGTTCTTCAATGCAAAAAAAAAAAAAAAAAAAAATTAAGCTATATATATAAAGGAATCCATTAAGGAATCCAAAGGATTCAAAGCTAAATTAATATTAGGAAAATATTTAGTTTAATTTCTTAAAAATTTGGAAAGTAACGTGACCCACACACCAACAGACCACTATAAGAAAAAACAAGATATTTTTGTCCTTGCTTCAATGTTATTTTCATTGCACCAAGCTAACTTTATATATGAGACATGGAATAGATCATGTGAAATATAGAAAGATAAGCAAATCACAAATCTCAGAAATTTCAGAATTTGTGTTTTGTTCACTTTTGTTTGGACATATCTAGTAATGAAAAAGTGAAATTATTATTAATTTCATTCATTCACTCATCTATATTTATTTTAACAACTAATAAGCTTAAGAATCAGTTGATAAAAATATGAAACGTGTATAAGTGCATACTTTTCAGTTATATACTATTTCATATCTTTTGTAATGTTTAAATATTTCATAAAAGTTCACACACAAAAAGAAACAATCTTTGTTGCTTACCAGGAATGGGAGGGGTGGGGGTAGGGGGAAACTAAATAGACAATAGATAAGTGGTAACTTTGGTGAAGGGTAAGACAGTACACAGTACTGGGAAAGCCAGCACAACTTGTACAAGGAAAGGTCATGGAAGCTCCATAGACACATCCAAACTCCCTGAGGGACTGAATTGCTTGATGGAGGGCTGTTGGGGACCATGGTCTCAGGGAACATCTAGCTCAATTGGCATAACACAGTTTATAAAGACAATGTTCTGCATTCTACCTGGGTGAGTAGCATCCAGAGTCTTAAAAGCTTGTGAGCAGCCATCTAAGATACTCTACTGGTCTCACCCCTTTGGGAGCAAGGGAGAATGAAAAGAACACGATACAAGGAAAAGATTAGTCCAAAAGACTAATGGACCATGGCTACCAAGGCCTCCACCAGACTGAGTCCAGTACAGC
Source organism: Trichechus manatus latirostris (assembly GCF_000243295.1). Classification (NCBI taxonomy): domain Eukaryota; kingdom Metazoa; phylum Chordata; class Mammalia; order Sirenia; family Trichechidae; genus Trichechus; species Trichechus manatus. Next base: position 12,525,639 of record NW_004443949.1, on the reverse strand, counting down.
TAGATGGTGCCCTGCTACCACCACTCACTGCTCTGACCGGGATCACAACAGAGGGTCCTGGACAGAGCTAAAGAAGGATGTAGAACAAAATTCTAACACATACAAAAAGACTAGATTTACTGGCCTGATAGAGACTAGAGAAACCCTGAGAGTATGGCCTCTGAACACCCTTTTAGCTCAGTGGTGAAGTCACTCCCGAGGTTTACTATTCAGCCGGGGATTGGACAGCCCCATAAAACAAAATGGAACTAATGAGGGACAGCAGTCCAGGGACAAGGACTAGAAGGCAGGAGGGGATAGGAAAGCTGGTGACAGGGAATCCAAGGTTGAGAAAAGACAGTGTTGACATGTCATTGGGTTGTTAACCATGGTCATAGGGCACTAAACTGTTTAATGAGAAACTATTTGGTTCTATAAACTTTCATCTAAGGTACAAAAAAAAAAAATTATCTATGGGAGATCAAATTGACAACAGCAACTCAAAAGGTTTGATGGGAAGCCTAGGGGTCAGTGAGTTGAAGATAATGGTGATGGAATAATTTGGAAAACGATAGTGAGAATAGCAGCAAAACTGGAAGAATGTAATCAATGTCACTGAATTGTACAAGTAAAAAATTTTGAAAGTTGTAACTTTGGCTATGTATATTTTCATCAAAAAAAAAAAAAAAGTCCTCCAAGGCTGAGGAGGGAGAGTGTTGACACATCATGGGGCTATTAACCAATGTAATAAAACAATATGTGCACTGACTGTTTAATGAGAAACTATTTTTTCTGTAAACCTTCATCTAAACTACAATTTAAAAAAATTATATAAAATAAATAAATTTGTATATAAAAAAATAAATGTTATTTATGTGAACATTATTTTAATAAAAAAATAAGACACCACATTAATGTAAGAATGCTTTGTTAAAACATGATATTGGCTTTAATAGTAATAAATATAAGGTCTTACATGTTGGCTCCGACCGATGGTGACCTTATGTACAACAGAATGAAATGTTGCCCAGTCCTGTGCCATCCCCACAATCCTTGGTATATTTCAGTATGTTGTTTTGGCTGTTATGTCAGTCCATCTCACTGAAGGCTCTGCTTGTTTTTGCCGACGCTCTACTTCACCAATTATTATGTTTTTTCTAGAAATTGGTCTTTCCAGATGATCTGTCCAAGCAAATGGGCTGAAGTCTCAACATTCTTCCTTCTAAGAAGCATTCTCGTTGTATTTCTTCTAAGCCTTGTTCATTTGTTCATTCTTCTGGCAGTCAACAGTATATCCAATATTCTTAACCAATATCACAGTTTAAATGTATCAATTTTTCCTTCTGTCTTCCTTTTTTTATTATCCTGCTTTGCCATGTATTGAAGCAATTGAAAACACCATGGCTTGAGTCAGGCACAACCTAGTCATCAAAGTGACAAGCTATCAATAAAGTTTAATTTTAAAATATTACTTATTTGAATGAAAGAAAATACTATTATCTCTCTTTGTTCTAAGAAAAGCCCAAAAAAGCTAAAGGTGAGTTACTTAGCATATTTTATAAATAATTTATCTTGTTTTGGGCCTACATTTTACTTTGTAATTCAAGAACATTACATCTCCTTTATTCCATTGTGTTGATATAAAAATGGATCATAAAACTAGTATGTGATGGAAAATAGCTTATGCAATTACTTTCCTCCCAAACGGGAATCTTGCTTTAAGATAGTTTTATCTTGTGATTAATGTTCTGTCATGGTACAAGTCTTATTGTTTGTGATTTCTATGCTTGATAACATGAATCATGTTCACAGTAAACTTCAACTTTCAGGGTAATGTCTATTTATTATACTTGGTTAGCTGAAGGATGCTAAGGTATTTAACTGTGACATAAATCTTTCCTCTATTTAGTACAAAACTACCTTGAACTAAAGCTATGATGATAATAATAGATGACAGAAGAATATAAATAGTTTAAATTACCTGTCTAGTGATTTAGATGTCTTTGTTTCAAGAACAGTATTTATTTAAAATTATAAACATTGTCCAAAAGCCTCCTTGTTTCCAGAACTTTGTTTTCAGAGATTTTTTTTTCTAAGTTAATGCCAACAGTTTATTTGAAATTTGATTTTCAGTTTATATTTCATTTATTTCTAAATTTAAAAAAAACAGCACTAGCTTCTAATAGGAGTGTGTGTTACATACAATTTCTAAGGAGCAGATGGGAAGATAGAGATTCAAAGCTATCAAATTACCACACGGAATTGACTCAATGGCAATGAGTTGACTAAAAAATAGTTTTTTAATATGGGCTATTATTCTATTCTTTCTATTTGATCCTATTTCTGAAAAAATTTTTCTCTTATTAAAAATATGAATGGAACATTTATGTGAATTGAAAAAATATGTCACAGAAGATGACATGATTAGAAAATCTGATTTTATATAGCCTTGCATCATTTACTTTCGACTGCTTTTAGAATAAATACTTACCAAAGCCCCAAATGATCCAGGCTTCTGAAATCTCACCATTCCATTTTCTATACTTTAGTCAAATTGAATATTAACCGCTCCTCATTGTAACTTTTCACACTCTTTCCTACCACCAGATTTTCACACATCCTGCTCATTTTGTTTAACTACCATCCCTGATAATTCACCCAAACTCAGCTCATTTTTATTATGTTTACTTAGCATCCTTCTTCAGGTTATACTTCTTTAAATAATTACACCTTTCCAGGTAAAGGAGCCCTAGTGGTGTAGTTGTTAAGAGATTGGCTGCTAACCAGAAGGTCAGCAGTTCAAATCCACCAGCCGCTCCTTGGAATCCCTATGGAGCAGTTAGTTCTACCCTGTCCCATAAGGTTGCTATGAGTCAGAATCCACTCTACAGCAACGGGTCTGGTTTTATCCAGGATAAAACTTGCAATTATATTTTCTTTTAGCACTCTATGCTTCTATTACCCATATTTTATAACAATTGAGTTAAATGATTAAAGTGTAATTGTATTTTTAATGCCAATCTGTCACACTGTAGTAAGCAGAATTCTAAAATAGCCCCCAATATTCCTCACCCTAATTCTTTGAATTAGGTTCTGTTACATGACATAGTTGACATTAAATGTCCCTGTGATCAATTATTTAGTTGTAAGTAAACACTCCTTAAGGAGCCTTCATGGCACAATGGTTAAGTATTTGGCTGCTAACAGAAAGACTAGCAGTTTGATCCCACTCAGCAGCTCTGTGAGAGAAAAAAAATTACAGCCTAAGAAACCATATGGGGCAACTCTACTCTGTCACATAGGATTGCTATGAGTCAATAATCAACTCGATGGAAACTTGCAACAAAGGCAGACACTTCTTGATAGAGATATAGAAATAAGTTTTGATCATACAGTATTTAAACTATGACCTCAGCCCCTACTCTTTGGTACATATTCTGATTGAGAGGATATAGCATCAAAACCAAACTCACTGCAGTCTAGGCGATTCCAACTCATAGCAACCCTATAGGACAGAGTAGAACTGCCCCGTAGAGTTTGAATATAGCATCACTTATGTAAAATATCATAATAAAAAATAAAAGACAATTATGTATTTAAATGTACCCCTTCCTCCATCCTTCTTTTGTTCCATCTTTCCTTCCTTTTTTATCTTCTCTTCTTTGCTTCTACATGCTAGTCAATCTCCTTATTAAATTATGAAAGAGTGACAGACATGAAACGTTATATGAGATTGGTGGGGCTACCAGCTTATCAAAAACAACAAAGCTGGCAAGAAATACCCTATTTCATTTTCTCCTTTGTTGTTGTTGGTAGGTGCTGCCAAGTTGGTTCCAACTCATGGCGACTCTACATACAACGAAACAAAACACTGTACGGTTCTGCACAATCCTCACAGTTGTTGTTATGCTTGAGCCCGTTGTTGCAGCCACTGTGTCAATCCATATAAATGAAGGTCTTCCTCTTTTTTTTTGCTGATGCTCTACTTTGCCAAGCATGATGTCCTCCAGGAACTGATCCCTCCTGATAACAAGTTCAAAGTACGTGAGATGAAGTCTATCCATCCATGCTTCTAAGGAGGATTCTGGCTCTCCTTCTTCCAAGACAGATTTTTGTTCATTCTTCTGGCAGTCATGATATATTCAATATTCTTTGCCAACACCACAATTCAAAGACTTCAATTCATCTTCAGTCTTCCTTATTGATTGTCCAGCTTTCACATACATGTGAAGCAATTGAAAATACCATGGCTTAGATATGGCATACCTTAGTCCTGAAAGTGACATCTTTGCATTTTAACACTTTAAGGAGGTCTTTTGCAGCAGATTTGCCCAATGCAATGCATCCTTTGATTTCTTGACTGCTGTTTCTACAGGCATTGATTGTGGATCCAAGTAAAATGAAATCCTTGACCACTTGAATATTTTCTCTGCTTATTATGATGTTGATTATTGGCCCAGTTGTGAGGACATTTGTTTTCTTTATGTTGAGGTGTAATCCATACTGAAGGCTGTGGTCTTTGATCTTCATCAGTAAGCGTTTCAAGTCCTCTTCTCTTTCAGCAAGCAAGGTTGTGTCATCTGCTTATGGCAGGTTGTTAATGAGTCTTCCTCCAATCGTGATGCCACATTATTTTCAAGTAGTCCAGCTTCTCGGATTATTTGCTCAGCATACAGATTGAATAAGTATGATACAACCCTGATGCATACCTTTCTTGATTTTAAACCACACAGTATTTCCTTGTTCTGTTAAAATGAATACCTCTTATTCAATGTACAAGTTCTGCACGAGCACAATTAAGTGTTCTAGAATTCCCATTCTTTGCAGTGATATCCACAATTTGTTATGATCAACACAGTAAGTGATAAACTTGGATATCTGGCCAATGAGATTTCTAAGCAAAGTCTCAAAGAGACCATATGGTTTCTCCTTGCTGCTTATAGTAAAATGCGAGAGGAAAGAGATAGACTTAAAAACGAACTGTGTAAAATGGAAGCAAAATGTAAAGATTTGGAAAATTCTGTTGTACAAACTAAGGACACTTGTCCTAGAATTTTCACCAAGTACGTGGCTACATAATCTTTTGTTAAAGAGATTAAGCTTGTGACTGATGGATCTAACCAATTACCACTGCAGAAAACCCATCAGCTTAAGCTGAAAGGGACAGAGTAAGAACAAAAGGAAAGAACACTGTCTGCCTCTTGAAATTCTACAGGCAGGAAAGAAGGCAAGGTGGCTACATCTGTTGTTCTTCGGGAAAAGGAAAGGACCATCTCGAGAGCAACTCGGAGATCAGCCGAACTGTTGGAAATCTTGGTTTCAAATGGTGGGGTCATGGTCTCCTGGATCTCAAAGGGTGAGGTCACAGCTTACTAGGTTTCAAAGAGTTGGATCTTCACAAGTGGGTTCTGGAGTGTGGTGCTGCTGTTAAGGTGTGCCGGGGGATGGGGCCACTGCTCAAAACTGAGGGGATGGAGCTGTCATGCCCAAGGGGCAGAAGAACTAGGCCTGCTGGTTCCGCAAATGTGGGGTCGCCCCTCAGATGGACTAGGAGAAAGGGGCTGCCCAAAGCCAAGAGAGCCGAGCTGCTGTCCCAGTGGTCCTGAAAGGTGGAGCTGAAGCCCAGGGCTGAGGGGTCTCTACCTAAAATCCAGAGGGTGTGGCCAACACCCAGAGTTTGGAGGGCAGGGCCATTGCATATATGATCTCAGAGAAGAGAGGATTATTTTCAAGACTTGAGAGCTAATGTAATTTGTTCTACTGGGATTTGGACTTGTTTGGTGCCTGTTATCCCTTTTTTCCCCTCCAATTTCTCCCATTTGTAATGGAAATGTCTACCCTGTACCTGTTCCACCATTGTACTTTGGAAACAGATAACTTGTAGTCCAGTTTTCACAGTTCACAGATGAAGAGGAATTTTACTCCAGGATGGGATACACCTAAAGTCTTACCTATATTTGATTTAGATTCTTCGGAAGATGAGCATTTGGGTTTGGAGCTGATTCAAGAATTTTGGGATGATGTGATGGGATGAGTGTGTTTTACCTGTGGCAAGGACATGAAATTTTGGGAGCCAAAGGGTGGAAAGTTATGGATTGAATTGTATCTCCCAGAAATATGTGTTGTAAATCCTAACCTCTGCCTATGTTTATAATCCCATTTATGAATGGGTTGTGTTTGTTATGTTAATTAGGCAGGATTTGGTTATGTCAATGAGGATTAAATTGTTTATTATGTTAATGAGGTAGGATTACGGTGTACCTTGAGTCAATCTCTTTTGAAATATAAAAGAGATTAAACAAGCAAATGAGAGAAGCAGAGATAAAGGAAGAGGGATGTCAAGCCACATGAAGATTGCCCAGGATTTTCAAAGAGACAAAGAACTTCCTCCCAGCTGAAAGAGAAAGAAAGCCTTCCCCTAGAGCCAGCACCCTGAATTCAGGATTCTAGCCTCCTAAACTGTGAGAAAATAAATTTCTGTTTGTTAAAGCCACACACTTGTGCTATTTCTGATATAGTAGCACTACATAACTAAGACAGAATAATAGTATTTTCTCCTTACTTCCACCATTTCCCACAGTTGCTGCTGCAAGAAGAAAGAGGAAGATGGAAGGCCAAAGTCCTTCTTTGATTTAGTAGATGCCCTGCAACAAAGTGACCTGTGTTCCCAGTGTTCTAGCCTAGTGTCCATATCTAAGCAAAGGTAACATCAGAACATCTTTGATGTGGTAAAAAGAAGAAAATAAATTTGGTCTATAAAATTAGTGCTGACATAGTGACTTACCACTGAAGGCCAGAAATACATCTATCAGTTTGCTTGCTTGTTATGTAATTGAACAGAGCCACTGCATCTGACCTCATAGGTTATAAACTGCATGATTCCATGAATATCTCTCCTGGGATCTTTGCAGCACACAACTTGTATGATTGCACATAAATACATAGCCCATATTTTGTTGCACTATCAGGAATGTGGTAATTTTCAAGATCTCCTTTCCTTGACCAGAAAAGTTGAAATACTTATCATTGTTGTTGTTGTTAGGTGTCTTCGAGTCAGTTCTGGTTCACAGTGACTCCATGTACTGCAGAATAAAACCTTACCCATTCCTGGACCATCCTCACAATCGTTGTGCTTGAGTCCATTATTGCAGCCAGTGTGTCAATCCATCTCGTTGAGGGTCTTCCTCTTTTTTGATGACTCTCTAGTCTACCAAGCATGACGTCCTTCTTTAAGGACTAGTCCCTCCTGATAACATATTCAAAGTATGTGAGATGAAGTCTTGCCATCCTTACTTCTAATGAGCATTCTGGCTGTACTTCTTCCAAGGCAGATTTGTTCTTTCTTCTGGCAGTCCACGGTATATTCAATATTCTTCACCAACATCATAATTCAAAGGCACCCATTCTTCTTCAGTCTTCCTTATTTATTGTCCAGCTTTCACATGCATATGAGACAATTGAAAACACCATGAATGTTTAATTGTTATATTTGAGCCAGGACTATTAAAAAAATTTCAAAGAAAGCCACAACCTCAGATGATCCTCTTCAAATGTAGTCACTGTGCATCTGATAGACAGACAAAACATGATTTCTGTGTCCTCAAACATTTCACTCCTCATTATTTTCCTTCCCCAGGACCTCGGTCTCCTCAAGTATCATAATACAAAGATCCCACTCTACAGCTATTTATTAAAATTTATTCTCCAGTGAGATTCTGATAAACCAGTTCATCTCAAAGGGTATGATTTAATGTGGTATTAGGGAAAAGGCATTAATATTTGTAACAGTAGGTAATATATTTGAGTAGGAAGATGTTCAGATCATACTTAAAATCAGGCTTCTTTGACATTTAATTAAACTTACACATAAATGTCTCCTACATGGAATCCCTGAGTAGTGGAAATGCATAAGGCTATTAACTGAAAGACAGGAGGTTCGAGTTCACCCAGAGGCACCTTGGAAGAAAGGTTTAGTGATATACTTCTGAAAAATAAGCCATTGAAAACCCTATGGAACTCAATTCTGCTGTGACATACACAGGGTCACCATGAATCGGAAACGACTTAACAGTCACCGGAAAGTTGAATAAAAACTGGGTGTTTTCTTTAAAAATATATAAAACAAGAGTAGATGGATTAATACTGTAGTTAAAAGCAACAACAAAAACATGCAGATCGAAGGATTTTTTATTTGGAGATAAAATATTGTTAAATTATGAACTTCTTGGGCAATAAACCAGTTGTCACAGAGTTGATCCTGCTTAATAGTGACCTTATGTGTCAGCGTACAACTGCACTCCTTAGGATTTTTAATAGCTGACTTTTCAGAAGTAGATGGCCAGGCCTTTCTTCTGAGGCACCTCTGGGTGGACTTGAATGACCAACCTTCACTTAGCAGCATATGTTTGTTTACTGGGCAGAATAAAATGTTTACAAGTCTATAAGTAAAAGATAAAATATAAAATATTTGTGTGTTAATGTTTGCATAATTTAATGATCTGAGATTTTTTTAGCCCACTCCTTTCTTACTAGAGACTATGAATTGCAGAAAATAGAATTTTTTTTCTGAAAATATTAACTTTGGAAAAGGTAAAAACTTTATGCCACATTTCTTGGAACTGCCATGCCTGGGAGAAAAATGATGCAATTAACATCAACACCAGCATTTCTGTTGCATAAGCCAAGAAAGATATAAAGGACTGAATGTGTCAGCTATGCCTCCGTTAGGAACATCCTCATACTTTCTTGAATAATTACACGATTTACGGAGTGTTAGTGAAAGATAACTTTATGTTCAATGCCTCTGGGATGTGTGTACCCTGATTAAAAGTCTAAGAATAATAAAACCTGGGTTGAAATTATATTTCTCCCAGACTACTATCATTTTTGAAGGAAACCATCCATCAAAAAGATAAAGAAATGTCCTCAAGAGATTTAATTTAGGGAAAAACATTCAATGTATCACATTGTGATCACTCCAGGGGGCTGATAGGAAGACTAGCGCTTGCAGATAGAAATAGTACACAAAGCTCTTCTTGGTTTTCCTTTTTCATTTTCCAACCGTCTTATAGATTTATTAGATAGTAAATGAATGTGTAGCTGGTAAATGAATGTGTAGCTGTGATGTCCATATTTTTGGGGACATAGCAGAAGAGAGTAACAATATTGCCATACTTTAAAAAAATCCCTATTATTTGTAATAGGTCAGCCAAGAAAGTAGAGGTTCAGCGAAAAAGAGGGAGCCCCTCAACAAGACGGACTGACACAGTGGCTACAACAATGGGCTCAAACATAACAACTATTGTGAGGATGGCGCAGGCCTGACAGTACTTTGTTCTGTTGTACATAGGATCTCTATGAGTTGGAACCGACTCGACAGCACCTAACAACAGCAACAAAATTATTCATAAACATACTTAAATTTTTTTTCTTGATAATATCAAATAGAAAGATGTAGATAGAGCTATTTGTATGAAGGGTCAGGTTAGTGATGATGAAAGAACGATGAACTATGTTTCCTGCCTTCGTAGGTATTCATGACACAATACTTTCTAGGCATCTTCTTCACTATTGCATTCGTGATGCAAGTATCAACGGACACAACAATTATGAAGTCACTGCTGAACATGAATCACTTGATTTAATGGAATGAGCATATTTTGGGGTGCCAGTGTATGCACTGACTCAATGTAGTACTACTTACGCCACTTTCTAGCTATGTGGCTTTGAGGAAATGACTGAAATTGAAAAACAGATTCCTAATATCATATTTTAAAGAAAATGAAAAATTACAAAGAATTGGTATTATTGCAACCTCCGTATTTCAACAGAATGTGAGATTCTTAAGGGCAAGACCTGGTTTTTACACTTATTTTTATTTTATTTCAGGATGTTAGTCTTCAAGAAGTAGAGATCTTTTGTTTCGTTTTCTTTAAGAAGCTGTATTGAGTTTTTATTGGCATACAATAAACTGAACATATTTCAAGTATACAAATTGATGAGTTTGACATATGTGAGCATGTATGCATACATGTAACCATCAGCGTAATCACAAGAGTGAACCTACTGATAACTACTGCTATGGATTGAATTCTGTCCCCCCAAAAAATGTGTGTCAACTTGGCTAGTCCATAATTCCTAGTATTATGTGACTGGCCACCATTTTGTCATCTGATGTAATTTTCCCATGTGTTGTAAATCTTACCTCTATGATGTTAATGAGGTGGGATTAGTGGCAGTTATGTTAATGAGGCAGGACTCAATCTACAAGGTTAGGTTGTATCTTAAATCAATCTCTTTTGAGATATAAAAGAGAGAAGCGAGCAGAAAGACATGGAGACTTCATACCACCAAGAAAGTAGCACCAGGAGTAGAGCACATCCTTTGAAGCCTGAGCAGCTTCTTGACGGGCAATGATTGATGACAAGGACCTTCCTCCACAGCCAATAGAGAGAGAAAGGCTTCCCCTGCAGCTGGCACTCTGGATTTGGACTTCTAGCCTCCTAAACAGTAAAATAATAAATTTCTCTTTGTTAATGCCATCCACTTGTGGTATTTGTGTTATAGCAGCACTAAATAACTAAGACAACCATCAAAAGTTCCCTTATGTCTCTTTCTTTGTAATCACCATTTTCATCCCTAAACACCAACCCCATTCTCAAACGTTGATCTGCGTTCTGTCACTGTAGATTAGTTTGCATTTTCTAAGATTTCATATAAATAAAAACATAAGTGTATTTTTTCTTTCATATGGCTGCTTTCGCTCAACATAAATATTTTGAGATTCATCTATGTTGTCTCATATATCAATAGTACATTTGTTTTTTATTGCTGACTAGTACTCCATTATATGGCTGTGATAGAATTCACCCATTCACTTGTTGATGGACCTATGGGTTGTTTCCAGTGTTATGTTATAAAAAATAAAGCTCCAATGAATTTTTATGTACAAGTCTTTGTGTGGATCTATGCTTCCATATCTATTGGGTAAATACCTAAGAATAGATTGACTGGATCATACAGTAAATGAATGTTTACCTTTTTAAGAAACTGCAAACTGTTTTCCAAAGTGGTTCCAAAGTTTACATTCCTACCTGCAGTGCCTAAACATTTCATTTGCTCTACGTTTTCACTAGCACTTGGTATGGTTATTCTTTTTAATTTTTCCCCAGTTTAATGGGGGTGAGGTGGTAACTCCTTGTGGTTTTAATTTGCATTTTCCTAATGACTAATGATGTTGCACAAACTTATGTTTATTTTCTATCACATATCTTCTTGGAAGAGTCTGCTTTTTATTGTCTTCATACCATACTGGCTTGAACATAATAAGTGCAGGCAAAAATATTTGTTAAGTTGAATTATGTTATATTTTGCTGTATAACATATTTTTAATACATTGTCTTCATTTTTTAAAAATAAATTTCTGTATTTTAGAACACGTTTAGCTGACAGAAAAAAAAAGGAGCAGAGAACCTAGATGATGTCCATATATCCCATATCCAGTTTGTCTTAGAATTAACATCTTATATCAGTATGGTATATTTGTCAAAACTAATAAACCAATAAAAAAATAAAAACTCATTGCCTTTGAGTTGATTCTGACTCATAGCAACCCTATAGGACAGAGTAGAACTGCCCAATAGGGTTTCTAAGGAGCAGCTGGAAGATTCAAACTACCTACCCTTTGGTTAGCAGCCAAACTCTTAACTACTGCTCCACCAGGGCTCCAAATAAACCAATATTTATATGTTATTATTAACTAAAACCTATAATTTATTCAGATCCTCATTTTTACCTAAAGTCCATTTTCTGTTCTAGGCTGTCATTCAGGATACCATATTATATTTAATTGCCATGTAGCTATAGGCTCCTCTTGGTTGTTTCAGTATTTCAGAATTTTCTTGTTTTTCAGGACCTTGATAATTTTGAGAAGTACTGGCCAGGTATTTTGTAGAATGTCCCCCAATTGGAATTTGTCTGATGCTTTTCGCATGACTAGGCTTGGGATATGGGTTTTTAAGTAGAAGACCACATAAGCTAAGTAACATTCTCATCATATCATATCCAGAGTACATACTATCAACATGATTTCTCACTGTTCTGTTGATTTTTAGAGTTTATAATATCATACGAAAAATGTTTGAGAGAATTCTAGCTTTATTTTTTAAACAAAATATAAAATGTAGGCCCAATTTCTCACAGGTTTAAGTTTAAAAGAGAACTAGTAGTCTCATGAAAACTTTTGGAACCAATAGGAATACAGCTGTCTCACAATGAGTATACAAGAATGAGGTGTAATTACCTCTTAAAACCAATAAATTACCTGATCAAATGTCTCCTGTCTTACCAATTCTTGCCCTACTTAAAATTACTAGTGTAGCCTTCTAATAAGTTAATAAATAGTACTGTAATGCACAGAGTAGAAATACTCATATATCTTAACTAATAGTTTTATATGCATCTATCTATTAGAAGGACAAACTAGGCTAAACTTGATTAATTTAATGAAAAATTAAAACCATCCCAAAGTTCCCCATAGAAGACATGGTCGTCTTGGATGCAGTGAGAGACAACGTGATATAATATAATGCTACGTGGTGCAAAGGTGAAGGCACCCCCTAAAAAGCAAATGCCTTGAGTTTGAGGTCCATAAAATCCAGTCACAAGTTATCTGACCACTGAAAAGACTCTTAACTTCTTTAAGTTCTTTTTATCCATAAAATTGCATAGTAATTATGGTGGTAAGATGATCTATAAAGTTATTTTCAGTTCTAACATTGTATCCTGTAGAATCATACACTCAGAAATCACAGAAGTAATCTATTTCCACCCACATTTAGGACTGCAATCCATGTAATAATATTACCTACGATTACAATTGTTCACCTCCCCTCTATCTGAACACTTCTAGAGACAGGAACTCAGAATACTCAGTTCATCTGCATACTATCATCTATTTATTCTTGATTTCATTCTTTCATTAACTTACTAATGTCAAATTCATCAGCTAGTCATTCATGCTTCACCATCAAAATATATTCAGGATATAAGCTGTCTTTGCCTAGTTTATTTGTCACTGGGACAATTACCTACATCCCACTATGTGCCTTCCTTGTCTCCTCCTTACTCATATCAGTGTTAGCAACAGAGAACATAATCAGTTAAAAACTAAGTCAAATCATATCACTCCCCTGCTCAAAACACTCCAATATTCCCCCATCTTCCCTCATTGTAAAGCCAAAAAACAGAAAAGATTTATAAGATCCTATAATAATCTTCCTCGCCTTCCCTTATTTCTCTGACCTCATCTTCTATTATTCTCACTTTTGATTATCTCCTTCAATTATACTGGTACTCTCGCTATTCTTTGAAAGTACCAGGCAAGACCCAACTTACAGGTTTTGCGCTATATCCATAGATAGCCACTTAAATAACTCTTTCACTACATTCGTATTCATTCCTCAAAAGCCTCGATTTAATCTGCCATCCTAATCTAAGTTACCGCCTACTAATTCCACCCTCCTGGTATATACTCTACCCTTATCATGATTTATTGGAAATTTTAATGTAAGATTAATCAATAGAAGAAGCACCAGGGTAATAATAACAATAAATACAATACATTGAGCTTTTATATGTGCTATATACACTGTAGTTGACACTTTTTAAGTATATTAACTCCTGTTCTCCCAACAACTTCTGGCATGGTGGTATTAGTACACCTATTTTGAAGATAAGGGATACATATCTAAGAGACAGTAAGAGTTACAGGTGTCACTGATTCTCAAGTGCTGTGGCCCAACATTTGGTATTTGACTGCATGTATCATGCTTCCTTCAATATACCACCATTTTACTTGTTCTTCTGTCATAAAATCTAAAAAAATGATTGCACTTATTTATATAATTGTCTTTGCCTATTGGAATTTATGTGCCTTGAATACAGGAAACTTAAGTTCCTTGAGGGCAGGAACTACTGTATTCATCTTTGCATTATTTTTTATAGCATAGTGTCTGGCACAATATAGGCTTCCAACAAATATTATTAGAGTGAATGAGTAATAAAGAATGGATTAAATCAGTCATTGTTTTTGCTTTTATAAATGCTTAGGTCTAAATATTGAAGTGTGCATTCATATGCTTTATACACATGTGGCTATTTTCCTGCTGATAGCTTTATGCACACACATGTACACACACATACATATATACGTATATATGAATAAGGGAGACCGAAGAATTGATGCATTCAAATTATGGTGCTGGCAAAGAATACTGAATATAGCATGGACTGCCAGAAGAACAAATAAACCTGCCTTGGAAGAAGTACAGCCGGAATGCCCCTTAGAAGCAAGAATGGCAAGACTTTGTCTCATGTACTTTGGACATGTTGTCAGGAGGAACCAGTCCCTGGAAAATGACATCATGCTTGGTAAAGTAGAGGGTCAGTAAAAAAGAGGAAGACCCTGAATAAGATGGATTGACACAGTGGCTGCAACAATGGTCTCAAACATAGCAAGGATTGTGAGCATAGTGCCGGACAGGGCAGTGTTTCTCTGTGTTGTATATAGGGTGGCTATGAGTCAGAGCCAACTCAAAGACCCCTAACTATAACAACAACATTGATAGTATAAAATGTTCTTATATCTACTAGTATATACATATATATATGTGTCTACGTCTATACACACACAAACCATATCTGTGTAGTGTATGCACATGTATACGTATACCTATAGGTATCTGTATATGTATATAAGCAAACCAAAACCCACTGCAGTAGAGTCGATTGTGACTCATAGTGACCCTATAGGACAGAGAAGGACTGCCCTCAAGGTTGTAATCTTTACGGAAGCAGACTGTCACACCTTTCTCCTGCAGACAGACTAGTAGCTTCCAACCACCGACCTTTTGGTTAGTAGCCAAGGGCTTTAACCACTGTTTTACCCGGGCTCCATACATATATGTATATATTATGTATAGTTTTTAAAATTATGTATAGATATATACACTTCCATGTACATAATTTAAAAAAATCTTCTTTATATAGAGTGAAACCTATGAGAGACAGAATGCGATGGGACTGCCTTGTTTTTCCGGGTCTTGCAAGTTTTCCAGCTTTGACAGTGTGCAGTCATATCACTTTTCTATTACTCGTTTTAATGGAAAATATTTTAATTTTCCTTTTCTGACAGGTTTCCGCCTTACACAGTTTCCAGCTTTCATAGGTTTTACTGTATATCTTCCATTTATTTAAATCTGTTTAGGGATAAAAGCATAAAACTATTGTATTTCCTAATATAATTTCTGTAAATATGTTTCATTGTGAAACATGAAGTCTTTCTAAACTTATAATAAAGGATTTATGAAATTGTATTTCCATATTTTTCTTATAAAAGTGTTAGAAATAGATTCAAAATGGTCAAAGAAATAGTTACAGACTTATATTCATACAGCATCTGAATTATATAAAATATATAATTCGCAGGACAGATATTATGATAGACATCAATTCCCACTAATAATCCTAGTTTGAAAGAAAAATTTGTAAGAGGATTTTTCTGTTAATGTTAATATACTCATTCTCTGTCTTCAAAATATTATAGTTTCAGCATCCTTAAAAGAAATAGTCAATTTATTTCACAAATTTCTTCATGACTTATAGTAGTATCAAAATTACACTGTCTTACAGAATGTTTGTGTTTGTGTGACATAATTTAAATGTATTCGCCTTAATTTCAGTCCAGAATAATGTTGAATAATAAATCTGTTGAGAATATTTATTGTATTATTTCCTCCTTATTTTCTAATTCTGTTTTTTTGGTGATTTTAAGTCGTTTCGATTTTCTTCCATAAAATAAAATTGAGTGGTTTAAAACATATTTTTTGGTATCCTAAGCCAAACTAATTTAGACTTCAGGATTAAGGATCTTAGTTGTTCATGGATATTTGTCAAAATCTGATTACTCAAAAGATTTACCAAGTTCGCCTCATTTTCCTGATTAAAAGCAATCAAATATTTGAGGTTTGCAAAACAATCTCAGAAACAACAAAAAAGGATATTTTAAATGAGACCACATGTTTCTGATTGGAAATAGAGCAGAGTCTGTGACAGCTTCATTAAATTCTTGTTATAAACCAAACACAAAACAAAAAAACCCAAATCTGTTGCCTTCAAGTCAGTTAGCAGCCGAGCACTTAACCACTGCACCTCCAGCACTCCCTACATTCTTGTTATAAACCACTTTAACAGCAACAAAAACAAAATTAGAATGCTTAACAAATCTGAATCTTGAGAAAAAAGCCACTGGATAGGGTAACAGATATTTTTCTCCTTCTGGCAAAGTAAGATTTAAATTCCATACCATGCGGTAGCTAAATGCTTACGTGTAATCAACAAGATCTCTAGAAACGTTCTCCCTCGTCTTAAGTAATATGAGTCTGAAATAGTATCACTTTTATTTTCACAAAAAGAGAAAGAACATGCTAAACTTCTTTCTCATGAAATGTCTTTAATATTAATAAGAATCAGCCATACTTCACTGCCATGCAATGCTCAAATGAAAATTATAATAGTATATATAATAATATAAAAATAATAATGAAACCATAAAACAAAACTTTTCCTTTAAAAGCACCTATTGATATTGTTTCAGAAATGCTGATATAAGAATTTAGCAATGATTACAGCTTTTTTCAATCTTGACCACTTTGTTTTTATTTATTTATGGTTATTTTATAGAATTATTATTATGTTGTTTGCTCCTCACTACTGACATGAATTGAATTTGGACAATATAATGATCTTATCAGATATTTACTTCTTTTTATCAGATATATAGTATTTAAATCAAGCAAGAGTATTTTCAATAATCATATGAGAGAATTTTTGAGATATATATATGAGCTGAGCTTACAATTTTTTTTGGGGGTTGGGGTCTATTAAATTGATATTGCAGGGTGAAGAATCTGCTCAGTAGAAATGCTGAAACAATTTAGAACAAGGGAAGAAATTAAAAAAAAAGAAAAGAAGCCAATGATGGCACTGAAACAAAAAGGGAATTCAGAACAGGATGGCTAGGAATGACCTAATCTTTACCCGGTCTCCTTCTGGTGTTTCTGTTGCGTGCCAGAGAGCTCATGTTTAAGCCTGAAATAAACAAAGAAGACTCAGAATGCCCAAGAGGCTAAATGTTATTTTCTCTTTATACATTTTCTTTCACAAAATTTGACCATTTTCATGATTATTTACAATATATTTTTATAAAAATTTATATGAATTGACATGTAATATCACTTATTTAATAGCTAGTCTTTTTATGATCTATTATATGTAAACAGAATGTTTCATATTCCAAACTATTTTGTATTATTCATCTTTAATTATGAAATACTTAGGCTTCTGTGTGTAATTCAGTAATTCATATACACAAAGGTGTAAAACATATATATGTATAATTTACATATCTAGTATATATAAATAATTTCTGTGTGCATTTACATCATATCAAGATGGTGAAATTAATAATTAAAAGACTTCTAATATATCTGTTAACTTTACAGTAGATCATGAAATACTTTATTTCAGTTACTCTACTGTGCTTCTTCCGCCTCTGTGTCTATAAATATATGCCATTTTCATTTTTCTGTCAAGTGGCATGTTTACTGTCTTTCAAGGCAATTGAAACTCTAATATTCCATCGCACATTTGAAAAAAAAAAATCAGCCAAGTAATTTAAAGTCCAAATATTTGACAACCTTCTTTCAAACACAGCTATTCTACTTCTATACTCAGATTCATCTAAAGATCTTAAGAGGAATGATAAATTTAGACAGGTAGACTTGGGCAAATGATAGATAAAATTACAGTGTTGTCTTTTGTTATAGATGACAAATTTCCCATCACTTGAGGTCAGCGATAGAGCTGAGTATTTTCTACATTTATGCATTGGGTGTGAAAGCATAACCAATATGACTTGTACGGAACTTCACAAATATAGTTTTCTAAGTTAATTAATTATTTAACTACTTACATGCATACTATTGATTGTTAGCTACAAGTTCTAAACTTATTTTCCAGATTATTAATGTTCCCTTGTTTCTTGAAGTCCTCTGTTTTATGCTTTACTGATCATAGTGCTCATAAATAGTTGAAAAGAAGGATTATGTTCTAAACAGTTATGTTTTACTTACATGCAAATAACAACAAACAATTATCTTTTTATCAACAATCATTTCACGGACAGTCATGTATGTTGGTGTTCTACTGCTGCCTAACAAACTCACAACACTGTGACTTAAAACACAAAAGTAATTTTATGTCTCTGAAATATGCAGGTTGTGGGCTCCATTGACTTCTTGGCTGTTGTTTCTCATATGGTTGCAGTCAGGTGATGTATGAGACTACAGATATACGAAAGTCTCTTCACACATGCTCGTTGCCTGGGTTGGTATCGCAAGAATAACTCTGGGCTGAGGAAGTATTTCTCTCTTCATACAGTCACTCCATGTGGTTAGCCTGGGCTTCCTCATAACTTGGAGACCTCAAGGTAGTTTGGTCTCTTTGGTGTTTGAGTTTTCCCATAGTAAATGTTCCAGGATACTAAGGTGAAAGCAGCAAATTTTTTTATTATCAGAAGGATCAAGCCTTTTTTGCTGCTCTCTATTGGTTATACCAGACCAGCCCAGATATAAGGAGCGAGGGGTCTACAGAAGGACATGAATATTGGGAAACATGGTTTATTGAAGTGGGAGGATCTTCTCGGAGACTAGCTACCACAATGGCCACCAAATCAAGAATATTTAGAAAAAGCTTACTTCTTCATTATTATTATTAATTTCTATTAAAAGGAACAGTAGTCCAACAAAATTTAAATGATTATTTTAAGATATTATTATCATCACTCCAATGGGCATTAAAATATAAGATCATCTGAAAACTTTATTGATTGATCTAGTCTTTTTGTTATTAACTCATCCTGCTGGATCTATGGATGTTCTTCAGTAGCTCCAATATGTAAATCAGTTTTATAATTAAGACAGCTGGCTTATGACATCCACCTCTTTCTCTACTCTATGGTAGTGAACCTGGAGACATCAATCGGTCACTTGCCAAAGTAATTTATAATGTGAAAAGCTGTTTTCTCTGAAAAAATGCTTACTCTTCCCATTGAAATTCCTGTGGACTATTATGAGAAGCAGGATATTTATACAAGCCAATTTGGATTTCAGCACAGAGATATTTCTAATATTTATTGTTCTTTTTTTTTTTTTATTTGCAATACAAAACTTTTGTATTCCAAGCACTCTTGAGATCATTCAGTCTAGATTTTAATGTTAACTATCAGATATCAAAAACCTGATGATTAATGAAGTTTCTAAACAAAATCATAACTATGCTTATCTTAAACTATTTCTCAACTAATAGTCATTGAGAATCATTCTTTAGCTAATTCATGAGTTAGCCTGTGTTTGAAGCGAGAGTATTGATTTAGTTATCTGGTTCTAATTTGACTCAAATGAGTTTAACCACCTGAAGTGCGTGGCACACCTTGCAATTAAAATCTGCAGCCTTGGCATGGGATAATATCATTCCACAATATAAACTGATGCATATTTATAGATCTCCACCACCTTTGTGTCAGTTTTTGGTACTTGGTGGCTTACGTATTGCAATGAGGCTGGAAGATATGTCTCTAGTATTTCACATAGCAGATTAGTCAATTATTCATAGTGACCAGCTTTCAAAAGAACTTCCAGACCAAGATGGATCAGACCAAAAAAAAAAGGCCTGGTGATGTACTTCTGAAAATTAGCCAGTGAAAACTTTACGTATAACAACAGAATCTAGCCTAATATAGGACCGGAAAATGAGCCCCCGAAATTGGAAGTTAATCAAAATACAACTGAGGAAGAGCTACTTTCTCAAAATAGAGTTAACCTTAATGATGCAGGTGAAATAAAGCCTTTGGAACCAACATTGGCTAATGTGGCATGACTCAAAATGAGACCTAACAGCTATGAACATTGATTAGTAATTGAAACACGGAATGTACAAAGCACGAAGCAAGGAAAATTGGAAATTCTCGAGAATGCAATGGAACAAATGATCGACAGTTGTTAGTGAGATGAAATGGACTGGTATTGGCCATTTTGAATCCAGCAATCATATGGTCTACTATGCCAGGAACAACAAATTGAAGAAGAATAGAGTTGCATTCAGAGTTCAAAAGAATATTTTGAGATCTATCCTGAACTACTAGGCAGTCAGCAATAAGTTAATATCCATACACCCACAAGAAAAAACAGTTAATAAGACTATTATTCAAATTTACACACCAACCACGAACACCAAAGGTTAAGAAATTGAAAATTTTTTACAAACATCTGTAGTCTGAAATTGATTGAAAGGGTGAGCAAAAGTCATTGATAATTACTGGCAATTGGAATACAGAAGTTGGAAACAAAGAAGAAAGACCAGTAGTTGGAAAATAAGGCACTGATGATAGAAACAACACCAGAGATCCCATGATAGAATTCTGCAAGACCCATGACTTATTCATTGGAAATATCCTTTTTTTTTTTCTTTTTTTGTAACAGCATAATCAACAACTATATAGTTGGACCTCACAGGATGTCTCACATAGAAATCAAATTTACTACATCTGTGGAAAGAGACAATGGAGAAGGTCAATATCATCAGTCAAGATAAAGCCAGTGGTTGACTTCAGAATAGATCATAGTTGCTTATGTGCAATTTCAAGCTGAAGCTGAAGAAAATTAAAGTAAGTCCACAAGAACCAAAGCACGACATTGAATACATCCTGCCTGAGTTTAGAGATCATCTCAAGAATAGACTTGACACTGAACCCTAATGACTGAAGACCAGAAGAGTTGTGGGAGGACATCATACACAAAGTAAAGGGTCATTAAAAAGACAGAAAAGAACAGAAAGACCAAAATGGTTGTCAGAAGAGACTCTGAAACTTGCTCTTAAGTGCAGAGTAGGTAAAGTGAAACGAAGACATGATGAAGTTATAACAGCTGAACAGAAAACTTGAAAAGGTAGCTCAAGAAAATTAGATAAAATATTATGATGAAATTGGCAGAGATCTGGAGGAGTTAAAAAACCAAAATGGAAAAACACAATTAACATTTCTCAAACTGAAAGAACTGAAGAGAAAATTCAAGCCTTGAGCTGCATTACTGAAGAATTCTATGTGCAAAAAATTGATACAGGAAGCATCAAAAGAAGATGGAAGGTGGTTCCTCAAAAAACTACAAGTAAAGCTGTTATATGACCCAGTAATTCAACTCCTAGGTCTATACCCTAGGAATCTGATAGACATATGCACAACTTTGTTCATTGCAGCACTATTCTCAGTAGCAAAAAGATGGAAACAACCTAAGTGTCCAACAATGGATGAATGGATAAGTAAAATGTGGTACATGCATACAATGGAATACTGCTGTTATTGTTGTTAGGTTCTGTCGGGTTGGTTCCAACTCACAGGGATCCTATGTAGAATAAGAGGAAACACTGCCCGGTCCTGAGCTATCCTCACAATCTTTGCTATATTTAAGCCCATGGCTGCAACCACTGTGTCAATCCATCTTGTTGAGGGGCTTCCTCTCTTTCTCTGACCCTCTATTTTACCAAGCATGATGTCCTTCTCCAGGGACTGATCCCTCCTGATAACATGTCCAAAGTACCTGAGATGAAGTCTTGCCATCCTCACTTCTAAGGAGAATTCTGGCTGTACTTCTTCCAAGACATATTTGTTCGTTCTTCCGGCAGTCTGTAACATATTCAAATTTCTTCTCTAACACCGTAATTCAAATGCATCAATTCTTCTTCAGTCTTCCCTAATCAATGGAATACTACTCAGGGATAGATAAACATGAGTTCCTGAAACATCTTGGAACATGGATCACCCTGGAGGACATTATGTTCAGTAAAATAAGTCAATCACAAAAATATGTATATATATATATATACATATATATAAAGAGAGAGAGAGAGAAAGAGACAGAGAGGGAGACTATGTTCTTACTTATATGAAATGACATGAACAAGTAAATATACAGAAACTAATGTCTATTACTGGTTACCAGGGATGGGTGAGGGGGAGAGGGACATTCACTCTCTAGATAGTAGACACTTACTATTTTTGGTGATGCGAAAGGTAACACAGAATGAGGGTGAAGTGTACTCAGCTTGATGAAGGTAAACAATGTTACTAAAAAGTACACTAGAAAAAAGGACCTGTTGGTAATTGCTATGGCATATATAATTTTGAAACAACAGTAAAAAAACCAAAACATATATATGTAGTATATATGTATGTAGACATATATGTGTATTAAAAAAAAACAACAAAACACTGCCGTTGAGTTGGTTCCGTCTCAAAGCAAACCTATAGGACAGAGTAGAACTGTGCCATAGGGTTTCCAAAGAGTGGCTGGTGGATTCGAACTGCCGACCTTCTTGGTTAGCTGCTGTAGCTCTTAACCACTGTGCCACCAGGGCACCATATGAGTATAGGTATGTGTATATGAGTATATATGTGTGTATATAGAGGTGTATGCATATGTATATGTATGTGCAACTACGTGACTGTACGCACATATATTCATATATCTAATAAAGCACATAGGGGGCACAGTTACGGATACTTCTTAGACATAACCAAACACCTTGTGGGACTGGATTTCTGGGTTTGAAGGATTAGGACCAGAGTCTCATGGCCATCTTGGTCAATTGGTGTAATACAGTTCATAAAATTATGTTTCACATCTTAGTTTGGTAAGTAGTGTGTGGGGTCTTCAAAGCTTGTAAACAGCCATCTAAGACTATTGGTCTTTACTTGTCCAGAGCAAATAAGAAAGAAGGAAACCAAAAACTCACAAAAGAAACTAGTCTATAGAATAAATAGTCTACACAAAACATAGCTTCCTCTACCCTGAGACCAGAAAAACTAGATGGTGCTGGGCTACCACTACCAACTCTGCTAATCAAGGTCACAATAGATGGACACTGATAGAATTGGACAAAAATGTGAAACAGAACCGCAAATCCCTAAAAAAAAAAAAAAAAAAAAATTAAGACTGCTGGACTGATTTAGAATGGAGGACTCCTCAAGAATATTAACCTGAGTTACTCTTCAAGCCTTTAACTGAAACTAACCCCCGAGGTCACCTTGTAGGTAAATAACAAATTGACTCAAAAAATAATATCACCCGTAAGTACTGTGCTCCTTTAAACAAGCATCTATATGAGACCAAACAGTCAACTATAACTTTAAAACAAAGATTAAAATAGAAGGGAGCAGGGAAACTAGATTAAGGGAAATAATGATAATGTTCATGCATTGTGAAGAATGTAACCAACGCCACTGAATGATTTGTGTAGAAATTATTGAATGGGAAGCTAAACTACTGTGTAAAGCTTCAACAAAAACACAATAAAATATTAAAAGAAGAAGAAGATGGAAGGCATACACAGAGTCACTGTTCCACAAAGAATTGGTTGATGTTCACCCATTTCAGCAGGTAGCATATGCTGGTGCTGAAGGAAGAAGTTCAAGTTGTGCTGAAAGCATTAGTGAAAAACAAGGCTCCAGGAATTGAGGGAATACCAGTAGACATGCTTCAACAAATGGAAGCAATTCTAGTATGACCTGCTCAACCATGTCAAGAAATTTTCCTAGCCAACCAACTGGAAGAGATCTAAACCAAAAAAACAAAACAAACCCATTGCCATTGAGTCAATTCTGAGTCATAGTGACTCTGTAGGACAGAGTAGAACTGTCCCGTAGAGTTTCCGAGGCTGAAATCTTTATGGAAGCAGACTGCCACATCTTACTCCCATGGATTGGCTGATGGGTTTAAACCACTGACCTTTCTAGAGCAGCTGAGCAATTTAATCACTGTGCCACCAGGGCTCCTGGGAAGAGATCCAGGCATGCCCACCCAGAGAAAGCTGATCAAATGGAATGCAGAAATTATCAAATGATATCATTGGTATCACATGTGAGCAACTTTTTGCTGAAGATAATTCTAAAATGACTGCAGCTGTACATTGACATGGACCTGTCAGAAGTTCCAGCCAGATTCAGAAGAGAATGTGGAATGAGGTAATCATTTCCATTGTCAGATGGATCTTGGTTGAAAGCAGAGATGCCAGAAAGATGTTTACATGAGTTTTATCGAGAACACAAAGTCATTCAACTGTATGTATTGTAACAAATTAGGAATAACATTACTAACAGTGGGAATTACAGAACATTTACTTGTGCTCATGTGGAACATGTATTAAGAGGCATTCATCAGAACAGAAGAAGTGGATATTGCATGGTTTAAAATTGGAACAGGTTTGAAGAAGAGTTGTATCCTTTCATCTTACTTATTCAGTCTGCATGCTGAACAAATAATCTGTGAAGCTGGACTATATGAATAAGAAGATGACATCAGAATTGGAGAAAGACACATTAACAACCTATAATATGCTGAAGACACACCCTTGCTTGCTGAAAAAGAAGGCAATTTGAAACACTTACTGATGAAGATCAAAGACAACAGCCTTCAGTAAGGATTATGCCTGAACATGAATAAAATAAATATCCTCACAACGTGACCAATAAACAATATCATAAGTGGGGACAAAATTAAAGTTATCAACAATTTCATTCTACTTGGATCAATAATCAATGTCCATGGAAGCAGCAGTCAAGAAATCAAAGGACATATTGCATTGGACAAAACTGTTGCAAAAGAACTCTTCAAAGTGTGAAAAAGCAAAGATGTCACCTTGAGGACGAAGGTGTGCCTTACCCAAGCCTTGGTCTTTTCAATCACTCATATGCATGTGACAGCTGGGTAATGAACAAAGCAGACAGAAAAAGGGTTGATGGATTCAAAGAATATGGGAGTTGGTGAAAACTATTGCCAAAAGAACGAAAGAATTAGTCTTAGAAGAACTATAGCCAGAACATCCTTTAGAAGTGAGGAGAGCGAGACTTCACTTTGCTTTCTTTGAACACATCATTAGGAAATACCAATCACCAGAAAAAAATATCATGTTTAGTAAAGCAGAGGGTTAGCAAAAATGAAGGAAACCCCCAATGGGATGGATTGACACAATAGCCACAAGAGTGGACTCAAAAATATTGATGATCACAAAGATGGCACAGGGCTGGGCAATGATTCATTCTATTACATCTAAGGTCACCATGAGTTGGAGCGACTGACAGCAGCTAACAACAATAACATTTATAAATGTGGTAGATTCCCTAGTGTCTTTTACTCCACAGCTAAAATCCCTCCTGAAACATTTTAAGGACCAGTTTTGTGGGATTTCCTAAGTATAATAAGGTTTTATACATATAATAGACCTATTATGGATTGAATTGTGTCCCTCAAAAATACGTTTTGTAAATCTTAAATCCTATACATTTTTGAGGAGCCCTGGTGGCGTAGCGGTTAGGAGCCCGGTGGTAACTGAAAGGTCGACAGCTTAAATCCACCATTTGCTCCTTTGAAACCCTATGGCCCTTTTTTGCTCTGTTCTACAGGGTCGCTGTGAGTTGGAACCAACTCTATGGCACCTAACAACAACAACATACAGGTGGATATAATCTCATCTTGGAATAGAGTTTTCTTTGTTGTGTTAATAAGGTTATATTACTGCAGGGTGTGTCTTAAATTAATCACCTTTGAAATATAAAGAGAACAGATTAGGCACAGAGCAGGAAGCACAAATGCAACATGAAGATCACTAAGCAACCAAGGAAGAGACGCTGAAAATAGACAAACACCTACTCCCAGAGCCGACACAGAGAAAACCTCCTAGCCTCCTAAACTGTGAGAAAATAAATTGGCTTTTAAATTCACTCATATTGTGGTATTTTTATTATAGCAGTAGTAAGAAACTAAGGCAAGACCTAAATTGTCATGTCTAGGATATTCCTTTTCCATATTTGAAGATACTGTATTCAGTAATTTTTATCAAAATTATTATCGTCCCCAAATTTTAAGAGTCCTGTGTGAGGGGCATTTCATACAGATTTTATTACACATATTTGTTTCTCAATTTGCAAGTTTAGATTTTCCACTTAATGATTTTAATTAGGAAAAGTCAGACTTTAGAGAAATATAACAGAAAATCAGAATAATACTATTAGATTGTTTTCAGTGTTTTATTGACTTTTCTTGACATATGCAAGGGCAGTAATCAGTTAAAAGTCAAGCTTAACCAGATCAAAAGAGGAACCCAATTATCGATAGTCATGCAATATCTATGCCTTAGTACTCATATGCGAAACAAAGCTAGTGGGAATAATCTTATGGAAGCTTCTAAAGTCTCCTTTTGCTTAAAATGGTATTTTTTCAGACACAGTTTCTCTTTCATTTATTTGTTAGATATCTTACATCATAGTTGGATCAGAGAAATAGAAACAATCACCTACTCATTAAAGAAAAACTTTTTTTTTTTTTAAATAGATGATTGTGTACTTCGGATCTGAAGAGGCAAGTGATAGTGTTAAATAATCACTGTAAATAAATAATCTAAAATTAACTGTTCTCAGAATAAAGTTATTTTAGACAGACACATTGAAACTTTAAAATAATTTAAAAATATTAAGTTATACTATAACATCTCATTATTTTTTATGTAAGTAATATATAATTAACCCATGTAAAGTGTACAATTCAATTATTTCCATTAAATTTATAAAGTTGTACAACCATCATCATAAATCAGTTTTAGAACAGTTTTATCACCCTAGCAAAATCCCTCATTGCCCATTTATTTACTGTTAATCCCAGTTTCAGCTTCTCCCAACCTCACCCCCGGCAACTACTAATCTACTTTCCGTTTCTATACAACCAGTTGCCATCAAGCAATTTCTGACTCATGGCAACCCCATATGTGTCAGGATAGAACTGTACTCCATAGAGTTTTTTAATGGCCCATTTTTCAGAAGTAGATTGACAGGTCTTTTTTTCAGGGCCCTCTAGGTAGATTTGAATCTCCAAATTTTAGGTTAGCAGTAAGATGTTTCTTATAAGCAGAACAATATGTTAGATGATCTCTTGTGTCTGGCTTCTATCATTTAACATAATGTTTTGGAGGCTCATTAAAAGTAGTTATGAAGAATGTTGCTAAGAACATTAGTGTGCAAGTCTTTGAGTGAATTTATGTTTTTGATTTCTTGGGTATAGACCTAAGAGTGGAATTGCTGTCTTAATGTGCCAATTGTATGTTTAACTTTTTAAGAAACTACCTAAGTGTTTTTCAAAATGACTTCAACATTGTACATTTTCACTAGCGATAAATGAAGTTTTGCATTTCTCAATATCCTCATCAACATTTGCTACAGTTTGTTTTTTTAGCTATCGACATTTTTTTTTAAATTGTGCTTTAGGTGAAAGTTTACAGCTCAAGTTAATTTCTCATACAAAAATTTATACACATATTGTTTCGTAACATTAGTTGCATTCCTCACAATGTGACAGCACACTTCCTCTTTCCACCCCGGGTTCCCTGTGCCCATTCAGTCAGTTCCTGTCCTTTCATGCCTTCTCATCCTCTCTCTGGATAGGAGCCACCCATTTGGTCTTGTGTATCTGATTGAGCTAAGAAGCATACTCCTCACATGTATTATTTTTTATTTTATAGTCCTGTCTAATCTTTGTCTGAAGAGTAGGCTTGGGAACGGTTTTAGTTCTGGGTTAACAAAGCGTCTGGGGGTCATAGTTTTGGAGGTTTCCACCAATTTCTGTCACATCATTAAGTCTGGTCTTTTTACGTGAATTTGAGTTCTGTTCTGCACTTTTCTCCCACTCCGTCTGGGACTCTCCATTGTGTTCCCTGTCAGGGCGGTCATTGGTGGTAGCCGGGTACCATCTAGTTCTTCTGGTCTAAGGTTGGTGGAGTCTCTGGTTTATGTGGCCCTTTCTGTCTCTTGGGCTAATATCTTCCTCGTGTCTTTGGTGTTCTTCATTCTCCTTTGCTTCAGGTGGGTTGGGACCAATTGATGCATCTTAGATGGCCACCTGCCAGCTTTTAAGACTAGCTAGAGTCATTTTTTTTACTCATTTTAGTAAGTATAAGATGACATCTCATTGTTTTAATTCGCATTTCCCTAATAATGTGGTTGAACATCTTTCCACATGATTATTAACCATTACTATAACCTAGGTAGTTCTTGTGAAAATATTTCATCTTTGGGGATCATGTCTTCAGTGAGCATTACCCATATTAAATCATTTTATTGAATTCCTTATTGAGACTCAAACATTTTATTGAGTCCCTTATTGGAATCCCTATGTCATAATCAGCATTGCGATGAGAGTAAAAATGCAAAAAGTATAACTACAGGGATTTGCTTGATCCTTCCGTGATCTGAAGTTCATGTAAAATATTTTTCTAAGGAATATTCTGATTGATTCAGAGTACAATGTCTTAGCTTAACTCAGAACTAAGTGAATACATGTAGTAAAGTCCCACATTTAAAAAAAATATATATATATTATTATCCATGTTTGTACATGGATCATTAAGCCATATGGCTTTTATTTAACTGGCCACGTAAAATAATTTCTCTCCAGGTATAGGCTCAAAAGATCAGTCTTGAAATAACAATTTCCCAATATTTGTTAAAATGTTACTTGAGACTTCCACTTCCAGGAATATGGTAGATGAGGTACTCTGAAAAATCCTCCTGATGTATCACATGATTCTGGATAAATCAAAATAACTATAATTTTATTGGCAGAGTGGATCATCCAACAGTGTGAGAAAAACCTCAAATACTACCTCTGCCCAGACTACAGCAGAATAACAAGAAACTGATGCCATAGTAGTATAGTAAGCAAATATGGAATCCAGAGCATTGTAGTGTTTGGAGGCAATAAGGGAAAACAGACTTGGCTTTGGGCCCCATGAAGTTTGTGTGACACTAAACTTGTACCTCATATAAAGCCTACAGTCTCAGGGAGTGAAATGGCAGAACAGAACAAAATACAACTTGCCAAGAAAAGGAGCCTATGAATAACAGTTCCTCCTTCTGCCAAGACCTCAGTGGAAATTTGTTAATACATCAAGCTTATAATACCAATAACAAAAATAAGCCCGACTTACATGGTCTGGAGGTTTGCATTTATATTACTTGGATGGTCAGGAAAATCCTAAGGTTGGAATTGTATTAAAGCAGTAACAGTCTGATAGTGTCTCTGATGCCCAGAAAAAACAAATATAAAATTTCTCTAGAGAAAAGCATGTTCTGTTCAGGCTATTAAGGATTTTCACAGTGAATATAGAAAACCCTATGAGGCAGTTCTACTCTGTCACATGGGGTCACTTTGAGTCCAACAATATGAGTCCAACCTTAACTTCAACAACAAACTACAAGTCACATGATCAAGAGAACACAGAAACAAAATATTAAAAGATTTAGCCCTCATGGTCCTATGTATTGGAATTAGGAGATTAAAGCGTATAAAATAAATAAAGTATTTCAAAAAAATAAAATATGGGATCAAAATTATCAAAGGAAACCATTAAAAATAGCTAGCAAAGACATTTTAAAAGAAAGAGCTAAACAGAACTTCTACCTGGATCTCAAAGCCAAGACATTTTTCTTCATATTGCCCCAAAGTTTTAGGCTGCTCTGGATTCCATCACTGCTTACCATTCTAGTCTGAGTGTTTTTATTTTCCTGCTTTACTTGAGGCATGGGGAGTTCTTGGAGATTGCCTTACCCTTTTGCAAGGTTAGCTACTGATACAAAGTTTTATTATTTTGTGATTTGTATAGGATCTAGGTGATACTGCAAGCTGAGTTTTCACAATACCTTATTCACTGTATTTCTGGAAGTAGAAGTTTCAAGTAATGTTGTGACAAACATTGAATAATCTTTACCTTTTTTAAAAAACTGATTTTCTATTTGTCTTTGGATTTTATAGAAATAAAATCAATTTTGTTTATCCCCTTGTATATAGTGAAATTCTAAAATTTTCTATTTATTCTAATCATCTGTAAGTAGATACTTATAGATACTTTTCGATTTTCTACAGATCTTATATGGATTCTACTACGATATTGTGAAAAATACTAGTTTTGTTGCACCCCTTCTATCATTTTCTATTTTATTTTATTTTTCCTCGGTTGGATTACTGTTGCAAAAACAAATGAACAAAACAATAACAGAAAATTTCAAGAGTTGATGAGGGAGTGAATCAACTGGAAACTTGACACACTCTGGGTGGCAATGAACTAGATACAATCACTTTAGCAATTTGTATGACACTATCTATTGAAGTTGACTTCATGCATACCCTACAACACAGCAATTCCATTTCTAGTATAGATCCAAGGAATGCATGCCTAGTATTCTCTAAAGTAATATACAAGAACCGTACATAGAGAGAGTTCCGGAAAAATGGCACTCTAGGCAGAAGCACCACGCCGTCCCTCCACAGCAAAGATCAGAAAAACTAAGCCGAACACAGAATACAGCAATCCTGAAACCCTAAAACATCAAATGAAGAGATAGAGAACTCAGCCAAGCACCAAATGGAGTGAGAAAACTGACAGAGAACGGACAGCGAGGAGACATTCATGCAGAGGTCCCGTACCAGATAAAGCAGCACGGATCCGCCATCTTGGACTCCTGTCAGAGACCAGAAAACAGGGGGTACGACAAAGCAGCCTCACGGAGCTTCCAGTGGGAGACAAAACAACCGGTAATTGGTGATATACGCTTTCCCACCCCCCACGCTTCTTCACCACGGCTTGGCCTCCTCTGCCTCCCGCGGCCACAGTCTCTTGACCGGGAAACACTATCAGCTTGGATTCCACACGCCCAAACGGGTAGCTGTCTGAATGCAATTTGTTGGCTGCTGGTGTTGCTTTTTTTCCGCTTCTTTTTATTTCTTCCTTGCCTCTCCCCACCTCCCCCTCCTTCAGCTCAAGTACCTCTCTCAGTGCGCCATCTTTGTTTCTTCCTGAGGGGCTGCAGAGCTCCGGTAATTTGTGATATATGCTTTCCCACTCTCTACCCTTCTTCACCCACACTCGGCCCCCTCTGCTTCCCACGGACACAGTCTCTTGTCCAGAAACACCAGCCCGCACTAGCTGGCTCTCTGAGTACCATTTGTTGGCTGCTGTTGTTGCTTTTTTTTTTTTTTCTGCTTCTTTTGACTTCATACTTGCCTCTTGCCACCTCCCCCTCCCTTAGCTCAAGTACCTGGCTCCGTGTGCCATCTTTGCTCCTTCCTGAGGGGCTGTGGAGCTCCGTTCGAGTGTGGAGCTGCTTCCCGGTTTGGGCTGCCATGCTGGTGGGTTCCCGGGGCTTTTGTTCATTTGTTTGTTTTGAATTGTTTGTTTGTTTTCTTTTCCTTTTCTTGAGCTGAGCTGCATGGCAGGGAGACGCCCCTTCGGCTTCCACAGATGTGCAGAGGAATCCCTGAGGCCATTTCTTTTTACGTTCGTTTTTTTTTTTTTTCTGTTTCTTTGGGGGGTTTTCATGTTTTGTTTTGTTTTTTAATTTGTTTTATTTTGTTTTCCCTCTCTCTCCCTTTTTGTCTTTATCACTGCTCAGTTTCTTGTCTATATCTTCCTTCTCTTTCTGTTCCCTGAATACCTGGCGTTGTATACCTCTATGCCTTCTAGCCAGGCTGTACTGCAACAACTGAGAGTGACTTCTCCAGACCTCATAGCTGCACCGGTAGGATCCCTGGGAACTTTGCAGTTCTTTAACCTTTCTGATTATTATTTATTCATTCTTTTCTTTTCTTCCGCCTTGCCTTTCTGTTTTTCTCCATTTCATAGTCTCTCATCTCTCCATTCCAACGGCAAGCTCCCCTAGCATACTTTTTTGTTTGTTTGTATGTTTTTGGCTCCTGTTCCTCTCTCCTCTCTCCCATATCCATCTTAGCTCCACAGGTAACAATCTCCCTGCTGCATCCTGCCTACCTGCACCGTGTGCTTGACATCATACCACCAAGCAGCACAGGCACAGCCTACTGGAACGTGCCCTACACTGATTACCGACCAGCTCTGGTGGCTGTAGTAAGTGCCATAAAAAACCCGTCCCAGTAACTCCTCTTCACCTAGACCTGCCCTGCTGTACCATATCTGAGTGACTGACCCTGCCAGTTGAAGAAGGAGGTGAAAAGTATTTGTGTCCAAAGACAAGCAAACAACAAAGAACACAGTCTGCCTGCTCAGACAAAGTTAATTTTTTTTT
>NW_004443949.1:12476907-12487983 GCF_000243295.1 Trichechus manatus latirostris | reverse complement strand
ATGTAGAACAAAATTCTAACTCACAAAAAAAAGACCAGATTTACTGGCCTAAAGGAGACTGGAGAAACCCCGAGAGTATGGCCCCCAGACACCCTTTTAGTCATCTCCGAGGTTCACTGTTCAGGCGGGGAACGGACTGCCCCATAAAACCAAATGGGACTAATGAGGCACAGCAGTCCAGGGACAAGGGCCAGAAGGCAGAAGGGGATAGGGAAGCTGGTGATAGGGAACCCAAGGTTGTGTAAGGATATTGTTGATGTGTTGTGAGATTGTTAACCTTTGTCATAGGGCAACATTTGTAGTAACTGTTAAATGAGAAACTATTTTGTTCTGTAAGCCTTCATCTTAAGTGAGAATAACAGCACAATTCGGAGAGCGTAGTCAATGTCACTGAACTGTGCATGTAGAAATGTTTGAAATGGTATATCTTTTGCTATGTGCATTTTCACCAAAAAAAAAAAAGAGGTTGAGAAGTTAAAGGGTTGATATGTTGTGGGGTTGTTAACCAGTGTTATAAAACAACATGTGTACTTCTGTTTCATGAGAAAGTGTTTGTTTTGTAAGCCTTCACCTGAAGTACAATAAAAAAAGAAGAACAGTACATAATTTGTTTGAAAACATTGCCAAAGAGTTAAGGTTCTTTTTCTGCAGGGAGGTAAAACAGAATCTTTTATAGAATGTTGACATATTTATAGCATGTTGCTCTGGCATCCAACTGAAAACCATGTCTAGTAAACTAGACAGTGCACTTAGGGGCCTAGTAAAATAATTGTGAATTATGTAAAATCTAATGCATTAAATTCAAGATTGTTCTGACCTGCTGGTTGAATGCCTACTTGCCATAGAGTTGATTCCGACTCATAGTGATCGTACAGGAAAGAGTGAAACTGCCCCATAGGGTTTTCAGGGAGCACCTGGTAGATTTGAACTGCCGACATTTTGGTTAGTAGCCACACACTTAACCACTGTGCCACCAGGGCTCCACTGGTTAAATGGGGTTGTTCATATTCTAAAAATCGCTTTGATTGTGCAATTTTGAGATGTGCACATTTCTTTATGTACCATATTTTTATGCATATAATGCATGCCTTCTGCATTTGTTTGCTGGCCATCCCCTGCCCCCCACCCACACCCCCACCGCCCAGGTATTTTTGTATTAGCTCTGTGCTATTTTTTTTCACAGCAAAATGTGGAAGGGGATTGGTGTGGCGGCGCTTGTGAGGGTGCCTTGCGATGGGAGGGCACTGTCAGCAAAAAAACGCAGAAGGCGCGCATTATTTGTGTAAAAATATGGTACATTAACCTTAAATTAAACAGTTTTTGAAAGTAATGTTAAAATCAACAGCATCAAACAATATAAAATATCCAAGTGTATATCTAACAGAAGATGTGCAGTATGTATATAAAATAATGTATACATCTTTATTGCAAAACATTATAACAGACCTAAATAAAGAGATATGCAATATAAGAATCAACATGGTAAAAGTGTTTATAATACTCAAATTTACCTACAGATTCAGTGATTCTAAGCTAAATTCAAGGGGAATTTTTATGGAAATTATTAAATTATTAAATTATTAAAATTTATATGGAAAACAAAGTACTAAAATAGGCAAGATACATCTTAAGAGACACTGAATGGGAGGAATTGCTCTACTGGATATATAAACACTATGAAGCAAAGGAATTAAGAAAGAGTGTTATCAATGCAGGAGAGCAAGCTAGAAATAGACCTACACATATATTAAAAGCTTGATAAATTGCACAGGTATATCAGCAGGGAACAGATTGCCTACTCAAAATTTGTGTTCTGATAATTTATATATATAAAAAATGTTGTTTTCCCTCAACATTACATCATATTAAAAGATTCAAGTTGGGGGGAAAAAGACATTAACACTTGTGAAGAAATTATAGGATAGTAAATTCATTACCTCAGCAATAATATTGTTTTAAAAAGCTGTAAAATCAAGCTATACCTTAAAGAAAAATTATAAGAAATTCAACAAAATTAAAATTAATTTTAATTTTAACCAAAGAATACCACATCTGTAAAAACATATATGAAATGAATATTATGAACAAATTATGTTTTGTCATATATGAATTAGGATAGTGAGGGCTAGGCAGTGGTAATAAATAAGCTTCAACATTCAGAGGCCTCATGCACTGAAAATTGTATTTCTCATCTGTTATAGCACAAGATAAGTGGTATGGGTTGGTAGTAGCAATGTCTTAGTTATCTAGTGCTACTCTAACAGGAATACCACAAGTGGATGGCTTTCACAAAGAGAAATTCATTTTTTCACAGTCTAGTAGGTTAGAAGTGCAAATTCAGGGCGTCAGCTCCAGGGGAAGGCTTTCTGTCTCTGTCGGCTCTGGAGGAAGGTCCTTGTCATCATCAGTCTCCCCCCGGACTAGGAGCTTCTCTGTGCAGGAACCTTGAGTCCAAAGGACGCGCTCTACTCCCGGTGCTTCTTTCTTGGTGGTATGAAGTCCCCACTCTCTGCTTGCTTCCCTTTCCTCTTATCTCTTGAGAGATAAAAGGTAGTACAGGCCACACCCCAGGGAAACTCCCTTTACATTGGCTCAGGGATGTCACCTGAGTAAGGGTGGTGTTACAATCCCACCTTAATCCCCTTTAACATAAAATTACAATCACAAAATGGAGGACAACCACACAATAGTGGGAATCATGGCCTAGCCAAATTGATACACACATTTTTGGGGGGACACAATTCAATCCATGACAAGCAGTGAGCAGGTATGTGTGGGAAGGGTAGCAGGGAGCTAGGGAAGGAGTGGGTTGAGGTCTCAAGGGACAATGTTTCATACAATTTTTAGGAAGAAACTGTCAACCTACGTCTTCCAAGGTTGTGCTTGTGTCCTCATCTGCATCTCCAGAACGGAAAAGCTCTTGAGTGAGTGTACCTGGGCAGATTTTATGGGTCTGCCCCGGAAGTGGCACACATCATTCTACTCAACATTCCATTGACAAGAACTCAGCAACATGACAATATTTAATTGCAAGTGAAGCTAAGAAATGTAAGCTAGCATGTCCCAGGAGAAAAACAACACACATTTTGGTAAATGGCTAATAGATCTTCCACGATATCATGATATAGAAATAACTCACATAATTACCAGGAAAAAATAATTACTTTATAGGAAAACAAAAACAGCTGAAAGACTCATCATGACATTTCAACGATGTGAAACAGAATTGTAAATAAACACATGAAATAAAGGTCAATATCATTAATAATTAGGAATACACTGTTGTTATGTGCCTTGCAGTCAATTTCTACTTACAGGGACCCGATGTGGAAGAATTGTCCCATGAAGTTTCATAGGCTGCAATCTTTATGGAAGCAGATTGCTACACCTTCCTCTTGTAGAGCAATGGGGTAGGTTCAAACAGTCAACTTTTCAGTTAGCAGCCTAGCACTTAACCATTGCACCAACAAGAAAATGTTCTTTACATTGTGATAAAAAATTAAAATGAATGCAAAAAAGCAAGGATGTACTGTTGGTTTAATTGTAAATTATTTGCAAATAGGTAAACCAGCTGTGAATTGGTTCAGACAGATAATAATCTGGTGATATGTGATAAAATGCAAACACATATACCCTATGGCACAGCAATGCCACGTACATGTATCTCATAAAAACTCGTTCGTATGCACGGCAAGACAATCTCCAAAAATGCTCCTAGTAACAGCATATATAAAAACAATCGCTTAGAAACAGCTCAAATGTACATTAACAGAATAGATAAATGTATTACGGTACATACATATAATAAAATAGTACACGGGAGTGAAATAAAGAAAAGATTGTTACAGACATTAACATAGATGAATTCAGAAACATAAAATTGAATAAAAAAAGTAAATTACAAAGAATTGCTCACCATAGGATACCACTTATAGAAAGGTTTTAAACAACTATTTGTCAATTTTACATATACATGTAAAATTCAAATGAAATTCCATGAATATTGAACACAGAAGTAAAAATAGTGGCTATCCACATAGGAGAGACAGAAAGAAGCAATCCAAAAAGAGAACATGGAGTTCTTGATTGTGTGTGTATGTGTGTGTGTTTCTGTTTCTTAAACTGGTTTGTAAATATAAGGACATTCATTTTTTTAAATTGTACATATATGTGCAATATAATGTAAGATAATGTACATTTTGGTTTATATAAATGGAATATCTTATAATGAAATAGTTTTTAAAATGTATTGCCTAAAAATATCAATGTCGGTGGTAGGGAGACAAGCAATCAATTCAGTCTCCTTAATTTTTAAAAAATTATACCACAAAGTAAAGCCAGATTAAGTGAGAGGTAGGTAACCAACCATATGAAGGTTTTGATGTTCTAAACTAAATTTCTTGCTCTCTTCTATTAGCTATTTTATGCCCTTAAGGAAATATTTTATGAAATGCGTAAATGTCATAAGGTCTCTGGGTAGCACAAATGGTTTGCACTTGGCTATTAACCAAAAGGTTGGAGGTTTGAATTCACTCACTGGCACCATGGCCCTGGTGATCTGCTTCTGTAAAACTACAGCCTCTGAAATCCTTATGGTGTGCAGTTCTACTTGGGAAAAAGTGTAATCAACTTGAGGACAACAAGTTTTGCTTGGTTTTTTAAGTGCCATGACAAATATATTCTGTCAGAAGTTTTGATTCCATTTATCAATAATGTGCTCACTCTGATACTTTGCTTTATAATATTTTATGTTGCTAATACAGTAACTGGTTTGATGTTTTTATATATATATATACATATATGTGTATATGCATATGTATATAGATATACATATAAATATTTTGTTGTTGTGGACATAAGTATACATTTATATATTTCTAGAAATTGTGCACATATTTCATCTATGTAGTCACTCACAAAAATTTTATGATAAAGTATTCTAATTTTTTCATATTTATTAAGCATTGTGCTTTTAACAATCAGTTTAATAAGGAGCATTATTTGAAATAATTAAGCAATGCTATTAAAAACTTGTGAATATAGTTTTTCAGTATGCAAAAATCTAATAACACTGTTCATGCCTAATGAAGTTCCTGCTGAAAGCACCACTTTATTTACTTCATGACAATTTAAGTGATTTAGTTAGTGTGAAACAGGAACACAGTAAGGAAGGAAGAAAGCAGGAAGCAAGAAAGGAATTATGAGAAACTGAAAAAATCTCATTGAACTTGGTAAAATTTTAATGATTGTTCCTCTGCTCCTAAAAGAAAAACGTCACAGTGATTCCTTACTTAAAATTATATTTGGGGAAAAAAATATGTCTAGGAAGAAAGGCCTGGCGATCTACTTCCAAAAATCAGCCAATGAAAACCTTATGGATCACAACGGTATAATCCCATTGTGCATTGGGTTGCCATGAGTCGACTCAATGACAGCTAACAATAACAACAACAATAATACATATTCTTGTGTTATGGAAGATTCTTCAGGACCCTGGTGTTACGGATTGAATTATGCCCCCACCCAAAAAAAGTTGTACTGAAGTCTAAACCTCTGTACCTGTAAATATGACCCTGTCTCAAACTAGAAGTTTTCTTTTGTTATGTCAATTATGTCCTTCCAAAGTAGGGTGGGTCCTAAACCTAATCACTTCCGAATTGTGTCTTATAAAGAGGCATACAGACACACACGGGGGGATGTCACAATATGATGACAGACGCAGATGCATCTATAATCCCAAGAACAATAAGAATTGTCAACAGCTACTAGAAGCTGAAAGAGACAAAGTAGGACCTTCTGCTAGAACTACACCCTGAATTTGGACTCCAAACCGTGAGAAAATAAATTTCTGTTTTTAAAGTAAAAAAAAAAAAAAAGAAATCTATCTTAAATTATCAGCAATACATTATATTTTCTTATAATAATTCTGAATGATTTGTGTAATATTCATGCATAGTATTGTGTCTTATAAAACTTTGTATACCCAATAATACTTAGCATGGTTTTGTACTTATTTTGGAACATAAGATGTTTAAATTAATGTAATACGTGTGTTTCACAGGGATTAGTTCATAAATTTAGAGAAACAGACCTGATAATATGTGGGATATATATTACATATTGTATCCAAAAATCAAAATTCCAAATCCGTTGCCATCGAGTCGATTCAGACTCATAGGGACCCTATAGGTCAGAGTAGAACTGCCCCATATGGTTTCCAAGGAGCTCCTGGTGGATTTGAACTGTCGACCTTTTGGTTAGCAGCCATAGCTCTTAACCATTACGCCACCAGGGTTTCCTACATACTGTATAGGTTAAGATAATCAGCAGAATTTGAACTCTGGAATTAAGTTTTGTTTTTTTTTTAATTAATGATACGAAACCATATAGAGAAGGCACGTAGGCAGTTCATATAGCCAAGTACTCTCTATGAGCTGACATGACATCTGTCCTCAGATCTTAAAACCTTGCAGTGATGGTTATATTATGTGTCAACTTGGTTAGGGTATTGTGCCAACTGTTTGGTCAAACAATTATAGATGTTACTGTGAAGGTATTTTCTAGGTGTGATTAACATGTACAAACAGTTGACTTTAAGTAAACAAGACTATCCTTGATAATACGGATTGTTGTTGTTGTTAGGTGCCATAGAGTCAGTTTCGACTCATAGCGACCCCACGTACAACAGAATGAAACACTACCTGGTCCTGCACCATGCTCACAATCATTGTTATGCTTGAGCCCATTGCTGCAGCCACTGTGTCAATCCATCTTGTTGAGGGTCTTCTTTTTCACTGGCCCTCTACTTTACCAAACATGATGTCCTTCTCCAGAGACTGATACTCCTGATAAGATGTCCAAAGTATGTGAGACATAGTCTCGCCATCCTTGCTTCTAAGGAGCATTCTGGTTGTACTTCTTCCAAGACAGATTCGTTCATTCCTTTGCATTCATTCCATGGTATATTCAATGTTCTTCGCCAACACCACAATTCAAAGGTGTCAATTCTTCTTTGGTCTTCCCTATTCATCGTCCAGCTTTCTGTGCACATGAGGTGATTGAAAACACCATGACTTGGGTCAGGCTTACCTTAATCTTCAAAGTGACATCTTTGCTTTCAACACTTTTAAAGAGGTCTTTTGCAGCAGATCTGCCCCATGCAAAGCATCATTTGATTTCTTTTTTTTTTTTAATTGTACTTTAGATGAAGCTTTACAGAACAAACTAGTTTCTCTTTAGCAGTTAGTACACATATTGTTTATGATATTGGTTAACAACCCCATGACATGTCAACACTCTCCATTCTTGACCTTTGGTTCCCTATTATCAGCTTTCCTGTCCCTTCCTGCCTTCTAGTGCTTGCCCCAGGGCTGGTGTGCCCCTTTAGTCTCGTTTTGTTTTATGGGCCTGTCTAATCTTTTGCTGAAGGGTGAACCTTGGGAGTGAATTCATTACTGAGCTAAAAGGGTATCTGGGGGCCATACCCTCTGGGTTTCTCCAGTCCCTGTCAGGTCAGTAAGTATAGTCTTTTTTTTTGAGTTAGAATTTTGTTCTACATTTTTCTCCAGCTGTGTCCGGGACCCTCTGTTGTGATCCCTGTCAGAGAAGTCAGTGGTGGTAGCTGGGCACCATCTAGTTGTACTGTACTCAGTCTGGTGGAGGCTGTGGTAGTTGTGGTCCATTAGTCCTTTAGACTAATCTTTTCCTTGTGTCTTTAGTTTTCTTCATTCTCCTTTGCTCCAGATGGGGTGAGACCAGTGGAGTATCTTAGACGGCCTCTCACAGGCTTTTAAGACCCCAGACGCTACTCACCAAGGTAGAATGTAGATAGAACATTTTCTTTATAAACTGTGTTATGCCAGTTGAGCTAGATGTTCCCTGAGACCATAGTCCCCACAGCCCTCAGCCTAGCTATTTGGTCCCTCAGGGAGTTTTGTTGTGTCTATGGAGCTTCCATGACCTCGCCTTGTGCAAGCCGTGCTGGCTTCCCCATTACTGTGTACTGTGTCTTCTGATTTCTTGACTGCTGCTTCCATAGGTGTTGATTGTGGTCCAAGTAAAATGAAATCCTTGACAGTTCAATCTTTTCTCCATTTATCATGATGTTGTTTATTGGTCCAGTTGTGAGGATTTTTGTTTTCTTTATGTTGAGGTGTAATCCATACTGAAGGCTGTGGTCTCTGATCTTCACCAGTAAGTGCTTCAAGTCCTCTTCACTTTTAGCAAGAGAGTTTGTGTCATCTGCATATCTCAGACTGTTAATGAATCTTCCTCCAATCCTGATGCCCCGTTCTTCTTCATACAGTCCAGTTTCTCAGATTATTCATTCAGCATACAGATTGAATAAGTATGGTGAAAGGATACAACCCTGAAATACACCTTTCCTGACTTTAAACCACACGGTATCCCCCGGTTCTGTTCATATGACTGCCTCTTGATCTATGGACAGTTTCCTCATGAGCACGATTCAGTGTTCTGGAATTTCCATTCTTAGCAATGTTATCCATAATTTGTTATGATCCACACAGTTGAATGCCTTTGCATAGTCAATAAAACACAGGTAAACTTATTTCTGGTATTCCTTGTTTTCAGCAAGGATCTATCTGACATCAGCAATGATATTCCTGGTTCCGCGTCCTCTTTTGAATTTGGCTTGAATTTCTGGCAGTTCCCTGTTGATAAACTGCGCAGCCACTTTTGAATAATCTTCAGCAAAATTTTACTTGTGTGTGATGTTAATGATATTATTCAATAATTTCTACATTTGGTTGGATCACCTTTCTTGGGAATAGGCATAAATATGGATCTCTTCCTGTC
Source organism: Trichechus manatus latirostris (assembly GCF_000243295.1). NCBI lineage: Eukaryota > Metazoa > Chordata > Mammalia > Sirenia > Trichechidae > Trichechus > Trichechus manatus. Next base: position 12,479,166 of record NW_004443949.1, on the reverse strand, counting down.
GGTTGGCCAGGCAGCTCTCTTCCTTATTTCTTAGCATAGATGAGTGAGCACTTCTAGTGCTGCATTTGTTTGTTGAAACATCTCAGTTGATGGTCCATCAATTCTTGGAGCCTTGTTTTTTCTAACGCATTCAGTGCAGCTTGCCCTTCTTCCCTCAACATCATCAGTTCCCCAATCATATGCTACCTCTTGAAATGGTTTAAGTTCAACCAATTCTTTTTGGTATAGTGACTCTGTGTATTCCTTCCAATTTCTTTTAATGCTTCCTGTGTTGTTTAATATTTTCGCAACAGAATCCTTCAATATTGCAACCCGAGGCTTGAATTTTTTTCTTCAGTTCTTTCAGCTTGAGAAATGTCGAGTGTGTTCTTCTCTTTTGGTTTTCTACCTCCAGATGTTCGCACGTGTCATTATAGTACTTCTCTGTGTCTTCCCCAGCTGCCCTTTGACGTTGTCTATTCAGCTCTTTTTACTTCATCATTTCTTCTTTTCGCTTTAGCTACTTGACATTTAAAAGCAAGTTTCAGAGCCTTTTCTGACATCCATTTTGGTCTTTTCTTTCTTTCCTGTCTTTTTAATGAACTTTTGCTTTCTTCATGTATGATGTCCTTAGTGTCATTCCACAACTTGTCTGGTTTTTGGTCATTAGTGTTCAATAAATCAAATTTATTCTTGAAATGGTCTCTAAATTAAGATGAGTTATGCTTAAGGTCATACTTTGGCTGCAGTGGACTTATTCTAATTTTCTTCAGTTTCAACTCGACCTTGCATATGAACGATTGACGGTCTGTTCCATAGTCAGCCCTTGGCCTTGTTCTGACTGATGATATGAGCTTTTCCATTATCTCCTTCCACAGATGTAGTCTATTTGATTCCTGTGCATTCCATCTGGTGAGGTTCACGTGTATAGTCGCCATTTATGTTGGTGAAAAATGGTATTTGCAACGAAGATGTTGTTGGCCTTGCAAAATTCTATCGTGTGATCTCTGGCATCATTTCTATCACCAAGGCCTTATTTTCCAACTACCAGTCCTTATTTATCTCTAACTTTTACATTCCAATCACCAGTAATTATCAATGCATCCTGATTCCATGTTTGATCAATTTCAGACCGTAGAAGTTGGTAAAAATCTTCAACTTCTTCATCTTTGGCCTTAGTGGGTGGTGCGTAAATTTGAATAATAGTCATGTAGGAGTATGGATTTTATCCCATCACTGACAACATTGCACTTCAGGATAGATCTTGAAATTTTCTTTTTGACAATGAATGCAACACCATTCCTCTTCAAGTTGTCATTCCTGGCATAGTAGACCATGTGATTGTCTGATTCAAATGGCCAGTACCAGTCCCTTTCAGCTCACTAATGCCTAGGATATAGATGTTTATGTGTTCCATTTCATCTTTGTCAATTTCCTATTTTCCTAGATCTGTACTTCTTGCATTCTAAGTTCCAATTATTAATGGATATTTGCAGCTGTTTCTTCTCATTTTGAGCGGCGTCACATCAGCAAATGAAGGTCCCAAAAGCTTGACTCCATCCATGTCATTAAGGCATTAAGGCAGCTCTTCCCCAGTTGTCTTTTGAGTGCCTTCCAACCTGAGGGGCTCATCTTCTGGCACTGTATCAGACAATGATCTGTTGCTTTTCAAAACATTTTCACTGGCTAATTCTTTCACCCCCATGCTTCTGTCAGTTTCTCCTACTGTGGGAGCTTGTGTGTTGCTGTGATGCTGGAAGCTACACCACTGGTATTCGACTACCAGCAGTCACTCATGGCAGAAAGGTTTCAGCTGAGCTTCCAGACTAAGACAGACTAGCAGGAAGGGCCTGGCAGTGTATTCTGAAAAGAATTAGCCAGTGAAAACCTTATAAATAGCAGCCGAACATTGTCTATTAATATGGATAGGTAATCAGTCAAAGGCGTTGAAAGCAAAACAGGTTTCTGGAGGAAGAGTAATTCTGCCTCAGTATTGTAATAGGAAAATCCAGCTTGATTTTCCACTCTATGACCTGCTTTAAAGAGTTTGGACTAAAGACTGAAACAGAAACTCTTTCCCAAGTAACCAGCCTGGAGATCTGCCCTAAGAATTTCAGACTTGTCAACACCCATAATTGTGTGTACCAATTTGCTAAAACCTCGGTCTCTCTCTTCATATATATTATATATATATATATATATATCCCTTATAACTTAAAAATCCTATTTTAAAAATAATAACTTAGGAATGATTCTACATATTTAAAAATATTTCACTTC
>NW_004443949.1:12465228-12476807 GCF_000243295.1 Trichechus manatus latirostris | reverse complement strand
TCTGAAAAAACCTAACTGATACAGAGTTTAGTACTGAAAGTGCTTCTAGAGGAACAGACTCTTAAGGATGAGTTTTCTGTTCAGTTCTGGTATTTCTGGAATTGGTCCTCTAATCTGATTAGATTTAATGGCACTAATGATTCCATTTTCAGTACTAAAAAAGGCACCAATAGTACATGATGTGTTGTGGCAGTAGATACTCTAAATATTACCATTGGATATCCCTTATCAAATACTTGTAAGAGGCGAGTTTCTTGGTGACCATGTATTTGATATCTTAGAACATATTTGTCAAGCTAATTAGTATATTGAGATTTGCTGGGCTCCTAATTGTGCTGAAGAAGTGGAGAAACAAAAGTATAATCTCAATGCTTCAAATTCCTCGCTCAAATGTTGCATAAATGACCTGAAACTTTCTATATCTGTCCTGAAACAAAGCATTCAGCCACAAAACAGATTTCTGAAAACCAAACCCAGAGCCTCATACTGCAAGTGGCTGAAGTACAATGCAAATTGAATTCCAAAACTCAGAAGTTGTCTATTTGTAAAGTGAGGACATTTATTGGGAAGAAATAGAATCCCAAAAATTGGAAGGTGGACACAGGGACAAATCCTGATGAAGATGGGGTGGAAACTCTAAATTCTGCTGAGTCTTCTTTGTCAGTAGAGGCATCCGTTTCATCCACATCTGAGGAGGTTACCTTGCTTTGCCTCCTGTAATTCCCTCCCCGAGGTAACTACCTTGTGAGGCACTGCTGAATTTCCTCAGGACTTAACCTCCTCACATCTCTTTGCTTCTAGACTCATAACTATATTCAAGTTCTAGCAAGCCCAAAAAAAGTGAGAGACAAAGTGAAACATGAAAGTGTGCTACACTCCAATAGAACTGCATGATTTTCTCAATTTATACATACAGAAATCTGTATTATTCTGTATAATAAATGTAGACATGATTATGAAGGGTGTGGCATAATGATGGTAGGAACATAAAGTAGGATGTGATCAAATTTATTGATATGGGGCCACTCAATAGAGATTTTGAATCCACTGTTGTAGCTCAAGGGTTTAGAAAGAGCTCTAACGAGTTTGTTTGGTTGGCTAAAACAGACAAGCAAGAATACTTCCACCAGGAGAAAGAATCAATGATTTTATTGAACTGAAAGTTGATACTTCCACTTGTTCACTTTGGGCTCTGAATAGGCAAAGAAGGATTTATTACACCAAAATCAAACCAAACCCACCGCGTTTGAGTTAATTCCAACTCATAGCAATCCTATAGGACAGAGTAGAACTGCCCCATGTGGTTTCTAAGGCTGTAAATATTTACCGGAGCAGACTGCCACATCTTTCCTCTTGGAGAGACAGGTGGGTTTGAACTGCTAACCCTTGGTTGGCAGCCGACCACTTTAACCACTGTGCCACTAGGGCTCCTGATTTATTATAAAAGTGTGTGTGGGGGGGTGGGTAAAGGTCATTAATCCTTATTACCAAGTGGAATTTGGACTGGTATTGTACAATGGAGGTAAAGAAGAGTATGTCTGGAGTAGAGGAGATCCCCTAGGGTGACTCAGTTCTACCACGTGCTGTGATTAAAAGCAATGGAAACTACAAACACTTGATTCAGGCAGGACTATTAACGGCCCAGACCTTTCAGGAATCGAGGTTTAGATCGCCACAACAGGCAAAGAACAAGAGCAGCTGAAGTGATTACTGAATGCAAGGGGTGGGGGTATGGAAAGTGTAGTGGAAGACCAAGAAAACAAACTCATTGCCATCGGACTCAGAGGTAGGTATAAATGTGTAAATACCAGCAACAACCACATGACAAGTTGTAGAAACTGTAATTGTTGTATTTCTTCCTTATTTTGTTATGACTATGTTTGTGTACATGTATGTGTATGTGTATGCACACATATTAAGCAAATATCTTTGTATTTCTTCCTCTGTTACCCTCTGCCATATAACATAAGACATATTAACTTTACATGATAATATTTAAGTATTGCTAGCTTTACATCGGAGCCCTGGTGGTGCAGTAGTTAAGTGTTTGGCTGCTAATCTAAAGGTCCGCAGTTCGAATCCACCAGACACTCCTTGGAAACTTTGTGGGGCAGTTCTATGCTGTCCTATAGGGTTGCTATTACTCAGAATCGACTGGATGGCAATGTTTTTGTTTGTTTGTTTTAACTATACATCATACTATTTAAGTTACAAGATAGCAATGAGAAGAACGAACATCACCCAGGACTTCACATCCTCTTATGGAGAAAGGGTCAATACATTTTCTGTTGTAGGAAGGGTATTTAATACCATGTTAGGAGGAAGTATGACTATGTTGTTGAATTTATTTGTATATTCAACATGGTTTAATGAGATGTGTATAGGTGCTAAGTTAACACGGGGTGGACTATGATGGCTGTTTTTTAAAAATTTTATTGTGGTAAAATATACATAGCAAAATCTGTGATTTTAATGATTTTTATCTGTACAATTCAGTGCCATTAATTACATTAAAAATGTTGTGCAACCATCACCACTATCTCTTTCCAAAGCTTTTCTATCACTGAACCTCTGTATTTAGATCAGTAGTTTAGTGGTAGAATTTGAAGAAGTTTTTTTTTTTTTTTTTCCTTTATTGAATTGTGCTATAACTAAATCTGGTGTTCTGCTATACTAGCAAAGAGAATTTAACAGGATTATTGAACAACATATTTTTTAATTAGATTAATAAAAGTCAATAAAAACTCTTAAGAGGAAAATATAAACCAATTTTCTGCACCACAGTTAAATCTGAAAAATGACAACAAGAATTTTCTAACTTCTAGATTACTGATGAAAATTCAAAACCCATGTGCAGTGTCTGGGTGCCTCAAAATACAGAAACTCTATAAAGAGAATAAAGGAGCATCAATAAATTCATTTTATATGTATTTCTAATGGCATGCTGATAATTTGACTAAACTTTGACAATCATTAAACCAGCAATATTCTTTACCACCTACTAATGGAGAAAAAAAGCATTTGATATCCACCACTAGCAGCAGAAAAAAAAAAAAAAAAAGTCTTACAAGTATTTTCTATTATCTAAATTGTCTTAATGATCTTTTTTTTTTTTTTTTCCTCTTTTATGTCATGGAAGCTTAGTAACTGACCTTATATTACACTACACAGAGAAAACAGAGGCCCTTCAAGGACATTTATTAGTTCTAATTTATCTCCCATTCATTTCTAAATCTGGTGTAACTGTGCTTCTACATATCCTACTGCAATGAAAATATTTTCAAATACATAAAAGAAATCCAAGTATCAAAACCAAAAACATTTATTTTTCTGTCGTCATTGGTTGTGTTGGCCAATCTTTACTCCCATTGCTCTGTAATATCACTTCCTACCTTTGGACTGCCCACATTAAAATATCTACCTTCTCTAAAAACCAAACAAACAAACCCATTGCCCTCAAGTCTATTCCAACTCATAGTAGGGACAGAACAGAACTACTCCATAAGGTTTCCAAGGAGTGCCTGGTGGATTTGAACTGCCAACCTTTTGATTAGCAGTCATAGCCCTTAACCACTAAGCTGCCAAGGTTTTCCTACCTTCTCTAGCTTTCTGTTATTACCCCATTTCCTTTCACACTGTTCACTTTTTTTTTTGTTTTGTTTTGTTTTCTTCTGTTTCTATTTTCATAAACACATTTATTAGCTTTTGATTTTTAAACTAGGAGAGAGCAGAGTATCTTGTTTGGCAACAAAACCTAATATGCCATCCATATGAGTTCTTCGATTGTTGCAAAACATAAACATTTAATAAGGAGTTGAGTAAAGTAGATTAAATGTTATTTAAAACATATGTTATAACTGACCTCATAGCTAAATTGACTGGCTCAGGAATCCATGAATTTGAGCTTCCATGATTTAATTTTGCATCTATATGTAATGATTCTTTACCTATATCTCCTGCCAAAACCTCTTCTCAATCTCTAGAGTTGTTTGCACAATTGCTTGTTGACCATTTCTACCTGGCTGTCTCGTAGGGACATCTCAAACTCAATCTCTAAGTTTAGGATAATTATTTTTAATGCAGACTGATTCTTTTTCTGCATTACTTACTTTGTTAAATACATTTACCAGTCACTAGATCCCAAAATCTAGGGTTCATTTTTTTGTAATGGTAATTGATGAACTTTATTTTTTAGAGTAGCTTTAGGTTTACAGAAAAATTGTGCAGAAAGTACAGAGAGTTCCCAGTACCCAGATCTCCATTTCATGTTGTTTCCATTAACATTTTTCTTGCATTAATGTAGTATATGCTTCTTACAGTTGATGAACCACTGTTGATATGTTGTTATTAACTAAACTTCATAGTTTACATTAGGGTTCACTCTTTGTGTTGTATAGTGCTGTGGGTTTTGACCAATGCATAATATCATGTATCTACCAATACAGTATTCTACAGAATAGTTGCACTGCTCTATAAATGCCCTATGCTCCACCTATTCATCCCTCTTCCTTTCCCCTGGTCCCCTGGCAACTGCTTATCTCTTCACTGTCTCTATAGTTTTGCCTTTCCCAGAATGCCATATAATTGGAATCATGCAGTATAGAGCTCGTCTCTAAATCACCCCCTTGCTAACCTTTCACACCTATTAACAACCACGTCCTACACATGATGCCTCGTATTACTTCTGTAATGTGTTCTCACTTTTCTATCCTCTTTATCCTTCAATTATTTTGGAACCTAGTAATATCGATTATGGTAACTGATGATGATGATAACAACAATTATTCACAATTATTATATTGTGCACTTACCACAAATGCTTCAGCCTGTCCATTTTATAGTTATGGAGAATGTGATTCAGACAGATTAAGCCACATGCCCATAATATTACAGCCACTAGTAATTCTGCTGTTCTTCATAACTAGGATTCTCAGATTCCAGTTTCTCTCAACATAAGCCATGCTGAACAATAAAGCCAGAGATACTTGCATGCAAAAAAAAAAACTGACCTGTACTATGCTAAACCTTTCAGATTTCTTTGCATCCCAGGCTGTATACAGTTAAAACCCATATGTCTTAAAATGACATGCAAAACTCTCAAAATATTTGTCCAAAGGACTAATGGACCATATGAACCAAAGCCTCCATCAGCTTGAGACCAGAACTAGATGGTGCCTGGCTACCGCTACTGACCGCTCTGACAGGAATCACAATAGAGTGTCCCGGACAGAGCAAAAGAAACATGTAGAACAGAATTAAAATTCACAATGAAAAACCAGACTTACTGGTCTGACAGAGACTGGTGGAACCCCCTAGACCATGGCCTCTGGACACCCTTCTGACTGAGAACTGAAGCCACTATCGAAGTCCATCTTTCAAGCCAAAGATTAGATAGGCCTATAAAACAAACAATAACACATGTGAGGAACACGCTTCTTAGTTCAGCCAAGCATACTAGACCACATGGGGAACACTTGCCCTAAAGCAAAGACAAAAGGGCAGGAAGAGACAGCAAAACTGGACAAATGGATACAGGGAACCCTGGGTGGAAAGGGAAAGGGGGAGACTGCTGACACATTGGGGGGCATCAGGGTTTGAATTATGTCCCCCAAACAACGTGCGTATCAGTTTGGCGGGGCCATGATTTCCAGAATTACGTGGTTGGCCTCCATTTTGTGATTGTAATTTTATGTTAAAGAGGATTAGGGTGGGATTGTAACACCCTTACCCAGGTCACATCCCTGATCCAATGTAAAAGGAGTTTCCCTAGGGTGTGGCCTGCACTACCTTTTACCTTACAAGAGATAAAAGGAAAGGGAAGCAAGCGGAGATTTGGGGACCTCATACCACCAAGAAAACAGTGCCAGGAGCAGAGCGCGTCCTTTGGACCTGGAGTCCCTACGCAGAGAAGCTCCAAGTCCGCGGGAACACTGATGAGAGAAGACCGACAGAGAGAGAAAGACTTCCCCTGGAGCTGATGCCCTGAATCTGGACTTGTAGCCTAGTGGACTGTGAGAGAATACATTTCTCCTTATTAAAATCATCCACTTGTGGTATTTCTGTTAGAGCAGCACTAGACGACTAAGACAGGAGGCTTGCAACCAATGTCACAAAATAATTTGCGTATAATTTTTGAATAAGAAACTAATTTACACTGTAAACTTTCACCTAAAGCACCATAAAATTTAAAACAAACAAACAAACAACAACAACAAAAAAAAAACTCTCAAAACAGCCTAGTTGTCCCTATTCTAATATTTTCTCCCAGAAACACAAACCAGTCTCTTTGGACCTTTGACTTTTCCTGTTAGAATTTACTTTGCCTCCTTCTCTGATTGGATAATTCCTACTTACCATTCTAGCCCAAGTTAAATGTAAATCCTTTCTCAGAAACTTCCGGAAAAAAATAATAAATTTCAAATTGTTTCCTGTGTTTATCAGAAAAAACTTACTGGGCCCTAACTTTATGACAGAAATGGTAACAGGGCACAGAGGATGTGACTTTGAAAAATCCTTGTCCTGCCAGACTTTACAATTCAGTAGTTTCTTGTTATTTTGTAGTGATTCCGATATACCAGAAACTGTGCTAAGTCTTTGACATACACTATACTATGTTGTCTTGCAGACAAGTGTATGAAGGCGGTTCTATTATTTGCAGTTATTATCCCTCTTACATTGATTAACAATGAAACAAAACAAAAAGGCATATAGAAAGTGAGAAAAACATCGAACTCTTCCTAAATTCCTCTCTTTTAACCATTATTTTCTGACTATTTCATAAAAACATTACAATATAATTGGTTATCACAAACAAACTGAACCTCAGAAGGAGGATGTTTAGAGGTAGCATTTACAAAAAACTGAGAAATTTTTTTTATTTTGGTGTATTGATTTAAAAATGAAGGCAACTGGTACATCAAATAGCATGATGAATTCCCGGATTTTCAAACAATTAATAAAACTTTATTGAATATCAAATATTTAAGACTTCTTTACTTCAAAAAGCCCACAGCCTAGTGAAGGAGAGGTATACAATGAGAAAGAAGCAAATAAAAAAATTAATTGCATTGTAATAATCTCTACAGTAGTACTCTGTATGACGAGTATGGAAAAAAGGAATAAAGTGAAATAAATTCTCACTACTAGGTCAGGAAACATTCTAGAGAAGAAATGTCTTTAAATACTGGTCTTGAGGTAAATGAGTTCACAAAGCAGTTGTAAACAGTTCACACTGAGAAAGGCATGGAAATGTAATAATGAAGAGTGTACACTCAGAAATAAGGAAACACATGTATTTAGGATAGGAGGTGGAGGAGGTGGCTTGTCGTGAGGCTAGAAAATTGGGCTGGAGCTCAGCGATGAAGGTGTTTGTGTGCTAGCAACAGACATTTGAATTTCACTGTGAAAGCACCCAGAGGTTTCTTGACACTGTGTCAGAAAATGACATGTTTTACAAATGCACTTAAATATATCCCTGACCAACCTGGAGCTCCGAAAGACATAAATCATGCTTGAGTTGAGGATCCTGCTAGACTCCCTTGCAGATCCCTGGATATTGCAGGCACTTCAGGCAGAAAATACAGTTCATTAAATTCTGCCTCAAGGTTGCTGAAACTGTGTCTAAAGAGGTGAAAGCAACCCAGCATGCCAAAGCAAATGATGAGTTCAGTTTTATTCATTGCGGTTCATCTTTTACAATGTCAAAATGTTATCAAATTAATTGAGAAAAATACAATCGTTCAAGCAAAAATTAAGCTGAATGACTAATTATATTAATAATAACAATAATAATAATAAGTAGAGTACACTGATTATGCGTCCACGCAAGGGTATTTCATTCTTCCTCTACTTTCTTCTCCCTGTGTAAATTTGAACAATTCCCTGAGCTTCTGGAAGCCATCTCTGAAATTACTGCAACTTTTTTTGTACCTACCTTAAAAGGATGTGTATATAATTAAATGAAACACTGTATATTAAAAACATACTACAGTGTTGTTATTAGCCATAAAGTAGGCTTCAACTCCTGGCGACCTCGTATATAACAGAATGAGAAGTTGCCTAGTCCTGCATCATCTTCATGATCATTGTTGGCAGCCACTGGGTATTTTGAGTGCCTTCCAAACTAGGGGGGACTCATCTTCCAGCACTATATTGGACAATATTCAATCATGATCCATAGGGTTTTCAGTCATGATCCATAGGGTTTTCATCGGCTGATTTTCAGAAGTAGTTCACCAGGGCTTTCTTCCTACTCTGTCTTAGTCTGGAAGCTCTGCTGAAACCTGTCCATCATGGATGACCCTGCTGGTATTTGCTATATTGGTAACATAGCTTTGAGCATCATAGCATCATGCAAGCCACCACAGTACAGTAAACAGACAAATGGTAATGAACTATAGTGTTAGGTACATGGCACTATTTTATTATTAATTATAAAAAAAAAGCATATTTAGAATTATAACTGCTAGTAATATGAATTTACTATGTGGACTAGATTGGAGTGCTTATTTTTAATTGACATTTATAATATTCTCTTGGGACAGAAGAATGAGCAGAATGGAGTGGAGTGACAGGAGCAGAAACTTAGAACCTGAGTAGAAGGATGCTGTCTTAATGTTTGGGGCAAAAGAATAAACAGGAGATAGTGTCTGAGGTCAATAAAAGATGATTTCATTTCAAGTACTGGAAAGTCTGCCCATATGCAACTTGAAAATTCCTTATGAAACACCTGTGTTTTTAAAGTTATACATTTATTGATATTTCAGCTTCATATGTTCTATGTTGTTTATGTAACAACAGTGTAGCTTTAAACTCTCAATTCAGAACTACTGAAAGAATAATTTATATGAAAAATTTTTTTAATTGTTTCAGTTCATGCACTCACAAAATTCTGAGTATAATTCTCCTGCATTATATCTAAAGCTCTATTTTTCTAGGTCAAAATATAATTTAAAGCTACAATTTACTTTGATAGAGAAAATCAAAATGATTCTCTTCTTCAGCAATTGTTATGTAAATAAGGCATGTATTCTGCAATGATAATTTTACAGAAAATTATAAAGTACTGTCAGTACAAGAGTTTCTCCACCTTCCCAAGGGTACTTTATTTTCTCTCAGAGATCACCAAGTTAGTAGATTAGAAATCTTTCTCTGAGCTCACTTTTATCTGTTACACACTAACTCCAGATGGAACCTACTCATCTATGATCTATTTTTCCCATAAAAGCTTGCTTGCTTTTGTATAGTGGTGGGAGATTGTGAGTAATTGAGTAATTCATACATTTCCTGAAAATGAGCCTAATTGCTAATGTTATGTTTGCCAAACAGCATGGGATACTCTCCACTTATGCACAGCTAAATTAAAAGAGCATTTTTGGAACAGAACTTACTCCTGCAACATTAGGCATAAATAGTTAAGATCCTCCCGGTGAGCTACTGGTCCTTCACAAGGCCTTTCTACTCTGCTCACCCGTTATGCCACAGTTCTTTCTCTGCCAGAAGGGGTGTCAAAAGCATGAGTAGCTTCACCTTTCCCAAGATGCTTCACTTCATACCTGCCAGAGTGGTTTCTGCCATGTTTTTTGTAGCTTGCTGATGCCCTACATACAGAGATATGTAACTGGGGTATGTGTTCTCTTCATCATTGCCCAAATCAGTGATAAATTCTCCATGTTTTCTCTGCCTGAACACTCCTTATACACTGTTCGTTTCCATCAGAAACACCTCTCATTACACTTTAGTTTGCAATGACAGAGGACATCACTGTTTCTCCTTTTACAAAGAAGGGAGGATGCACATGTTTAATAGGAAGAAGTCCCATGGAGATTAGGATAAACCCACTGGGTGGTAAGCCGCCACCTCATAAGAGTTATTTTTACAATTTCTAACGTAACAATCATTATGTGTTTTTGGCACAAGATAAGCTTCAAAATATTTACCCTGAATAGAAACTTTTCATAAACATGGAAATAAGTGGTATAAAAAGTGTCAATGTATAAGCACAATGACATTAAGGAAATTAGAGAAAATAAGCATACCTAAAATGAAGGACGTTGAGGAAAGAACATATATTGACTTGCCTTCCTGTATTTCAAATGTAAATCACTGAGAATACCATTTCTAAAACCATGCACTCCCAGAAGGACAGATTAATGGAGCCTGACAGGAGCTTAGGAAATCATGGCTGCAGCACCCTGCCCTTAGGCGTTACATGTCTAAACCATCCAGGACGCTTCACTGTCTACGCTTCTCTAGAATGTCTCAGCGCGCAGACACCATAACCAACACTGGAACTTTCACACCCTGACCGCCCAAAGTTTTTCTGTCACCCAAAGGAAATCTGTTAGGCATTAACAGATTCTTAACCCATTCTTTTCTATTTCTCAATCATTAAGCCCACAAAATTACCACACACACAGAGTTGTTGGGCATGAATTATTAGGAAGTATTAAACATTTCTAAAAGGAAATTATTTATTCATTTAGCTAGGGTACTTTTAGACAATTTGATGGTAGAATTTGACATTTATATTTACATGCTTAAGGTCTTAATATCATAACACATCTCTTAAAAATATCTTGAAATTGGACTTGTTTGATCATTTATAATTGTTCAGCAGCACAGTCTTTTGTAGATATTCTTAATACATTTTGGTGGAGCTTACTGTAGAATGCACGTTTTGAAATAAAACATTCACTTTGCTTAGAAAATGTAATTGCAACAAGCTGTAGAAAATTATTTTTACATATATACTATTTTTTCTTAAAGTTCCATAAGGAGTTGGAAACCCGTTGGTTTTCTATTAACTCATCTGAACCAAGACAATGGCTTTGTTTCTGAACTGTGAAATATACATTCTCAGTAAGATTGCTTCTCTCGTGAAAATACATTCAACAAACAGAAACGTCACCGTTAGCTGTTACCTTCGCTTCGGCGATCTGGGTGCTTCGCTTCTGATCTGTGAAATAACCTTGCATTGTCCATCCGGCAGAGGTCTGCTTCAGATGTCAGCTACCGCTATTATCATGAATGATGATCATGAATAGCTCGAAGTAAAGGCAACTTTTATTATTGAAGATGTTTTTTAGACAAATTGATCTCAGAGACTAGCAATAGCATTGTATCAATATTGCAAATAAGTACCTAAAATGTTCTAGTCCAAGAAAGCTTGCAATACTTTCCGTTCTAGAGAGAAAGAAACAGTAAAACGGAAACCATCCACATGTGCACATCAATAAGCCAATATAAATTATTTTTCAATAGTCTTGTGGGCAATCTTAAAAATGAATTTTATTATGGCATTTATAAAAACATATTTCTGTTGATGATTATGTCTGAGTAACAATATAATAAATCCTTTTCTAAGTGTATTCTATAGCAGTGGTGACCAGCAGATTTCTACCTTCTCTGGAAATAAAAACAAAGATATAAAAAGTTTTATTTTTGATGTGCTAAATTTAGGTTAAAAATGAGGTTGATTTGAGGACTCCGGCAAGATGGCGGTCTAGGCAGAAGCACCACGCCGTCCCTCCACAACAAAGATCCGAAAAACTAAGCCAAACAGAGAATCAACAATCCTG
>NW_004443949.1:12314543-12457616 GCF_000243295.1 Trichechus manatus latirostris | reverse complement strand
AAAAAAAAAAAAAAAAAAAAAATGAGGTTGATTTTCCTGAAAACATCTGTTAAAATAAAATGTTTCCAAAGGAAAATGGTTAGGTTGCCTTTGAAGATATTTTAATTTAGGATTACAGCTGCATGAAAATTCACACATGCGTACCTCTAGTCTAGGAAATATTTCTAACTTTTCCCCTATGTTTTTAAAAAATGCATGAACACTATTAAAAAAGATAGAGTTTCACAAGTGTTTTCTCATCTTTGTTACTGTGTGGGCACAAATATACAAAAGGCACTTAGTGATCTTTCTATATAGTAATTACCTGGAACAACAACAGCAATCAACACACAGAAATATTTTTCTTATCACAGAAGTTTCATCCTAAACTTTGAACCCTCTTAATGCCATGCAAATGTATATGACCTCATTATTATAATATTTATCTAATGCAAGTAGATATTAAGAATGAGATTTAATAGAAATATCACCATGTGGCGTTTTCTTCAGATCATTACTCATGTTTTTTCCTCAGTTTTAGAAATGTCTCAATAGTTATTTCTTCCATTACTGTTTCCCCCCATTTTCTCTACTGTCGCCTTCTGAAACTCTTAGTATCTCTTAGCTGCCGAAGCTATCACTGCATCTTAAATGTTCTTTATTGAAATTATATAATCTGGGTGAACTCAGTACTATTATTAAATTTATCTATTTATTTTTCTATTGGATCCATTCTATTGTCGATGTTTAATAGTAGTTTCTCTATTTTTCATTTCTGATAGTTCTGATTTTTATTTTAACCATTGCATCTCGATCTTTTCTTTTTAGCCTTATTTATATACTAATATTAATAGTTATTTAATATTTTAGGATTCTAAACATACTTAGAGTAACTTTACAGATGTATTTTAAGTATATCTGGATTCATTGCATCTATCTGGAACAATAGCTCTTTATGGTTATAATTCTTGGCGTTAAATTTCTTCCTTTTTTTAAATTTGGTTTTCCATTGCATCTAGGACAAAAGGTTCTCTTTCTTCTCTCTCTTTCTGCTTACTGCTTTTATCTGTGGGTTCCCCGGTGCCTTCATCTGATACTATAATCCTCTAATGCAAACCAAAATTTTTGCTGGCCCATTAGTGCTCCTACTCCCTGTTAAATACTGTGAAAAATACTGATCCATTTACCAAGCCAGTGGGCTGGTTGATCGACTTCCATGTTATTAAGCTATGTCTCTGATCTCTATTTCCTTAGGACTGCAAAACTTATGATTATATCCCCACAAATTAGTCCTTTGAAGCTTTTTGATGGCATTTGAACAAGTTAAGAGTTTGCTTATAATCTCATCTTCATGTGGCACACTTTTAATTCCTGGTACACTATATGATACCATATTCAATTCATAGCTTTAGACTCCTCACCATTTTAAATTTCTGTTCCATGAGACATTGATAGAGTTTTGCATTTGAATATAAGTTATTTTATTATCATTTTTTATATTTTTATTCATTGCTAATTATGGAAGTGTTAGGGATGGGGATTTAGAGAAGGAGACTTCTAGTATCATCTTCAAGTCTAATTAACATGGATAAATATTTTCAGTGTGTTGGCCTATCATATCATTCTTTCCACTTAGTTTTCACAAACTCCATCATGTTTAGCTCTAGTGAAGGTAGAGAAAATGCTATCTCCTCTATTTAGAATTTTCAGGCTGTTTATAATTTCTGTAGAAGATTTACCAGACATCCCACACTCCTTACACTACTTCTATCTACCACATTTTTTGGATGCCCTCTCCTCTATCCTAAGAAGCCTTGGCAGTGAAGTGGTTAAGCAGTTGGCTGCTGCTAACTGAAAGGTCGGTGGTTCAAATCCACCAGCCACTCCGCAGGAAAAAGATGTGACAGTCTGCTTCTGCATAGATTTACAGCCTTGGAAACCCTGTGGGGCAGTTCTCCTCTGTTCTATAGGGCTGCTGTGAGTCAGAATCAACCCAACGGCAGTGGTTTTTGGTTCTCCTCTGCCCACCTATATTAGAATACATATCCTTATGTAGAGCTGGGTCCTCACAGAAGTAGCTACTGAAACTGAGTTAGGAATGTAAGAGATTTGAGAGAAACGTGAAAAACAAAAGGGGGAGGAACTAGAATTGGGCAGAGAAAGTCACGTATCACGTGCAAAAGAGGAAGACTTGGCCAGCTGAAGGAGAAGCTCCAAAGGACAAGCCTGCCTTTTTGAAAGAGTCCCACTTGGGAAGTACCTTCAGTGTGCTCAGTCACTGACTGGGGCTGCCAAGGATAGCGTGGTCTCAGCTCACCTCAAAGGCTGAGGCTGAGCTTGATAGTGCTAACACCTGCAGGCTGTCAGCTAACTGTACTATTTGTAGTTTAGCAACAGTTTTCATACAGAAGATTTTGGCAGCACATCCATATAGCAGACAAAGTCCACCTCTTGTGCTACATGGATCCACTTCCCCATACATGTTCAGGATGTGTGTCCTTTTGGGCTCTAGTAGAACTTGCTACCTGAGGAAAGACTTGGAAGTAAAGTTAGTGTGACTAACTACGTTTCCCGTTGCTATAGTTGGTATCATCATGTCTCTTCTCTACTGTCCATTCTAAATCCCCTTCAAAGGGCAATCAAAATTAAATGATAAAATCTATGTGCTGTTTAGTGCAGTGCCAGATACACATTATATATTCAATAAATATTAACTTTTTTAGACTGAAATCTAGAGAATGTTTACAAAATATTCAAAATTAAATGTATCTTCATTATTTGACACTCGAAGAAACCTTCTGCTGTTTTCTCTTTGGATTCAGGTGGATGACGTTCTGAACACCTCGTACTGACCCCACTGGTGAAGGAGGGATCTCCTGCTATAAATGGTATGAGGTGGCAGAACACATGATGCTGACACTAGAAAATGAGATTAACAGCAGTTGATAGTTAGAGCCTGGGGGAGGAGAACACCACACGCCCTGCAGGACCACAACCGGGTTGCACGATGGAGCAGAGTGACCAGAAGGGACTGTGATAGGCAGACTTTGCAGTTAACTAGAGAGTTCTGTTTCCTCTGCTTCTTGCAGGAGGATGTGATTGGTTTGTTTGAATAATTTTCTGGGCATGCAGGGAAGTGAAAACCATTAGTTTGAGGATGAGATTGAGCGTAGCTGGTGTGGCTAATAGGAGAACTAGCCAGGTACGGAGCATATCTGCCGAGAGCATGGGAAATCACAGTTAGTCCTTTGGGGCCCTGTAATGAGACTCAAAGATCTCAGAGCTGCAGTTGAAATGTTGAGTTGCACAAAGAAGTGGAAGTTAGGTTTATTTTTTTTATTGGGAATGGGGAATTCACTCAAAATAAAATTTCATGCCAGGGTTTTCAACTATAAGTTTAAAACTTTCTTAAAATGATGAAATTAAAACTTTTATCTTTACTAAATATTGTTTTTGTTCAAAACAGTTAATATTTTAATCCTAAAAAAAAACAAAAAACAAAAACTGTCCAAGACAAAACTTTGTTATAATGTAGTGTTTCATATTTTCACTTCTTTATTTATCTAGCTTTTCCATAACTGTTTTGAGGCTACTGGAGATTTGATTTAGCTACTACATCAGCTTCTTAGAATACATAGAACAATGTTATTTTCTTATTTTCTGAAAGATTTTACAAAGTGATTGTTTTTCAATGCAATTTTTATCCACCCATGTTTTCCTAAATCTGTTAAAATAGTCATGCTTTTTTTCCTCTATTATGTTAATGTGAAACTAGAGTTGATAATCTCATGCTGTACTATCTTTGCATCCCAGGAATATACATATTGATCAAAATTTTGTTTGTTTGCCTTACACAGTACTGGATTTAATTTGTTATTATTTTAGTTAAAAGGCAAACTTTTCCATCTATATTGATAACTAATATTACCAGATCATTTTTTCCCTTGTGCTTTAATTTTCCAATTGTCCATTTAAGACTTTATGAAATGAGTCAATCAGCTTAGACCAAATGAACAGGGTCACCTAAAATTAACGTGACCGCCAGGTGCCAAGCTCTGCTTATCAGAGATTATTATTCAAAGATATTGTGAGTTTTTTCTCCATAGGGGATTCATTCCAAGAAGTGTCTCCTGTGTATTTACTTTTCAATGATTACATTCTCACCTTGTTTTCTGAAATCATGGTACATATAAAATTAATAATATTGTAACTATTTTGTAAATATATACATAAAATCTTTCTTCATATGCATCCATTTATATATCAGCTTTTGCTTTTGTTGCTCTGTTATTGCTAGTCTTAATTTAAAAAATCATATGCATTATATATGCAAATATATGTATATTCATATGTATGTGTATTCTATGATTACGTAAAACATCTGTTTATATGTAATATTCCATATTTTCACTTGTATTAGTTAGAATCAAGGAATATTATGACATTTATTTCCAACAAATTTAATATACTCATAACTGTTATTGGCATTGGTCAGATGGGGAAGTCTTTTTGACAGGCAAAGTAAAAATTCCAAAAGTTTCCTTCTATCTGGTACATAAGAATGATAATGTATACTGATCAATCCAAACTTGCTATAAAAGCTATGAGTTTTTGTTAGTATAACTTTCTCCTGAAAGTTATAACCTTATTTTGTGCTTGAGTTTTTAACTGAGAATGTATATATGTATGTGTATATATATATATATATATTCTACTTAAGAAAACAATCTACAAACTTTTGGAAACTTGTATTTCAGTGCTAACAGTCTTTACATCTAGAACTTTGACCACAAATTGAATAATACTTGATCTTGTATATATAATATGGGATAATACCAGCATGAAACTGTTCAAACTTCTTTTTGACATTCCCATATGACGTTTTTATAATAAAAACAGGTAAATCATGGAGATTTAAGGAATAAAAAACATTTTGCTTTGATTTATATAAAATACATGTTGCACTTATAAAAATGTTTCAAAGTGGTAAACCTGATACTTATGAAATGAAGATGGTAGAAATAGTAACTAAGTACTATCTGTAGAAAACACTAACTGAACGTTTGTTGAGAGTTGATGAGTGGAATGTACTATGCAACACTCTTGGGTGATACAAAGTAAAAGTCCGAAGACTGAATTACTGAGAAGGAAGATAGGCTGGTCTCTTCTGGGTAGAAATTAAAAGAATAAGAGCATCAGTTCTAACTTTATTTGATTTCTTATATTCTGCATGGTTTAAGTGAGGAAGAATGAAACAAAGATACCTAATTGAAAATGTAAAACTTACCTTGGTAACATTAATTTTACAAGTCTTAGCTCATAGGTTAATGTGGAATTTGCTAAATATAAATCAAAAAGAAATAATTTATTTCACATGATTTCCTTTGTGAACAAAAAGTAAATGCTACTATCAAATACATTATTAATATAGTAGATTAAAATGAAATCATAGCCTTAAGAAATCCTAAAAGAGGAACAAAAATTAATTTGAGGTAATACATGCATGTATGTTTGTGTGTGTGTTGAGAGACGGATGGATAGATAGGTAGATATATAGATAGACAGAAAGATAGGTGATATATAGGTAGTCTTTAGGAGTTCCCATTAATGTATTTATCTTTTTTCCATATGTCTTTTTTTGTGAATTATATAATTCTAATTTTATAGAGCAAAAGAAAGAAGATAACGTAATATTTCTCTTATTGCTTCCTTTGTTACAGAAAAAGAGACTAATTTAAAAACATTTTCAATTATTTTTATAATTTTAGTTGTCCAATGAAAGATTATACCTTTAAAATGTGAATATGTTAAGTGAAAATGAGCACTCTATGATAGTGACATTTTTATCTTCTAAATTTTCTTTACTTAGGATAAAAACAGTTGCCTTCAAGTCAACCCCCATCCATCATGACCCTATGTGTGTCAGAGTAGAACTTTGCTCCATAGTTTCAATAGCTGAATTTTTTAGAAATAGATTGCCAGGCCTTTTATCTGAGCTAACTCTGGATGGACTCAAATCTCCAATTTTTAGATTAGCAGCCAAGTGCTTTAACCTTTTGCACCATTCAGGGATTCCTACTCAGAATGGTTGTTAGTTGTGGTTGACTCGGCTTTGACTCATAGCAACCTTATATATAACAGAATAAAATGTTGCCTGGTCCTGCATCATCTTCATGATTGTTGGTATATGTGAGCCTGTTGTTACAACTACTGTATCAATCCATCTCACTGAGGATTTCCCTTGTTTCCACTAACACTCTACTTCATCAAACAGAATATCCTTTTCTAGTGATTGGTCTTTCCTGACAAAGTATTCAAAGTAAGCAAGCCAAAGTCTCATCACCCTCAATGCTAAGGAACATTCTAGTTGTATTTCTTATAAAACTGATTTGTTCATTCTTCTGGAAGTCCATAGTATATTCAATATTATTCACCAACACCACATTTCAAATGCATCAATTCTTCTGTCTTCCTTTTTCATTGTTCAACTTTCTTATGTCTATGAGGCCATTGAAGAGACCTTGGCTTGGGTCAGGCTCACCTTAGTTACCAAAGTGACATCTTTGCTTTTTAGTACTTTAAAGAGGTATCTGGCTGCAGATTTATCCATAAAAATATGTTATTCTATTTCTTGACTGCTGCTTCCATGGATGTCTTCTTCACGTTCAAGATTACTTACCTACAAAAAGAAACACTGGATATTGAAAAGTCGATCAAAGCAATAAGGAAATGGTTAAATACCTACTATGCAATATTGCTTTAGTTTCATCTGAAGGTACTGTATTTTTATATTTCACTCCCCAGGTGATACATAGAAAATGGCATAACATGCTACCCTATTTTCCATAGGAAAGGAGAATGTGTACTATATACTGTCATTTTCACTGACAGTAAATTCTGAGTCTTCAAAAAGTCATATTTTTGCTTTTCTTGGATGACATCGTTCATTTGTCTGCTTATACTTACAAATATTTGAGAAAATCACTAAATTTTCCCACTTAAGTTGTCTAGATAGTAACTCTGAAAAGACTAAACAAGATAGGGACTCTTATCCCAACTCTCCAAGAACATACCAAGATTAAAGCACATCTGAGAGCTTTCTCAACTCTCCCAATTTATATCCTCTCTCTGGTTTTTTGAAAGTATAACTAAATTAACTGAGTAGACATAGGGTCTTCTTTTTCCTAAAAAAAAAAAAAAAAAGTTAGCCATTAAAAATGTCTGTCCATTATTAGCAAGCAGTTACTTCCAAAACCCACACGCATTTATATAAGAAATTCTAAGAAAATGTCCAGGCTGCAAAAATTTATAATGCTAGTACTATTTGGCTCCTTTATAATTTCCCTTGAACAATTTAAGGGAAAATTCACAGTCCTTTTGAAATCAAAATAGAAATTATGGGCTAC
The DNA here is from genome assembly GCF_000243295.1 of Trichechus manatus latirostris. Classification (NCBI taxonomy): domain Eukaryota; kingdom Metazoa; phylum Chordata; class Mammalia; order Sirenia; family Trichechidae; genus Trichechus; species Trichechus manatus. The sequence continues at coordinate 12,450,231 of NW_004443949.1, read as the reverse complement.
CTTCTGGACTTGGCCTTCTCTTTATTTCTTCCATGATGACCACCATCTCCAATGTTGTCAGTAAGTGTTAAAATAGAGAAAGTTGTAAGACCATCATGACCATTCTGGTTAGATCTGATGATCTATCAGTAATTTTGGAAATTGCCTCAGAAAAAAATCTAGTCATGAGAGACTACTCTATTGCATATTATCCATTTGGATTTAAATATATTGTGAAATTCTCAAGGAAATTATTTTAACTGCACGTTGTTTAAGATTATGTGTTTTATGTGTGTGAATACACAACATTCAATTACCAGAGGTGATAGCAGACATTTAGTTAGAGCTGTGAATATTCATATAATATATGCATTTTATACATGAGTATACATTTTACATTTTAATCTTAGAAATTTCAAGTGAGGGTAAATTTAATAAAGCTATAACTTGGTTATTGAGATACTTGTGGCAAAAAAAAATGTTGCTACAATACCAAAAATATATTAGTGATTGATGAAAATAATCTATGCTTCCTATGACCTTCAATTTTATACCCTTCAGGGTGTAATAAAAGAGGAAGATAGACACAATTTCCTCACTCAAAACTTTTACCCTTCTTGAGTGGGGAAGCCATGGAAAAGCTCATCTTTAGACCGAAAACCAAACCAGTTGCCATCAAGTTGATTCTGACTTGTGGAGACTCCATGTGTGTCAGAGTAGACGTGCTCTATAGAGTTTTCAGTGACTGATTTTTTGGTAGTAGATCACTAAGCCTTTCTTCTGACGTGCCTCTGAGGAGACTCAAATCTTTAACCTTTCAGTTAACAGCAGAGCTGATTAATCCTCAGACCATCCTTCAAAAAAGGCCTAGCCAATCATCTGTATGGAATGCAGTTGGTTGAAATCCTATATCTATTAGTGTCATCAACATCTCTCTAAGATTTTGAACTGAAACCACTTTCTTCCTGCTCTTTCTCAACAGTCTTTAGCCAATCACTGACACTACTTGACCTATAGCAGGCAGAGCAAAAGCATTCCACAAAGGAGGTTGATAAGTGGCCAAAATTTAGCACTATAACCAAGAGATGTTGGTGGTGTTACAATGTATGTAATTTACTTTAAAATACTTGAAGATTATGAGCTGAAGTTCATTCTGAATGAGCTTAGTAGTATCTCAAGTGACTCTAAGGGCAGATAATTGCCCTAATTAAGAATCAACACAATGGGATGGCCAAATAGTATTATATTATAAAGCTCAAGCACCCTAGGAACAACTCTACAACCCCTTCATGTCTCTGTATCCTAAGCAACACATAAGGTGTTACTTAACAACTAAAATACAAAAACATGGGTTTTATTGGTAAAATTAAATTTGTTATTTAGTATGATGAATGGGCTATCACTGGTGAAGTTAAAGATATTCAGAAAACTGGATTGGATAAAATAGTTTAGAGATACTCCCTATCTTTTACATACAGGACATTTGAGAGAAGAGAGGTCTAGATCCTATTTCTTAAGCGATAGCTCTGCAGGCATCATTTCAAATACTCCTGCAATGAGCTATATGCTTAAGATATTTCTGTTTTCTGATGTTGACTCTGCAGGAAATAGGCTCTTACCTCTGGATCATTATTGTGTCTGTCGAAAGTGGACTTCTCATCCATGGAGGTGAGAGTGTCTAAAGAATGGAGAGTGGACACTTCACTGAGGCAATGGAATGGATTATACGGTTATTTCTGTGCTTCTTGCTAAAGGACAAATGTTTAATAAATGCCCATATATGTGGAAAATTTTTTGCTAAGACTTACTTTAATATAACCTTGAGAAGAAGAAGACAGAAAGAAAAAAAAAGCCCTGAAACCAAGAAAACAGCCTCACACTAGAAGCCAAGCCTCCAGTTGTAAGGAGCTAGCTTGGCACTCACAGGTACTCCATGAACTCTTTATTAGAACTTGAACAATCATACAGAAGAGCAATATTAAACAAGGTAACTCTGATGAGTGAGAAAAAAAGCAAGATTACTCCATGAACTCTTTATTAGAACTTGAACAATCATACAGAAGAGCAATATTAAACAAGGTAACTCTGATGAGTGAGAAAAAAAGCAAGATCACACCAAAAAAAATTTTTTGGCCTAAGCACAAACAGACACAAAGTAATTGGGTAACCACAAAAATGACCAAGCATTCCCTTTTTCTGTCTCATGTGAGTGACTTGTGATTCCTTACAAAATACAGCTGTAGTCTCATTCTGCTCTTCCACCTCCTAGATAATATTTTTAAGGCATCTGACAATAGAATTCTGTTTCCTGACTACCTGTAATCTAGAGCAAAGCCCCACTTCCTTAAGGCTCCCCAACATTAGCCGACACAACGCCAACTCCTATTACATGTCCCCTCTAACACCCTCTTCCTGAGATGTCCCTCCGTGCCATGATATGTGTCCTTTCTCCCAGCAAAACAAGTTATTTAACTACAGGAGTATTCCTGGTGAGCTTTGGCCGAAGGATAGTGACACCAATGTCTCCTCCAATCTCAATTCTTATACCCTCCTCTCCAGTGCTCTACTCTAGGAACTATTTAGTTCAAGTTAACTAAAGGTGTTAGTTAATCCAATTTAAAGCAAAATTCTTTAGCAATGATCTGTGTGCTTGTGTCAGTAGGGAGTAGCTGATTATAAAATAAATCAATGTTAGTAATAGAGAATATTTATGATGTTTTAGTTTCCATTCCTTTTTACTTTAATGGTAAATATTAAGTGATCATTAGGAATATCCTCTCTCTTAACAGTTCAGAAAATGAGGTGTTAGTATCAGAACATCACATTATCAACTGAATTTTGTTTCTTGCCCTATTGCTACTCATTCTTTTACTCTGTAGGTTCATTAAGTCATTAATCATTATTATTAATCATTAAGTCAAGAAAAGACTTCTAATAATCTTAAACAGCTCAATATATAAAGAGTATATGTGTTTAGGGTCTTATTTACTTGGCTCACACTTCATTTTATTTAAAATATTTTAACCACTGCTCAATCATCTTAAAATCTTTTTTTTTCTTCTCAGTGATGTCATTAAGCAATTTCTGTGGTTTGTATATGTGCAAAATAGGATTGATATAAAGCAGATTTTTGTAGCCCAATTTATCTTGAATTGATTCATTTTAATCTTGTTAGTGTTTTTATTTTACAACAAATTACACACATATGAAGCTCTGCTATTATAACATTATCAGCTTAACCACATCCTAAATCACTGTTATAGATTGAATTGTGTCCCCCCAAAATATGCATTTTAAATCCTAACCTCTATGCCTGTGGTTATAATCCCATTTGGGAATGGATTGTCTTTGTTATGTTAATGAGTTTTCTTTGTTGTGTTAATGTATTTGTTATGTTACAGGAGTGGATTAAAGAAACAGATATGGGGAAAGAGCAATGCCAAGCCACAATAAGATTGCCCAGGAGCAGAAGTTTAGAAGAGACAAGGACATTCCTCCAGAGCCAACATCAGGAAAAAAGTCTTCCCCTAGAGCCAGCACTCTGAATTCAAACTTCTAGCCTCTTAAAATATGAGAAAGTAAATTTCTGTTTGTTAAAGCCACCACTTGTGTTATTTCTGTTATAGGAGTCTAGATAACTAAGGCTTTCATTTAGCTCATTTTCCTTTTCATGAAAAAGACATACTGTAATTTAACTTCTAATTTTTCTTTAGGAGCATAAAGAGGTTATAATTTTATTAATAAATTTATTTAGTTCAAAAGAATAACAGACAATTCTTGCTGCTATGGGAGATATTATAAGGAGGCTTTCTTCAAGGTGGAAAGGCCAGGTATATATAGAGGTCCTAGAAAAAAAACTACAGGAGGGAGTGAAGCCCAGATCACTTCCAGTTTTTATCAGCCATCCCACACTTAAAAGTTATGGTTTTCAGTTTCTGTCTTCATCCAATCACCTATGATGTGGACCTTTTCTGTGGTTACAGGGGAAGGTTCAGGAACCCTATGGCTCACCTTGTAGGCAGCCATCTTCTCATTTGGGAAGTGCCAGACAATCTCCCCACTGTTTGTGCCCACCTGGCAATACAAGTATGATCATCTTGTATATTTTAGCCCTAATCAAGTTGTCAGCTGACTGCAAACACAGGAGTGAGCCCAGCAAACATATGTGTAGTAGAGAGAAACTGTCTAACTGAGCTCATCTTGGCTTGCAGAAACAATGAACTCCCTTAAAGCAAGGACTTGGCCAACATCACCACTGCTGAACCTAGAACATTCAATGAAGTTATTGGAAAAAAAAATTGACAAAGAAATAAACTTACATGAAGACACAGCTTGGAGCTTCATGAAGTAATAGAACAGAATCAAGGAGAGAAACCTACTGAGAAATAGAATTAACTTATATGAGACATAGCTGGGGAGGATGCAGTCATGAAACAAGGATGAGCAGAAGTGAAGATGCAGCCATTTCCCATAGCCTTTTATAACCAGTTGCCAATGAGCCTACTCTGACTCATGGAGACCCCACGTGTGTCAGAGTAAAACTGTGATCCATAGGGGCTTAATGGCTGATGTTTCAGAAGTAGATTGCCAGATGTTTCTTTTGAGTTGTCTCTGGGTGGACGCGAACCTCCATCCTTTTGGTTAGCAGCTGAGAGTGTTAACTGCAGTACGTAAGGACTAGATAACCTTTTATAGAAAAGATTATTTTTCACAACGCAGTATATGTGTGCTTTCTTAGCAATCTCATTGACCGTCACTGATGGACAAAAAAAGAAAAAAATTAAGAGGACCCCTCCCAGTTCTTTCAAGACACAGCTCAAACATTACCTACATCATGAAGCAGAGTCAGATCCTCCCTCCTGGGTGCTCCCACAGCATTTGAAGTGTTTTCCATTTGAACAGTACTTCAACTGCCCATTTACACACCTGTCTGCTATACCAGACTAGGAGCTCACTGAAGACTCATTTCTGTGTGCCAGAGTGTATAACAGGAACTCAATGATTTTTTTTTAATTATTTATTTTTTGTACGACTAAATAAGGAAACATGGTTTAATAAAAACAGAGTAATATTGCAGCCAAAAGTACTGAATTGGAGTCCCATTTCTTCCTCTTACACACTACGAGGACTTAGATGAGTCAATTAATCTCTCTCACCAGTAACCAACCAGTTACCATTGAGTCAATTCCAGTTAATGGTCACCCCATGTGTGCAGATTGTAACTGCTCCCTAAGGTTTTCAAAGATGTGACCTTTCAGAAGCAGATCACCAGGCCTGTCTTTTGAGATATCTCTGGGTGAGTTTGAGCTGCCAGCCTTTCAGTTAGTAGAGAAGCACTTAATTGTTTGCACCACTCAGAGACTCCTAAGACTACAGCCAAGAAAATCCTATGGAGCAGTTAATACTCTTTAACACATGGGGTCATCATGAGTTGGAATCAACTCAAAGACAATCGGGTAATCTTTCTGAATACTATTAACAGAACAAAACAAAACCAAACAAACTCATCCTGTTAACTTCCCAAATGAAAGAGTGCAGGGTAACTTATTCTAAAACTTATGATGGTGGCAATTAGTCTTGCCCTCATCCTATCTCTTCTCACCAAACCTCTTTATTTCATTCTCTATTCTAAATAACTTAAGGAGGAAAGTTCTAGCTTTTCTTTGTTATTCCACAGATTTAAATCACCTATACAAGTGTTCAGCCTTCCATTAGCAGGGATAATAACCTTTTATAGAAAAGATTATTTTTCACAATGCAGTATATGTGTGCTTTCTTAGTTAATTTAACTCTCCTGATGGACAAGTCATTTCATTTTGATGAAAATGGAACAATGTGCTTCTCCAAGATTAAGGTAAAATGTTGACTAAGTAGAAAACTGCATTTCCAGCCTCTTCAGCTTCTTTTGTATTTTTAAAATACAAATAAAAACAATGTATTTTTGACGATAAAAAAAAATCTGACTCAATCCAAATGAGACCATGTATGATATGTTTCTCTCCAATTAGTGCTTCGACTGATGTACACAGCTGTTCTGCAGAATTCATTTGTTTTCCATTTTACACCCTTATACCAAGTGCCCAAAATATGCTGGTTTCTCTTCTCCGCCTGAGAAGAGATCGGTGAAGATAAAATCCTTGTCCTCAGGTATTTTAGTAGAGGAGGTAGAACAAGGCACATAAAAATGTAATGACTTCAGATACATGTGCAGTGAAGAAAACTAACGCAGGTAGGGTAAAGTCTTAGAAAGTGAGGGTAGGGTAAGTGGAAGAACGCTTTTCATTTAGCACAATCAAGGAAGTTCTCTCTGAGAAGACGGCATTTGCACAGACACTTGAACGGACTGAAAAACATTCAGAGATCTTGGTAAGATCATTTACGACAAAAAGTAACAATAATACCTACAAAGATCCCTGATAATGAAAAATTGTGGTGTGGTGGAATATCAAAGGAAAAAAAGGAAATTTATGAAGTAAAACTAGATTATCTAAGATATATTTGAGATAACTCTGTATCATTACTAATGACTAGCTTTATTTTTCTTCAATTTTATATATTTTATATTTGATTGTATATATGTTATGTGATATAAACACATACGGTATTATGCAATTTTGTACTTTCAGATAGTTCTGATATTGTTCAAAATCATTTTACAAGCAGTTAGATACTTTTGGGGTTTGAAAAGACAAATAAATATCAGCCCTTCCCTCCCCTAACTACCGTTTGAACTCGTGTGTGGATTTGGAAACATTGATATGCCAAGGAATAAAACCTATAGAAATAAAAAATGTCAGCTTAATCATTAAAAGAACTGAGTTGGAGGTCATAACTGTGGGCAAGTTACTTTGTTAATATGATACCCATGTATTAGGTAGATTTCTTTTCATCCAGTCACGACACGTGGTCAGAATGTTCCTTAAAAGTGAGATGGCAAGACTACATCTTACGTACTTCGGACATGTGATCAGGAAGAACCAGTCTCTGGAGAAAGACATCATGCTTAGTAAAGTAGAGAGTCACCAAAAAAAGGAAAGACCCTTGTGATGGTTAAGGTTATGAGTCATCTTGGCTGGACCCTGATTCTCATTGGTTTGGCAGTTACGTAATGATATAATTTGGCAGACATTGGACTGATTGCTGTTCTAGTATGTAATCACCTCCACGATGAGATCTGATATAAAGTAATCACCTCCATGATGAGATCTGATATGAGCAACCAATCAATTGTAAGGGGTGTTTCTTCAAGGGTAGCCTGTATCCATATACATGGACACTCCGGCAGAGCTTGCTGGCTTTTGTTACCTCTGGATCCTGCATCTGGCTCATCATCATCTGACCTCCGGTTCTTGAGAGTTGGACCAGTGGTCTGCCATGTTACCATATTACCTGCTGATCTTGTGTTCATCAGCCCTGACAGTTACATGAGTCAGGAGAAGCCTCCAGCCTGATGTCTAACCCACGATCTTGGGACTTGCCAGCCTCTACAACCACGTGAGCCATTTCCTTGAGATAAATATCTCTCTTTCTCTCTCATATATATGTATGTACACACCACACACACACACACACACACATGCTTCACTGGTTTTGCTTCTCTAGAGAACCCAACCTAAGACAACTCTCAGCAAGATGGGGTGACACTCTGGCTGCAACAATAGGCTCAAACATAGCAACAGCTTTGAGGATGTTGCAGGAATGGGTAGTGTTCATTCTGTCGTACATAGGGTTGCTATGAGTTGGAACCAGCTCAACAGCACCTAACGACAACAAACAGGTGAGCTTATAAACAAAATTAGAGCCAGTGCTACACATGTACAGATTCCGGTCCCACATGTTGAGATTGTTACTCTAGGAAAACCCTTCATAAGGAAAACATAAGGAGTGGAATAATGGGAGGGCAACCTTATGTCTTAGTTTGCTCAATACAGCCCAAGTTAGCACTGACTATCACAACAAAGTTGTTAATAATGCCACTTTCACTGTCTAAATTGACCAGATCACCCTAAGAATATGTAAATAAATGCTTAAAATAATTCAAAAGTTGTGTACTTTCAATACATATTTGATCTTTATGCAAGAGACTGATTTCAATGTGAATTTAAAGTATGAGTAGAGTGATATTTTAAAAATTGTTTAAAATTATTGTAAAAATTTAAAACAATTAAAATTCTGGAGTGAAAAACTCCTAGGTACAAAAGGATTTGTAAATGACTAGACAATATCATTCGTCAAATTACTCCTTATTCTTTTCATCAGGTGGTCTTCCCTCTTGTCTGTGTTTCTCATTCTCTTCTCTGTTCTGCTCTTCAGGATTCTCTTTGTGTTCTCATTTATATCATAGACCATCATTCCCAATATCTCTTGTTCTAAACTTTATAAAACTGCCTGAATTCCACATATTAGCATGACATTTTATCACTTTTCTTTACCAGTGTGTATTAAAGAGGCTCAATAGTGGTAAAAATGAAATTGTTAGGAACTCCAACTTTGGTTGTAACATTGATTGTATTAAATGGAAATTCTCTATTTGATGTCCTCCCATCAGCAAAAGCAGGTATTAGGTATTTTGTATGAGTTATTTGGGTTGATACGTTATTAAATTTACTAGAACTCATTTGTTAAATTGCTTATATAGAAACATTTCTTTCTAGCTCTCTTAGTCATAGGAGAAAAAGTATATCTTTTTAGAAGAGGAAAATATTTTTCATATTTGTGTATAATTATATGTTCCTACATAAAGCATATATTTTTCTTCTTTGCAGAAAATCTCTCACAGTCAAACCATAATTTCCTTTCAGACTAATCATTTTTATATTTATATATATATAGGTATAGATCTCCTTATTATTGAATGATAGATTTTATATTCATTATTTTTTACTTCCTAATCATTTACAGTATATAGAATTTGGTCAAGTTACTTCACATTTTAAGTTATATGAGAGGTTTCTTTTGAAAAAAACAGGAGAGTTTAAAGTTTTTAGTGTTTAAAGAGTTATTTTTCTTCTCAAATGTCCACACACAGTTTCAAGAACATAAACTTATGAGAACAAAATATAATGATAAAAGAACATATGATTATTCTTTATTGAGTGTAATAATATATTTCCTAGAAAAAATAACACATTTCTGAATTATATACAAAAAATTGTAAAACAATTACTCAAGAAATAAAATTACATTTACTTGTTTGACTGTTTTACCATTAAGTATAAATTATATTGCTTCATCAAATATGTAACACAAAACATGTTTTTGTTAGGTTCCATTGAGTCGGTTCCAACTCATAGGGAACCCATGTACAACAGAAAGAAACACTGCCCGGTCCTGCACCATACTCACAATTGTTGTTGTGCTTGAGCCCATTGTTGCAGCCACTGTGTCAATCTATCTTACTGAGGATCTTCCTCTTTTTCACTGACCTTTTACTTTGCTAAGCATGACGTCCTTCTCCAGAGACTGATCCTTCCAAACTGAAAGATGTATGGGGAACACAAAACATAATCATGTCCAAATCTCTTAGTCTCTGTTCTAACAAATTGGTGGGATGGTAAGTCAGGTAACACGGGAAAAAGGAGTCAAGAAGGCCATGAAAGGTAATGAAGTTTATTATATCCACAGTCCCAGAAACAGGGAGGCACAGCACACCATGATGCAAGGATACACAAGGGGTTGCAACCAGGGACAAGGTAGCTATAAGCTGGAATTTTAAGAGAAGGCTTTTGCATAGCAGGCAGAGTGAAGTTAACTTTGTCATGTGGGTTTCCTGGGGATTGCGCATTTTGAATAATTCTACAGGCTCAGTGGGCATAAGCACTGTCCCTAGTTGTTAGATACCTGGCCCCAAGGCTATTAGGACAAGTGCATAGTGGCCCAGGAGGATGAGAATCCGATAAGGTGAGTGGTTGTATGGTGGACTTAATCAGTTGCTCAAGAACAGGAATAGACCAGCCTCCGGACAGGGCCCCAAACTATGTCAAGGCAACTTTTAAAGAAAATGGTGTTACAGTCACCACTCCACAGTAAAATAGGATCAATACCTAATTTACAGCCTTTTCTTTAAATGCAAAATTACTGTGACAATGGCTGTTAATTTTCCCCCCATATTGATTTCCCTTCTTCCATTAGTATTATAACCCTCACATTTCAGCTGTCTCATGACCTTACAGAATAAAGGATATGTTTTCCAATCTCTGGAAGACAAAAGTAGTGACATGACAAAATTCTGACCAATGGGATTCAACAGAAGAGATTTGCGAGATCCAGAGACTTGTCCTTAAAGCAACTAGGTATATGCTCTCCTTCCCTATGACTAAAACATTGATGTCATAGTGGGAGCTGAAACTTTACCTTAAATTTAAAGATAAAAGCCATGTATTGAATGTGGCAGAGCATTTATTCATAATCAGTGTCTACTACGTGCCAGACAGTTATATGTGGTAGAATCATGAATAAAATACCAAAAATGCCAGCACCCATGAAGCATTCATTCAAAGAAACACTCACAGAAGAAGCACATGGAACACAACTCCTCACACTCCCAATCACCTCTTAAAAATGTATGATTTATTGAAAGGGAGGAAACCTCACCATGAAGGCCAGGCTCAAATGGTAACATCTCCAATTCCTTTTAGTTCTCATTTTTTCATTTGGGCTAAGTTTCTCCCTTCCTAGTACATGGACTAAACTAGGGAATAAACATAATGGGTGAATGTCACACCTCCACTCGACAGTTTAAGTCACAATATGGAATTTACCATGTTCCCTGGCAACAGACCTATGCTCGAAAAACCTCAGTCCCCATAATGAAACCTCAACAATCACCACATAACACAAGAACTGGTGGGTAGTGTGTGGAGTCCAGGGAACAGAAAAGATGGAAGAGCTCTGACAGCCATCTAGTTTCTACCATAACCGAATTGTATTGTCAACACTTAGAACATTCTGGGAGAGGGGAATTAACTTGTTTAACTTGCAGTTTTATCCTGTTACAGCAGCTAGACAATATCAAAGTAATACAGTAAGAGTTTATATCAAATAATTTTACTGCTTGCAACTATTACATTTATTTACAACTATACACTTTATTTAAGGAGCCCTGTTTGGCGCAATGGTTAAGCACTCAGTGGATCTGTGAAAGAAAAGATCTGGTGATCTGCTCCCTTATAGACTACCAAAAAAAAAAACTCAAACCATTTGCCATAAAGTCAACTCTGACTCATAGCAATCCTAGAGGACAGAGTAGAACTTGCCCATAGAGTTTCCAAGGAGCGACTGGTAGATTTGAACTGGAAACCCTATGAGGCAGTTCTACTCTGTTATATAGGCCGCTATGAAACAGAATCAATTCGACAGCATGCAAGAACAACAACACACATGCATTTATCCTCGTATTCCAATAATATAGAAGACTTACAGTTTTACTATTGGAAGTTGTTCTGTTTTTAAAAAATGTAATTAAAGAAATTTGAATACATACATTTTGAGGTAAATTTTAGAGCTGAAATAAAATTTTCTATGAATGTGTTCATTCTACATGGAACTTTCATTAGTAAATAAATACTACATGTTATAACTAACTAGTATTATGAATGCTATATTGCCTTTATCCAATAAGGAATAAAGAAATATTTCCCAAAATAACTAAAATTTAGACCTTATGGTCTGATACATTTGCCATTATCTATCTCATTGAAATTCAGTGTGTGTGTGTGTGTGTGCATGTGTGTGTATGTGTACATTTTTAAAAGTAGAAAAAATAGCACTAATTACAGCATCAGAGGTTAAGTTGCATTGTGTATAAATGTGAATGATAACATTTTATTTACGTATTATTTATTTTTCCCTCACCAACTTGAATGTATCCTATGTTGTACATTTTGAGAAAGCCACATATAAGACATGGCCAGAGCTCAGAGGAAGGGGTAATGAATCACGAAGAAAGAGTGTAGTATGTCTGTTTTCATGTATCACCTTGTACCCTTAGTTTTCCTTCTGAACATGATGTTGAATAAAACAGACCTTAGAGATAAGTAGCCCCATATACCTATTGCAGGAGAAGTAGTTCATTGGTTAAACTGCAGTGAGGAATAGGAAGAAGTCAATTGTTGCTTGGGATCTATTTTGAAGTACAACACATTTGTGCCTCAGTTTAAATAATATTAATATTATCGTCTATTTATCACCTTTGTGCTTTACTTGGAATATCTCATTCAATTCTGTCAACCACTGCATGAGTGAAGCAGTGTCATTACTCCCCTTGTTTAGATCAGGAAACCAGGCACAAAATATTTAAACAATTTTCCATAGTCATTCACACTTTCCCATCTCAAATAGCATGACCCTGGAATTATTATTCTTAAGAAACAGATTATATTAACAGTCTAACAATTTTGGCTCATGGGCTACAGTATGCTGATTCCTGTTCTACACCTTCCAAGCCTTGAATGCTATTCTTAGTTAATGCTATTCTTTTATTAAGAGGCTCTCATCTTTTTTAATTTCCCAAACCATTCCTCTTTTTTCACGAGGCCTCACCAGGTCTCCACTTTCTCTGTTCAGTCATATGAATATTTCCCCTCTACAGTTGTCCCATGTAAATATGTATTTTTTTCTAACACCGCAAAGCCCAGTAAGCCAGGATTTTTAGTTACTTTTGCATTTGTGTGATTTCTCTCTGTTTTCAACTATCATTATTCATCATTGTATACCCAACAGTACCTAATATAATACTTTATTCATGTGAAGAATTTAATACATATATATTGAATTGAATTAAATTATAAAAATAAATATCTCCCATTTCACAGATATGGGAATTTTGTACAAGAGGTTAAATACTGAGCTTGTATGTACACAATGTCAAAACATCTAGATTAAAAGTAAAACATTCAGTTAACCATAACGTTGTTTCCAAGTACTACATGCTTGGCACTGTGAAGGAAAATGTTTGGATGATTGATGCTACTTTTCATGTTCCATCTAGATGTTTTGAGTTCATGTAGACAGGACTCTGACAGTCAACAATGATGAAAAAATAGTTTCAGGTTCAGACTTGATTTGAAGCCCACCCACATGGAGGTAAACAGGTGAGAATGGAGAAGAGAAACTGTTGACTGTCTAATCACATCTATGCTTTCAGCCAAGAGAAATCTCTGAGGGATGAAGATCTACATTTGCATCTTTTCAGACGTAATTCTATCCCATTTCATGGAGGAGAGTTTGCCTGAAGGTATCCCTAGCTCATTTGCCTAGTCACATCAGGAATCTCCAGTGACATCCGGGCCAGGCTGGAGCCCGATATCCAGTGAGGAAGGGTAAAGAAATTGATCTCCTAAGGTCAAACCAAGAACATACTGTCTGGGATTCTCTTTGTAATTTTTATTTTTAAATGAAGGCTTCGCAAGTTAATTGGGAGGAAGATGGTTATGCTGGAATACAAGGAAATATATTTTCTATTCATTTTTTTAAAAGACTTTGATTACTGTTTTGTGTAGAAGCCAATAGAGATAAGAAGTAAACTATCAAGGGTGGCACATTTTATTCATAAAACAAATCCACTTAAAATCTCCATGAAACTCTAATAAAACAAATTTTAATTGTCTTCAAAGTAACTCTGGGCAGCAGAGAGTTACCACAGTGCCTATCTCTGTGAATTGTTGGTAAATTCCAGGGCATTTTTAAAAGTTAGAGAAGCACCCCACCCCTCACTACACACATAAAAAAGTGCACACATAAACATGCAAATTATAAATATGCAAAAGAGCATTCACATATACTAAAATATTTATATATGAATATGAAAAGTTTGTGTATGAACATAGATCTATGTAACTTACTTTGTCTTTTTAAATGAAAAATTATTTAATATACTGTTAATATTTGCTTGCTTATAGTCTTAAAGAGGAGAATCCTCTTTGGCATGCTATTTAACTTCAAACAAAAATCTAGCAGGAAAATATTTTGGAATCAGTGATTTTATCTTTTTTCATAGGATATTGAAAATATCCAGTTTTCATCCCTGCTGTTTTAGAAATATAGGATTCAGCTATTTTTAGCTTTCCTAAAAGTCTTTTTGCCTCATCCTCCAGAGTCATGAATAAAAAACTCCTAGCTTAATTTATATAGCCAGGCTTACTATCTGATTGGATAATGCATATGGTTGAACTGAAGTTCTAACAGTACTAACAAAATCTTGCAGGGTAGATAAGTGTAATTGGCACTGATAAGTACAGATAAAATATCTGTTCTAAAGTAGACTATTGTGGAAGTTGAATTATTTAAAGAAAAATAAATGTTTTATAAAAAGTTTTTTTCTAAAATTTCATTTATTTCCCACATTATTTGTATTGCATTATTTTCTATACATAGTCTATGTTTTATACTTGTACATCATAAATTACAAGATTACTCAAAAAATTAATGTGAATACTTGAAACTATTTTTAAATTCATGGGTGGCTCTAAATGCTATCATCTATGGTAGATAGGGTTGCTATGAGTTGGAATCAACTCAACGGCACCTAACAACAACATTGAAGGTAAGATGTCTGGATTTGGAACAATATTAAAGCACTTGATTTTTAAAGTAACGTCTTTTATTGTTCTGTAACATATTAAGAAGAGTAACTTTCATGAGGTATCAGTTGTTGTATGGGTAGTACTGGATGTCCTTTTATTAGTGTGATTCTGGCAGCAAATAACATAGAACACAACAAACAGTGGATTAAATTTTGTGGGGATTTATTATCTAATATAAAAAAAAAATGAGATAGAACAACTGGTTAATCCGGCTGCTGGAAAACACATTCAAGGACCTAGTTTTTTGTAGGTTCCTCCTATCATTCTGTTATTCATTACCAGAATTTGTCAGCTCCTTTCATGAACTTAAGATGATCTCAGAATGTCTAGATGCCACTTCCTCAGACATCAATACCCAGAGGCAGAATAAAAAAAAAAAACACCTAGATTGTCTTTAAGTATCTTTTTGCAAATTAATAAACCTTTCTAGACGACTCTTGATGACCTTCCCTTTACGTCTCATTGACAAGAATTGAGTTACTTGCAACTTTCTTCACTAATAACTCTCATGAATAACAACATTACCACATTTGGTTTAGCTTAATCATGACACACTGCAGGAAGCTGGGAACAGAGTTATTTTTGCTAAGCACATGTTTGCACAGAAGAGAGTGAACACATGAAGAAAATGTTCTCATTAGAGAAGGAATGAGGGCTTGACAGCAGCAGGACCTCAGAAATTGAATTATTATCAATAAAGCGCATTCACCTCCTCTGTATCTTTTTTCAAATTTAATTTAATTTTATTGTTATTGTTGAATGAAACACAACGGAAAATAATCCATTCAATAATTTCTACGATTCAGTGACATTGGTTGCATTCTTCAAGTTGTGTAACCGCTCTCACCCTTCTTTTTCAAATTATTCCTCCCCCATTAACCTAAACTCACTCCCCCGCAAGCTTCCTATCTATCCTTTCGAATCACTGTTGTAAATTTGATCCCATATAAATAGTTGTTTAAAAGAGCACAATACTTAAGGCAAACATTCTTTACTAATTAAGCTAAACTAGTATTTGGTTTGGAGCCCTGGTGGTGCAGTGGTGAAGAGTTTGGCTGCTAATCAAAAGGCTGGCAGTTCGAATCCATCAGCTGCTCCTTGGAAACCCTATGGGGCAGTTCTACTCTGTCGTATAGAGTTGCTCTGAGTCAGAATCGACTTGACAGCAAGGAGTTTGGTTTTTTATTTTTATTTTTTTGGTTTACAGAAGATTTCAGGGGATAATTTTGGTTTAAAATATGAAGTATTAAAATTATCTCAGGGCAATAGTTTGGGGGTTCATCTAGCCTCAATGGCTCCAGACACACTCGATTCCCTGAGAATTTGAAATTCTCTTCTGTATTTTCCACTTTTTGACCAGGATTATTCTATAGCACCTTTGATTAGAATGTTCCATCATGGTAGCTGGGCACCACCAGTTCTTCTGTTCTCATGGCAAAGGAGGTAGCTCTTTATGGAGACAATTAGCCATGCATTCCATTTCCTCTTTCTATTCCTGACTCTCCTTCTTCCTCTGCTGCTCTTTTTGGAAAAAATGCACCACCACAGGATGATTATGAAACCATGGGATGCTTGAAACTTACAGCTATGTGACTTTGGGAAGATGGGTCTCTCTACAGTTCAGTTCCTTTGGATTTAAAAGAAATAAAAGAATACCTACTTCTCAGGGTTCTTCTGAATGTTAAATCAATTATGCAAAAACAGTAGTGTACAAAGCAGGGCGGCCTTGTAATCGGAAGTTTTACTTTTAAAAATAGTAACGGTCTTTCTAATTTCTCCTGGAATTACACTGACTTTCATAATGTCTAGAGTCCCTGGTGGTGTAGTGGTTAAGAGCTATGGCTGCGAACCAAAATGTCAACAGTTCGAGTCCACCAGGCGCTCCTTGGTAAACCCTATGGGACGGTTCTACTCTGTCCTATAGGGTTGCTATGAGTCGGAATCCATTCGACCGCAGTGGGTTTTTCTTCTTTTTTTTTTTTTTTTAGAGACCATATACAACCATTTTTTATCAGGGTTGGTTTTTCATTTCTCTCAAAGCTTGCCTAATTTCCAGTGCATAGGTATGATAATCACTCACAATTCAGAAAGATTTGTTGCACTGATGTTCAGGCCTAAGTGTGAGAGCAAGGAGAAGGACAGATCTCAGGCCAGGGACCAAGAGCTAAGGGGTGGCTCTCCTCATTACACAAAACATGAGGTATGAAACTCTGAGTCTGAGAATTCTAAATTTGACCCTACCCTTCCATGTCATTTATGGAGACAATAGACCAGAATCTCTTTTCTTTAGCAATTTCTTAACTTTTTCTGTTGTTGTAAACAATATACATGACACATTTACCAATTCAACATTTTTTACACGTACAAATTTAGTTGACACCAATTACATTAATCATATTGTAGAACCATTACCAGTAACTATTGCCAAATTTTTCATCACCATAAACAGATACTCCATGCTTCCTATGACTCCTCTTCTGCCCCCTCCCTCCTGCCCTGCATTTATCTATTCTAGATAGTACATAAAAATGGGACCATACAATATTTTTCCTTTTGTTAACAAACGAAAAAAAAAAAAAACCCATTGCCATCGAGTCGATTCCAACACATACCAACCCTACAGGACAGAGTAGAACTGCCCCATAGGGCTTCCTAAACTGTAATCTTTACAGGAGGAGATCACCAGGTCTTTTCTCCAGGGTGTGGCTGGTGGGTTCAGACTGCCATTGTTTCAGATAGTAGCCAAGTACTTAACCACTGAGCTGCTAGGGCTCCTTGCCACAACACTGACTTCTACAAAATAAGGGCTATATCTTTAATTGCATCTTAGAGGAAAGGCTGACAAAAAAAAATTTTTTTTTCTAGTGTTTGGGGCCATATTAACAGAATAAATATTTTAGCATTTTAAAATTTCTTCTCTACAAAAAGCTACATTATTAAGTATTGAAATAAGTAAGTGTGGGGACAAAAAATAATTTCCAACAAGACTTCAGGGCAGAACTTAACATATCATAAATCAAAATTGGGGGAAATCTGAGACCATCAAGTCAAATGTAAGAAGATGATTTTTGAATTGACGTTTTAAAATTATTTATTACTCTCAAAATCCATTAATCTATGTTTTTAAGATTTGTGTTTCATGGCCTTGAATCATAAACAGCTTCTTCACCTTCATTTTACCTTAAAATATGGCATTATTAAACATACTGAAAATATTATCTTTGAAGTAAATTTTATTAGTTTCATTAAGAAACATAGTCTGCAAGACATATAGAAATTTTGTATTCAAATAAGTTTGTTTAATCTGCCCTGGAAAAGTATTTTGTCCAGTTTTATTTTATTTTAGTCTTTATTAAATTACTTTTGAATGTGATAATAGGAAAGTGTAATATCAAGCATGCATACATTAAATAACTTAAATTACGCTGGTATGTAATTAGTCTGAATTGATAAATAAGTACTTTCTGGAAATGGATTATACAGTTGGTTATCTTTAAATCTTTCTACCTATTAGCAGGCAATTTATATTTCTTACGAAGAAACCTCTCTGGGATTGCCGGCTCTCTTTCTGATGAGTGAAGTGTATAAACAATATCTGTAAAGCAAATGCCCAAAATGTAATAGGTTCAAGAACATTCAGGTAACTCAGCAGAGTAAAGAACACCAGGTAGGGAACATGAATCAGAGAGGTTATGCCTTTTTAAAACGGCACCCATTACTCAGCTCAGGTTAATTTTTGCCTATCAGAAATGGAAAGCAAGGGATACCAAATATTTCAGATTTTTCAAGGGAAGTCAGAAATTGGATGACTTTCAAACTTGATTATAGTAATACTGTCAAAGGAATTCATTCACATGAAATAAATGACAGTGTTTGTAGCACTTCTTATTCTCCATTACTCCCTTTTTTATGACCTAAAATGTTTTGTGTTTTATTTAAAGTAAATAATTGAAGATTTGCATGTCCAAAGATGGTTCAGAACTCATTAAACCTATTCTACTCCTCTGTGGAACCTTTCTAAATGCTCACCTCACAAACATAGTACTTTCATATTGTATATCATTTAGTGATGTATTTGACTGATTCCCTTGCCTAGACTAAAGCCTGTTTGATGACACACACCATATTCAATGTGTAGATTTTATTTTGATGTTATCAAATGTGTCTGTTAATGGGAATCACTGCTGTTACTTGATAAAAAAGCTTCTACTCAAAGAGCCCCCTTACTGATTCAGCTGGTCAAGAACAAGGGTCAGGAAACTTCAACTCTCAAGCCAAACCCAGCTTATTACCTATTTTTGTAAATAAAGTTTTATTGGAACACTACCACACCTATCCTTACATATTGTCTGTAGCTGTTTTCCTGCTACAAGGACATAGTTGAGTATTTGGAAAACAGACCATATGGCCAGCAAAGTCTAAAATAGTCACAGTCTGGCACTTTACAGAAGATGTTTGCTGGGTCCGTATTTACAGCAAGATCCAAGAATCTGAATATTTTACCAAAGCTCCTATTAAATGATTGCTGTGATCAGACAAGTCTGTTTCTTTCTATGCATCTTTGTATGCCCAGTTAATTATCAAAGTGCTTTGCAAATAATAGGTACTCCACAAATTGCTGTTGAATGGTATAAGGTTAATCCAAATCCCATCACCATCAAGTGGATTCTGACTCATAGTGACCCTATAGGAAAGAGTAGAACTGCCCCATAGAGATTCCAAGGAGTGTCTGTTAGATTGGAACTGCTGACCTTTTGGTTAGCAGCTGTAGTTCTTAACCACTACGCCACCAGGTTTTCCAGTGTAAAGATGGGACAGATCACAACTCAGGATACTTATGCAATGAGTAGCCCCCTTTTAAGGAACTGATTCACTTCCCATGATTTTTCAAGCAAATTCAATTAAAATAGATTTTGTGTTTGTTGTTAGACGCCGTCCAGTGGATTCAGACTCATAGTGAGCCATTTGACAGAGTATAACTTCCCCTGTAGGGTTCTCTTGGCTGCAATCCTTGTGGAAGCAAGTTTACCAAGAATCTCTAAATTTACTAGGATCATTTACATGAAATAAAATTTGATATATATCGTTATCTAGTCTTCATTCATTATTCATATTCTATTTCTATTGTATGAAAAACAGTGGGAACATATGGTTAATGTAGAAGAAGTAGAAGACATTTTTCTTGGTTTAAAGTCATGTTCACATAAATATAAATAAATACAATAGGAAATGATGATACATAGACTCAAATTTCAGAGTCATAAGCTTTAAAAATCACTTGTCTTTTTTTTATTACACAATAAAATCATGCTGCTTGTAGGAAACAATGGATGAATAAAAATACTCAAAATGAAACAGTATAAAATTACTTAGTATACCTAACATGAAGCAAAAGAATATATGTTGATGGATACTATCTTAGTATTTGCGCATCAAGAATTGTTTTAAAGGCATTTTTTTTTTTTAGAGTGGCTAGGATATGAAGAGGTTAGTTTTTCTAACTCCATTTTCTAGATGAAGACATTTTAAAAGCATAATTAAAAAAAATTGTAAATAAAATTATAAAAAGTCAGAAAACTACATGTTTATGCCAAATATCTCTCCTTTACCTTTTTCTCTTATTTCTGAAATGTAAAATAAGAAACACTAAAAAGAAGTCTTTACATATTTAAAAATATCTTTCATATTCTTGCCAGTGTTTTACCATATCTATTAAAATATTTTAAGTTCTTTCTTTCAGCTCTTCTTTATGTGGCACAATTTCTACTGCTTTTATTATTTTGATAATTATGTAATTGGTTTGTCAATACCTTTACTAAAATACTGTCTCAGAAACATTTGCATCAGATTTCTTCCATTTTTCTTCTACATAGCACTTAAATAGTAATAATGACTACCGTTTATAACACGTGTTATACTCATAATATGTGCCTGCCACTTTTTCTAAACTTGTCACATGAAACAACTCATTTATTATTCCCAATACTCCTAAAACGATAGGTAATGCTATTATCCCCATTTTATAGATAAGGAAATTGAGGAGTAGGAAAGTGATGCTACTTTCCCAGAATCACAGCCATTAAAAGTTATAACAGATTTTAGACCAGGAAGTTTGGTTTCAGAATGTAGTTTCTTAGATATTCTCTGCAAGGCTCCTTTGAATGAGAAATCTATTGAATCACTCCTGCTGTTTCATTCATCCTGCTAGAGACTGGGACCTGCTTTTTTATAGTATCTGAAAACAATGTTTCTAGACTGTCTCTATTCTTGCCCCTACTCACAGAATTAAAATGACTGGTTTTAAATCTGCTTCACTAAAAGAGTAGTTAGTGCCTAAATTCCCCCAAATCCTCTAATCTGCACTTAGATAGCAGAAATGGTAATTTTTGAAAGAATTCGTAAAGGAATGTCTAAGAGAAATGCTTTTACACATGGATAAGTGTGAGAATTGAGATTCCAAAAAGACAATGGCTGCCAGAAGCACCTACATACTTTGTAGTGCATATTTATGGTATTGTGCTCAAAATCACCACACTAACTTTATTGTGGAATGCTGCATCTAGACAAATAGCACAAGAGAAGTCATCTTCTATGGCATGATTTCACCTCTCAAGTTACATACAGTTAAATAGTTCAGAGGTGAATATGAAACAAAATCTAGACCATTCATTGTGCTTCCACATTTATGACTTGGGATCTTGAGAAATGAATAAGAATATTTGTCTTAGTTGAAGCTTTCATATATTTGGTTGTTGACAGTGGTCACGTTTTCTGACTTAAAATGAAGGTGAAATGAATCAATTTTAAAAATATGAGAGAGAAAGAATGAGAACACAGATATCTCTCTAAGGACATGCAAGTTTCTAGTTTCTGATTTTCTTGAGGCCTCTGACATTGTACAACTTAATTATTCCTTTAGTCACCTAAAAACTTTAGGAAGAATCCCAAGTAATACAGAAGCGGATCTAATAACTAGAAATCAGATCTTACAACTTCCTTTTGCTCTTTCAATGTAACCATCTAAAGAGGAGTTCTGTTGGTACAGATTTGAATAGATTTCCTTTACTCATTATTCTCTAGCCCCCATCCAAACAAGCTAAAGCCCTTTCTTCGTAAAGAAGACAGAAACCTGGGGTAAGTTTCTCACAAATGGCATCCTTTGCTGTTAATTGAGTCACATAAAATTTAAAAAAAAAAAAAAGAAAGAAAATTCTCTCTGTGCCATTGAAAAGGTTAACCATGAAATCATTCTAGTTTTTATTGACAGTGCCCTTATTTTTATGTAATATACACAAAGTTCGTGTATTTCTAAGTAAGGTGTATTAAAATCTAAAAAGCATCCTCTTCCTTCTAGGATTGAAGGAGCACATTTTAATGGCTTTATTTGTTGTTGGTCGTCCAGCCACCATTGGGATCTTCAATAAAAACAAGTTATTGATTAATTTTATTTCTTATATTTTTTAAGATGAAGGACTTCCCTCTATCTTGTATTACACATCTAAAAACAATTTTCTTTTTGGATAACAAAAGATCTCTCAGTTCACTAAATTCTGATATTATCAAATTAAACTCCTCTGCCCAACCTGAGGAGACCTAGTAGTGCAGTGGTTAAAGTACTTGGCTGCTAACCAAAAAGTGGGTGATTCAAACGCACCAGCCACTCTGCGGGGAAAAGATATGGCAGTCTGTTTCCATAAAGATTACAGCCATGAATACCCTATGGAGCAGTTTTACTCTGTCCTATAGGGTCGCTATGAGTCAGAGCCCATTCTGAACAAGGGAAAAGGAGTGACTTAAAAGATATCATTATAACAATTTCATCTTGGTCTTACCGTGACAGTCTTTTATCAGGACTCATGTCAATCAGTTTGAGAACTCATGAAGAGCTTACTTGGCAGATAGTCATCTGATGATTATTTATGAACCATCAGTGCTGTTAGATGAAGGAATACGCCCTGCAAAGTTAAGAAAATTCAGTAAAACCACACCCAGTCTTGCTGGTAAATCCCTTCACTTCTCTCAGATCCACCTCACGGTGAGACGAATCAGGCACATCTGTGAAATATATAATCTATCCAGTGATCCCACTTTTATCTTTCTTTATGTGCCACAGAGAGATTTATAGTTACTAAGAAGTGAAATGCCTTAACCAGTTCATTCACTTAACGAGTATCTGCAGCTGTTATTTATCTTGGAACTAAAAATCTGTATATTGTCCTCACAAACTTTAATGCATAAATACATGACTTTTATTAGCACTCAAGGAATCTAGATATTTATGCAGTAATTATTTCCAGTCAGTCAATAAAAATATTGTATTTAAATGACAACTTTTGCACAAGAAGTACTAGTAAGGAACTAACCCTACCTGTATCTCTATTGATGTTGTTAACTTGCCTATTCACAAATGATATGCCTCTCTAAAAAATATGATATACAAAAGTGCACATTGATGCGTGTTTTTATTTAAAATTCTTTCTTCTTGTTTTTTAGTAGTTTCTTTGTTATTGTGCTAATATTTAATCTCTGTAACATTTCTTTCATTTAATGGCAAAATATGGCTAGAAAGACCTAAAAGTAACCAGTATCTATTGATTTACCAATTTTAACTTTTGGAACTAATTCAACCCATGTGCTGTTTTAATATTTAATAGCAGTAACATTGGCATTGGTGAGCAAAGCCTTTCATGACAATCCTTGGTTGAAGGTATTTACAATAGAAAGGCTTAGAACTAAATGGATACATATCTCCAGAGAATCTATCCTTGGCAAAATTCTGGATTAAATGAAGTCTATCTCTGGCCACTCAATTTTTAAGACACTTTTCCGTCCATAAACTACTTACAATCAACTCCTGTTGCTATCCCAGGCTAACATATTTTAGGTGGCAATTTTTCAATGTCAGCAGTTTCAAGAATAAATCTCTAACACTTATTTAGTATTTAGAATGTGCCAAGAACTGTGCTAAACTATCACCCCATTTGATTCTCACAACAACCTACCTGGTCCATCAATTCATTACTTCTCTGGCCTCGCCTCCTTATACACTTTCACTTCATTTACCTCTGGTCCAGCACATTTGGCTTCTTGTGAATCATAGAATACACAGCCTGCTCGTGGCCTTAGCCCTTCTATTATTCTCTCTGTCTGGAATGTTCCTTTATCTACACGGCTTGCTCCACGCTTACTCAGGGTTCAGCTCTGCTCTCACTGCATAAAATAGTGCTCTCTCTCCCTGCACGTACTTCCTTCCTCCTCACCCCACTCTGTTTTTCAGCCTAGTACTAAATTAAATATGATATATTGAGATGCATTTTATGTGTCTCATCATCTCACTCACTTGAATGAAAATACAAAAAAGTTGAGACAGATTCAGTATTTTCCTCTATATGCCGAGCCAAGAAGAAATGTGTGAGATGTGCTAAGCATACCCTAAATAATATTGACTGAATGAATTAATAATTCTGTGAAGGGATAGCTTCTGTGGTTCCCATTGTACAAATGAGAAAATCAAGCTGTAGTACTTTTTTTTTTTGTTTGAACTTTGAGGGTTGTTTTTTTTTTGTTGTTATTATTATTTTTTAAATCATTTTTGAATAAGATAAAATAATAACAGTGAAAAAATTCAGAATAGGTCATCTATAAAATAGGGTGTTTGGGGGCATTCTTTTCATTATTTCATAACAGGCCATTTATAAAATAGGACAAATAACAATAAAATGACAGTCTGTAATAATCAGGATCTGCTTTAGGACAATATCCTATTATTGAATTTTCTGAATTCTTAGGCATTGCTCTTTTGATACCTCCAAGTTTCTACACTGCGAACTTACAAAGAAAAAAATAATAATTTACAACCTAAAATCAAACTTACTTTTAGCAACATATTCTACAAAACAATGTTATTATTGTTGACTGTCGTCCAGTCAGCCCCTGACTCATGGTGACCACATGAGCAGCAGAATAACATGCTGTCTAGTCCTGCTCCATCTCCATAATCAGTCGCTAATAGGACCTTTGCGATCCGTAAGGGTTTCATTGCCTGATTTTCAGAAGCAGATCACCAGGTATTTCTTCCTACTCTGTCTTAGTCTGGAAGCTCCGCTGAAACCTGGTCAACATCATAGCATAACGACACTCAAATCACCACTGACAAATGGGTGGTAGCTGAGCATGAGATGTACTCGCTGAGAATCTGATCTGGTCTCCCACTAGGAAGGCAAGAATTCTACCATTATACCATGTAGTTATATTTAGAGAAATTTAATTTTAATCAATGCATTACTCAAAACTATAAAATTTGCTCGGTTGTGAGAATAAAACTATTATCTACCTTTCGATGTCAACTGGAAATAAAAAGCTACTCAAGTAATGACCATTATTTGCTTTAATACAACATTTACAAGGCCATCTTCAAGTTCATTTTTAACTCTTTATCCAAAGAATAAGAAAAAACAACAATTTAGAAACAGTCTTGGAAGGATTCTTAACCTTTCCTCTGATTTGTAACACTTTTATGAACGCTACTTTTTTGACAGAAACAGTTTCATTGTTTCCTCAATAGCAAAATAAATGATTAATTTTGGAAACTGAACAAATCTGATACTAGATTAATTTAATTTTAGACTTTTTTCTTTCTCTTCTTCAAATACTTGAAGTATCTCTTGATTAATGATCAATTAATCTTCTCTTTACTATTAAAATTTATTATAAAATTATTTATGGCTAGATAGACACATTGATCTGACCACTGGAACTTCCTGGATTTTTTTTTTTCTGTGTATATGTTTTTTATAGCTGTTGACTTATCAGGATTTCCTGAACACACAGTTGAAATAATGTACCCTACATTGCTTAGTAAAGTGTAAAATGTAAGCAATATTCATACATCAAGTAAAAATTGCACAGCCCTTTCTTTTTAAGAGTTCAGCCCATTCTTTTTAAGCATTCTTTTTAAGAGTTCAGTGCTGTTAATCAAAAAGTCGGCAGTTTGAATCCACCAGCAGCTCCTTGGAAACCCTATGGGGCAGTTCTACTCTGTCCTATAGGGTTGCTATGAGTTGGAAGTGACTTGGGGGCAATGAGTTTTTCATTTTATCAGTCTCAAAATAAATTGAGTGTTGATTAAGACATTAAGAATACAAAAGTAGTACAACTGAATTCTTCATTTCAGTATCTAAAAATAAACAGTGTTTATGGTGATATATCAGGCTTTCTATCATACAGTAAACCCAAAACTAAAATAAGAGCCTCTAAGAAAGCACTTGTATATATGGGTTGGGTAGATTAAACAGAAGGGAAAAAATAAAGTAGAGAAACTTCAAAAAATATTTTAAACCTGGACTTAGATATATGCATTTACTTGGGAAATATCATTTATACATTTCATATATAGATGTAACATTATCTTCTTGGCACCTACATAATCTTTAAAGTAAAGGAGGTGATAGAAGTGACAATAAAGTTATTTTTTCTCCCTATCTTTTCAAACTTAACTGCTTAGCAAAGGATTTTACGTAGGGCATCCAGTAGTATTACCCAAGGAAATCAATTACTCAAACGGGTTTGCTTAGGCTGTTTAGGATGTGCCAGTTAATAAAAGTTGTGATTGCCAGAGCTCAGTGTTTCATTATATAAAAGCCTCTTTACCCATTCCTTTGGGTCAGCTTTTTAATGATGAAGTGAGCTTTTTCTTAGAAGCTCTATTGTCAAGTGGAATTGGGTTAATTTAGATTATATGAAAAGGAGCAGGTACTAGTAAAATGGGATATAAAATGCTTAATGGAATCCAGAAATGAAGTCAGGCTATAGAAGGAAAAGAAGTGAGATTGAGAAAAACAAAAATTAAAGGAGACTGGTAGGTGATTTAGTCTGCCTTTTTGGGCCAGGTGCCATGCATGCAACTAAATGACTCCAACACATAGCACAAGATGTTCCTCTGATATGTTCTCCTTCTTAGTACTTTTAAATGTTAAACATTATTTTACAGTATACTTTAAAGAAAATCCAAAATAGACTAGGATCCTACAATCCTACACTTCTTAAATCATTGTTATATCCGAGGTGGAGATGAAGATACCAATAAATAAATTTAATCACAATGAATTAAAATTGAGTATATATTCAAAAATTTGATGTACATTTTTCCTTAAGTAGTTTTTTTCCTTCTTTAGGTTTTTTTGAAAAAATATATGAATTTGAGAACAACACTAAAGGTTAACACACTTTTGATAGAATTAGACTAGGGTTAATTTGTGTCTCATTTTAAAAGATATGCCTATTTATACCTTAGAGTCAGGAGATAAGTAAAGGTACATTTATTTATATTGCCAGTGACGGCTGTTTAAATTATGCAAATGACCACAAAAACATGCAGGCCACTGACAGTAAAGGAGGAGATAATGAAATGTATGGGCACAACCTTGCAGCTGAGAATAAACCCACTCATTGGAGGTTAACAGTCCTGGCACCTGCATCCACAGGTTTCTTTGCCAGCTCTTAGAAGCTCTTCAGCACCCTTGCAGGGTTGATGTGCATAGGAAGAACCATAAAGCAAACAGGAGCTCTTGTGCTTAGAAAACATATGCAAAGTGCTAAGAATCAATGAGTCAAAGCATTTACTAGCTTGAAAACACCTTAGAGAGCATACGGCCCAAAGTCTTCCTTCTTAAAAAGGCAGTCAGTGAGATAAAGTGATTGAACCAAGGTCAGACATCTAGTTTATGCCTGACTATAGATAATGAGGGTGCCCTTATGAGTCCTGGCTAGGAATTCTTTTCCCTTTGTCATACTGGTCTTAGGGATGGTGAACAAATATATTTATTAGCAAGTTGAAGATGCAGACATACATAAGAAATTTGAAGGAGGGAGCGTGGACACTATGTAAACTTTATTTTATTTTCTGTAAAACAGACATTGGAAAACTGAAATAATGCTGATGACATGTATTAATTCTTGTATGGACTATATCTGTGGAAAGTGATGATGGAGAAGTTCAATATCATCAGTCAGAACAAGGCCAGGGGCTGACTGTGGAACAGACCATGAATTGCTCATATGCAAGTTCAAGTTGAAGCTGAAAAAAATTAAAACAAGTCCACAAGAGCCAAGGTACGACACTGGGTATCCCACTTGAATTTAGAGACCATCTCAAGAATAGATTTGACTCATTGAACTCTAATGACCGAAGACCAGACAAGTTGTGGGATGACATCTAGGATTTCATACATAAAGAAAGCAAAAGTTCATTAAAAAGGCAGGAAAGAAAGTAAACAACCAAAATGGATGTCAGAAGAAACTCTGAAACTTGCTCTTTAATGTCGAGTAGCTAAAGCAAAGGGAAGAAATGATGAAGTAAAAGAGCTGAACAAAATTTCAAAAGGTGGCTCAAGAAGACAAAGTATTATAATGATATGTGCAAAGACCAAAAGAGAAGAATAAGCTCGGCACTTCTCAAGTTGAAACAACTGGAAAAAAAAAAATCAAGCCTTGTTTTGTAATATTGAAGTATTCTATGAGGAAAATGTTAACTGACTCAGGAAATATCGAAAGAAGATGGAAGGAATACACTGAATTACTGGACCAAAAGGAATTGGTTGATGCTCAACCATTTCAGGCATTAGCACATGATCAAGAACCAATAGTACTGAAGGAAAAAAGTCTGATCTGCACTAAAGGCATTAGCAAAAAACAAGGCTCTAGGAATTGACAGAATACCAACTGAGATGTTTCACCAAACGATGCAAAGCTGGAAGTGCTCTCTTATCTATGCCAAGAAATTTGGAAGACAGCTACTTGGTCAACTGACTGGAAGATATCCATGTTTTTTCCTATTCCAAAGAAAGGTGATCCAATAGAATGCAGAAATTATCGAACGATATTATTAATATCACACACAAGTAAAATGTTTTTGTATATAATTCAAATATGGATGCAGTAATACATCAGTAGGGAACTTCCAGAAATTCAAGCCAGATTCAAAAGAGGACATGTAACATTGGATATCACTACTGATGTCAGACGGATCTTTGCTGAAAACAGAGAATACTGGAAAGAAGTTTACCTATGTTTTATTGACTATGCAAAGGCATTCAACTATGTAGATCATAAAAAATTATTGATAACATTGTGAAGAATTGGAATTCCAGAGTACTTAATTGCCTGTGTAGAACCTGTACATAGGCAGTCGTTCAAGCAGAACAAGGGAATACAATGTGGTTTAAAATCAGGAAGAGTGTGTACCAGGGTTGTATCCTTTCACCTCAATTGTTCAATCTGTATGCTGAGCAAATAATCTGAGAAGCTGGACTATATGAAGAAGAATGGGGCATCAGGATTGGAGAAAGACTCGTTAACAATTGGTGATATGCAGATGACACAACCTTGTTTGCTGAAAGTGAAGAGGACTTGAAGCACTTACTGAAGATCAAAGACCGCAGCCTTCAGTATGGATGACACCTCAACATAAAGAAAACCAAAATCCTCACAACTGAACCAGTAAGCAACATTATGATAAAGGGAGAAAATATTGAAGTTGTCATGATTTCATTTTACTTGTATCCACAATCATTGCCTAAGGAAGCAGGAGTCAAGAAATCAAAGGACATATTGCATTGGGCAAACCTGATGCAAAAGACTTCTTTAAAGTATTAAAAAGCAAAGAGTCACTTTAAGGACTAAGGCACTCCTGACCCAAATCACGGTATTTTCAACTGCTTCATATGTTTGCAAAAGCTGGAAAATGAATAAGGGAAACTGAAGAATTTATGACTTTAAATTATGGTGTTGGCAAAGAATATTGAATATACTATGGATTGCCAGAAGAATAAACAATTCTGTCTTGGAAGAAGTACAGCCAGAATTCCCCTTAGCAGTCAGGATGATGAGACTTCCTCTCACATACTTGAACATGTTATCAGGAGGGACCAGTCCCTAGAGAAGGGCATCATACTTAGTAAAGCAGAGCATCAGCAAAAAAGAGGAAGATCCTCAAAGAGATTGTTTGACACAGTGGCTGCAACAATGGACTCAAACATAGCAATGATTGTGGGGATGGTGCAGGACTGAGCAATGTTTTGTTGTGTTGTGCATATGGTCTCTATGAGTCCGAACTGACTGGACGGCACCTAACAACAACGCAACATGGATACCAAGCAACCTCTTCTGGCATCTACCGTTCCCTAATTTTTTTTCTTTCTCACTTCACAAACACATCCTATGTATATGTTTGTTACTTCTGGAAGCATTTGTAAACATAAAAAAAACTTAATCATACTCATAAATAATTGAAAGTGGAAATTGCAAAACTGTATTTTATAAATGAAAAATGACTTCACGGAATTTATGAAATTTTTCATTAATATATGTAAAGGAGAGTATCCATTTTGAAATCAATAGAGAGAGAAAAGGAAACATGAAGAAAATTAAATCAAGGATATAGACAGAGTGACAAGCAATAAGAGAGTTCAAGGGAATGGAAACTAAAGAAGGATGGTATTTCAAGGAAGAGAGAGTAGTTAGTATTTTCAGATGATACAAAAAAATGCCGTGAGAATTGTGAAGTGTTAATTGGAATCAATAGCAAAGCAATATGGTTTGTTTGTTTGTTTTAATAGGTTTTGGATAAATTTTAGAGTACTTAAGATGAGTGAAGCTAGATTTGATGTGTTGAAGAATGTATAGGGTGTGAGGAATTATAGATAGTAAGAGTAAAAAAATATATATATATACATTTTCCAAGAGTGTCTCTTATAAAATAGGGGGAATATAAGTCACAGAGCCAAAGGAAAGTATGGGCCTGGGAGAGCACAAGGGTCCAGAGGGGAGTTTTTATCTTGTTTTGTTCCAAGATGGGGTAAACTTGGACACATTTAAATGCTGCACAAAAGAAAGCAGTAGAGAGATAGAGTTTAGAGATATTACAGTGCCAGGGTAATTGATGAAGTCATTGAATTTTTGGGTTTTTTTTGAAAAATTGCATGTTTTTGATAAAAAGATACTAATCATACATTGGCAATTGTTCTTGATGTCCAAGAACTCACATCTACTTTAGTGGGAATGAAGAAAGACATGGTAAGTGTATACTGAATGACATATGGTGGTTGAGAAGTGGGAAAGTCAGGAAATTAATTTCTATTGGTTTCTATTTTCTCTCTGAAGTAAGAAAGGATGTTAACGTCGAGAAGGAAGAAATGAAGAAAATGAAGAATGATCCCTTAAGAAGTTTGAAAATAAAGGAAAGTATTTTAAACATCTACTGCATAAGAAGCAGAATGCACTGACTATTGACATATTGAAGGACTGAAGGGCGAGGCTGAAGAAAAGGAAAGACGGTATCACTGAGCCTCAGAACTGTAAGATTTTCTCAAGTAATTCTTAGCAATTTTATTGAATGAGCCAAGAAGGCTGAGTGAGACTAATTTTAGATGTTTTTTTTTTCCCCATGTGTGTACAACAGAAGAATAACGGGACAAGGAGCTGAAACTATTGACAAGAAATTGAGTAAAATGATAGACCATGAAATATAAGTTGACTAGGGAAATAAAGAACTAGGAAGGGGACTGGGATGTTTAATATACTGTACTGACCTAATGATGAAAAACAAATCCTAAATCAAATGCCAGTAGCAACCTCTGAGGAGCAGTGCTGTTTCAGTGGTAGTATTCTCACCTTCCATGTGGGAGACTCCAGTTCTATTTATGGCCTTTGGACCTCCCTTCTCTGTATTCTTTGATTTTAATCTTCTATTACTTTTCTTGGTGGAGCCCTGGTGGCACAATAGTTGAGCACGCAACTGCTAACAGAAAGGCAAGTGGTTTGAACCCACCAACTACTCCTCAGGAGAAAGATGTGACAGCCTGCTTCCATAAAGATTACAGCCTTGAAAACCCTATGGGGCACTTCTACTCTGTCTTATAGTGTCGCTATGAGTCAGAATTGCCTGAACAGCAACTGGTTAGGTTTTTGGTTTTGGTTATTATTTTCCTTAATTTTTCAACTACTTATTTTTTTTTACTCCCAGATGATAAAGAGAAAGAAAGTTCCTTTAAAAAAGGAAGTCAAATCAGCTGCTTATGATATTAAATACCTACTTATTCAACACAATGGAGCCCTGGTATTGAAGTGCTTAAGAGCTCGGCTGCTAACCAAAAGGTCCACAGTTCGAATCTACCAGCCGCTCCTTAGAAACCCTATGGGGCAGTTCCACTCTGTCCTATAGGGTCGCTATGAGTCAGAATCAACTCGGTGGCAAGGGGTTATATATTCAACACAATACTTAAAAAAAAAAAAAAGTAAGCTCTGATTAGCATAGCATTTTTGATTCCTTTATCTCTCTTTTTATAAGGAGTTTATGGATATTTTACTTAGCAGATGTACTTTGAAAAAGCATTAAGTTACTCAGTCAATTGGACCTAACATTCAAGAAGATGATACTTTTATTGAAGAGTATTAATTTTAAAAGAGAGTTTGTTCTGTAAGCCTTCATCTTAAGTGAGAATGACAGCACAATTGGAAGAGCATAGTCAGTGTCTTTGAACTGTGCATGTAGAAATTTTTGAAATGGTGTATCTTTGGCTATGTGTATTTTCACCAAAAAAAAAAACGTTGAGAAGTTAGAGGGTTGACATGTTGTGGGGTTGTTAACCAATGTCATAAAACAATATGTGTACTACTGTTTCATGAGGAACTATTTGTTCTGTAATCTTTCACCTGAAGTACAATAAAAATAAAAAAAAGTTTAAAAATTCAAACACTTGGAAAAACCCAAAGACACTGTGGTTAAACTCCAGAAAATACCAGTAAAGGTGCGAAGAATTTAGGTAAAGCAGCATCTGACTAGACTTAATCAGAGAACATTGATAGGTACTATCTAAATAATGGATTCATTAAAATAAATGTTCTTATTGTTGATATTAGCTAACAGCAGTATGTATATATACATGCATGCACATAACGATGTATTGATGTGATACATATGGATATAATAATAAAATTAGTAAATTTGAATCTGAAAAAAAAAGAGAGTTTAAAAGTTCATAGTTTGGCCCATTACTTCTGTGCTTTCACAAGGAAAAGCATTGTGAACTTTTTTTTCCAGGTCATTTCTTTTTCTTTTTTTTTTTTTTTTATTGTGCATTACATGAAAGTTTACAGAGCAAATTAATTTCCCATTTGATAGTTTGTACATAAAGTGTTCCATGACCTTGATTTCCTTCCTCACCATGTGTCAGCACTCTCCCTGTTTCCACTCTAGTTTCCCCATTTCCTTTCATTCTGGTTTTCTACCCCTTCCTGCCTTCTCATCTTTGCTTTCTGTCAAATGTTGCCCTTCTGATCTTGTATAATTGATTGTTCTAAGGAGCACTTTCCTCTTGGGTGTTATTATTTATTTTATGGACCTGTCTATGGTTTGGCTGAAAGGTGATCTCCGGAATGGATTCAGTTCCAGTTCAGAAGGATATCTTACGGTCATAGACTTGAGGATTCCTCCAATCTCTCTCAGATCAGTAAGTCTGGTCTTTTTTGTGAATTTGAGTTTTTGTTCTACAATTTTTCTCCTGCTTTCTCTGGGAACTTCTGCTGTGATTCCAGTCAGAGTGGTTGGTAGTAGTAGCCAAGCACCATCTAGTTTTCCTGGTCTTGGAGTCATGTAGGCTGTGGTTCACATGACTGGTTAGTTCTTTGGACTAATTGATTCCTTGAGTCTTTGGTTTTCTTCAGTTTCCCCATCATTTCTGATATAACAAAATGGAAATCACGAGTTGTTCAATTTCTAGCCCAATTTCCACAATGAGCCTGTCTACAGATTGAAAATACTTTACAACTGTAAATGAGAATTTGAACTTTTAGAAATCTAACGGAAGAGTATCACATTACTTTAAAAATCTTCTTTTCATTCATTTGGACTTGGAGTCAAAACACTTTATCCTGAACTTTTAGATCCATAGAAAAAAAGCTTCTGCCAACCCACTATGTATTTATGAAAAATAAAATGTAACCTCCTTTATTCAAATCATGGAATTACTTTGTTTGCATTTTAAATATGCCAGCTGTTTTACCCTTTATATGAATTGTCTATATCTTTTAAATTCTCTAGGAATAAAAATATATATATAAATTATCCCTTGACAAACACATAGTCTTTATCAAAGTAGGTTTGGCCCTGATTTTGCTTCCAGGCATTTTTTTTTTCTTACTGATGAACCAATAACTATTAGTCTTTTCTGGGCTATTCTTACTACAACATCAATGACAGAGTAAAATAGTTTTTCATAGCTCAATTTAACCTGATAAAGTTCTTCAACTGGAAGCAGTAAGTTTAAAATAGTGTAAGAAAAGTACTCATTGATATCACATATTTTCATAATATGTTAAGGAGAGATTCTGTTGTTGAAATAAAACATTATATAAAATGAAAAACCTGATGACTAAAAATAAGAGTAAAAAAAGAGAAATTTCAACAAAGACAGATGGATACATTTTTAGACATAGATCTAATATGAAGACCTCTGATGGTAGAAATGGGATCTAAGCTCAATCACCCTTAGTTATTGCTCCCTAGCTTTTGAGAGCAATTACTACTCTAAAATAATTCTGTGCTATAGACGCAGATCTTATTCCATGAAAACATGGACCATTGGAAAGTCATTTTCTGATATGAGTTTACAGTAGACACTGGTAAGATTTAGGTGTCTTGTATACTCACTCATTACATTCCACAATGAGATTTAAAGATTAGTGATAGTTGTTGGCAAAAAGGAATTCCTATTTTACATTAAACCACATAAAAAATTCAGACCAGGGATGGATTAACCAATAAGCAAAGTACCCATAGACTTACTTGTGCTTACTTACTAATCTGTAGTGCACAAAGATGTGGTGAAACTCATTGTTCATTACAGATTAGTAAGTAAACACAATCAAGCCTGTCCTATCTTGCTTACTGTAAGCCCATGCGTACCTTGCTTACTGGTTGACCTGCCCCTGTTCAGACTATTTGTCTATTTGTTTCCCATTCTCTGGTTGTAGTCACTCCGATTTCTTTTCTTTTCAAAGTTGTCAAACCCTTCAAATCTGCTATAGGTCCATACCTATCTTCTGCCTTTCCCAATACTCACTTTAGTTACACATTTCATTCTGAATGAGAGAAGCTTTAAAACACACACCGTGGTTTTAACTCTATCTTTGTATTATTTTATACTCTCTGCTCTCGTCAGGCTTCTTCAGGCTCATCACTCATTTCTTTACTTTTTGACTGACAGCCGGATCTGTGGGCGTCCTTTTTCCTCCTCATGCCAATCTCTTAGCATCATAGCTCATCAATTACCTTAAAGACACTTCCTGTGACAGATAGTCTTCAGATAATAATAATAGTAATGATCTGCTTCTGAGGCTCTGACATATGAAACAGGTATACTAGTACCACTAAACTTTGATTTTCTAATACTTGCTTTGCTAGGAAATGATGTGACAAGTATTTGAAATTACATAAAGCCACAAAATGTTCAAAGAAGCTAGAAGTCAGATGAAAAATAGTGGGTGTCATGACTATGCAAAAAAGTTAAAAATAAAATATCACTTCTTTCCTTTAGGAACTGTAAGTAATGATCTAATCTGCTAAATTATAAAATTGTGTAATACAAAGACAACATTAAATGAATAGTAATTCTTTTTACTATATGAAATAGGTAACTGTTTTGAACTTTCCTTTGGGTGTGGTTTCCCCAGTTAAGTATCGCTTCTAAACAAAAGTGTCATCAGTTTTCAATTGCTTAGCTCTGTGTTGTCCAGGAGTATGTTTATTCCTGAATGTGGTAAAGTGTGGCCAATTTCCCAAAACACTGCCTGATTTCTTTGCTGCAGACAATGGGAGGACTTAATTAATTGCAGTTTCTTTCTATCTTTCTTTCTTTCACTCATGGTTTCATCCATCCACCAAACCATACTTCTCCATTCATGGATAACTAATGATGTATGCATTCATGCATGTGTATCACTATACTTCTACATTACAGAATAGATATTTTATTTTGTACACTAAAAAATATTTTATTTTCAGATTAAGTGCTAGTTGCCTTCTATGATAAAATATTCAAAATCAAATTTAAAGTCATTTTCTGTCTTGAGGAAACCAATATCCAAATTTATACCATTACATTAAAGGAGAAATGTGTTTTGTTAGATCTAGTCCCACATTGCAATAGATACATTAGAGTCTTTCTAAGAGATTTATTTTTAAGATAGCTTATAATGATATTTTTCTTTGGAGTTGAATCAGCTTTCCTCCTTGCTTAATTTTGAAAAAGAGCTGAAGTGTGTCTGAGAGCCAACAAATTTACAGCCTGAAATTTTATATCATTTTCTATCTTAGTATTATTCTTTACTTATTCCAATTTTTAGAACCTTATTTTTTATGTATTGAATTGTGCCTTCCAAAAGTATATGTTGTAAATTCTAACCTCTATGTCTATGCTTTGAATCCCATTTCAGAATGAGTTATCTTTGTTATGTTAATGAGACAGAACTACTGTAGTTGTGATTGTATTGTTAGGTGCCCTCAAGCAGGTTCTAACTCATAGTGACCCTATGTGCAACAGAACAAAACACTGCATGGTCCTGTGCCTTCCTCACAATCATTGCTATGTTTGAGGTTATTGTTGTAGTCACTGTGTCAATCCATCTCGTTGATGGTCTTCCTCTTTTTGCTGACCATCTTATTTACCAAGCACGATGTCCTTCCCCAGGGACATGACAACATGTCCAAAGTACTGAAGATGAAGTGTAGGGGGTGTCTTAAATCAATCTCTTTTGAGATATAAAATATATTAAACAAGCAAGTGAGCAGAGATGGGGGAAGAGAGATGTGAAGCCACATGAAGATCACCCAGGAGCAAAAGCTCAAAAAAGACTAAGAGTTTCCTCCAGAGCCAACATAGAGACAGAAAGAATGGCTTTCCCTAGAGCCGGCATCTGGTATTCAGATTTCTAGCCTCCTAAACTGTGAGGAAATACTTTTCTGTTTATTGAAGCCACCCATTTGTGGTATTTCTGTTATAGCAGCACTAGATAACTAAGACACTTTTATAATTTTTATTTTACTCATATCTACTGAATCAATTCTTCCAAATATGATCTGTTAACCCTTAACAATAAAATATAGCAAAAATAGTTGTTCCCTACACTATTTCACTTTCTTCTGTTAAAAAGATAATCAAGTCTCTACTTTCAAGGTGTAGAATTTACACATCTAAAAGGAAAGAATGTATTACCACTATCTTACAGATTATTTCAACAGTTAACTTGCTCTGATTTTCCAGGTCCCTAAGAGACGTAGCAGTCCTTTTTGGGTCTTGCAGGAACTATCAAATGGGCTACTTATTTCTCTGGTTCAGAGCTATGGGCAACTAACTATCAGCCTGTAAATTAAGATTAGTATTTGGAAAGCAGTTTATACTATTTCCATTGACAGGAACAAATTTTACCAGGATGTTGCTAGATATTTAAAATATAAAGATGAAATATTCTAACACACCTACTTCTCATTCATCAACTATCTCATTATCAGACATTTTGCGTTTATGGCAATAGTAAAAAAGTCTACTATTTGACTACTTTATGCATTAATGATGTACATCTGGCAGTAACCAAAGCCAAGGTGTGAGGCAAGAGCAACACTGGCTGTGATGGTTAAGGTTATGTGTCAACTTGGCTGACCATTATTCTCAGTAGTTTGGCAGTTATGTAATGATGTAGTCCTCCTCCATTGTGTGATCTGATGTGGTCATCCTCCGTTTTCTCATAATGCCAATTTTTGCATAGCAACCTGTTCTTTGGAACCTAAACATGTCCATAAGTGAGGAATGGGTGTAGTTTACTTTACTCATCTTTTTCTAACTTTGTTTTCTGTTGTTTCGTATATACAAAACAACTAGCATGTTTTACAAATTCACCTTCATCTCTTTCTTCCACTCCTCTAAATATCTTGATGCTTTAAGAATAGCAAACTGACTACTGAAGAAGAAGAATACAGTTGGAGGACTCACACTACCTGACCTCAGAACCTACTATACAGCTACGGTAGTCAAAACAGCCTGGTACTGGTACAATGACAGATACATTGACTAATGCAACACAATTGAGAACCCAGATGTAAATCCATCCACCTGTGGTCACCTGATCTTCGACAACCGCCCAAAGTCCATCAAATGGGGAAAAGACAGTCTTTTTAACAAATGGTGCTGGCAAAACTGGATATTCATCTGCAAAAAAATGAAACAGGACCCATCCCTCACACCGTATACAAAAACTAATTCAAAATGGATCAACGACCTAAGTATAAAGCTCAAAACTATAAAGTTCATAGAAGAAAAAATAGGACCAATACACGGCATTAACAGGATACAAACCATAACCATCAACACACAAACCCCAGAAGATAAGCTAGATAACTGGCATATTCTAAAAATCAAACACCTATGCTCTTCAAAAGAATTCACCAAAAGAGTAAAAAGAGAACATACAGACTGGGAAAAAAATTTTTGACAGTACAAGTCAGACAAAGGTCTAATCTCCATAATCTACAAGAAAATCCAACATCCCTACAACAAAAAGACAAATAATACTATTAGAAAATGCGCAAAGGAAATGAACAGACACTTCACCAAAGAAGACATTCAAGTGGCCAACAGGCACGTGAGGAAATGCTCGCGATCACTAGCCATTAGAGAAATGCAAATTAGAACCACAGTGAGATACCATCTCACCCCGGCATCACTGGCACGAATCAAAAACACTGTTGGAGGGGCTGCAGGGAGATTGGAACTCTTATGCACTGCTGTGGGAATGCAAAGTGATACAACCATTTTGGAGAATGATATGGTGATTCCTTAGAAAGCTAGAAATATAAATACCATACGATCCAGAAATCCCACTCCTAGGACTATATCCTAGAGATATAGCGTTCATAGCAGCACTGTTCACAACAGCAGAAAGATGGAAACAACCTAGATGCCCATCAACAGATGAATGGATAAATAAACTATGGTACATACACACAATGGAGTACTATGCAACGAGAAAGAACAATGATGAATCTGTGAAATATCTCATAACATGGATGAAACTGGAGGACATTATGCTGAGTGAAATAAGTCAATCACAAAAGAACAAATATTGTGAGACCTCTATCGTAAAAACCCATGAAAAAGTTCACACACAACATGTAACAATCTTTGTTGTTTACCAGGGATGGGAGGGGTGGGGGGGAAATACTAAACAGGCAATAGACAAGTGGTATCTTGGGTGAAGGATGAGACCATACACAATACTGGGGAAACCAGCACAACCTGCACAAGGAAAGGTCATCGAAGCTCCATAGACACATCTAAACTTCCTGAGGGACTGAATTGCTGGGCAGAGGGCTGTGGAGACCATGGTCTCAGGGAACATCTAGCTCAATTGGCATAACACAGTTTATAAAGACAATGTTCTACATTCTACCTTGGTGAGTAGCGCCTGGGGTCTTAAAAGCGTGTGAGCAGCCATCTAAGGTACTCCACTGGCCTCATCCCTTCGGGGGCAAGGGAGAATGAAGAGCACAGGATACAAGGAAAAGATTAGTCCAAAAGACTAATGGACCACAGATACCAAAGCCTCCACCAGACTGAGTCCAGCACAGCTAGATAGTGCCCGGCTACCACCACTGACTGCTCTGACCGGGATCACAACAGAGAGTTCTGGACAGAGCTGGAGAAGGATGTAGAACAAAATTCTAACACACACAAAAAAGACTAGATTTACTGGCCTAAAAGAGACTGGAGAAACCCCGAGAGTATGGCCCCCAGACACCCTTTTAGCTCAGTGGTGAAGCACTTCCAAGGCTCACCATTCAGCTGGGGATTGGACAGCCCCATAAGACAAAACAGGACTAATGAGGCACATCAGTCCAGGGACAAGGACTAGTAGGCAGAAGTGGACAGGAAAGCTGGTGACAGGGAACCCAAGGTTGAGTAAGGACTGTGTTGGCGTGTAGTGGGGTTGTTAACCATTGTCATAGGGCAACATGTGTACTAACTGTTTAATGAGAAACTATTTTGTTCTGTAAACCTTCATCTAAAGTGAGAATAGTAGCACAACTGGAAGAGCGTAGTCAATGTCACTGCACTGTGCATGTAGAAATTTTTGAAATGGTGTATCTTTGGCTATGTGTATTTTCACCAAAAAAAAAAACAGAGAAAAAAAGGTCAGGAAGGGAGAGGATTGACATGTTGTGGGGTTGTTAACCAATGTCATAAAACAATATGTGTACTACTGTTTAATGAGAAACTGTTTGTTCTGTAAACCTTCACCTGAAGTACAATAAAAACAAAAAAAGAAAAAAAAAATGAATAGCATATTGTTGAAGAACAATATAACCTGATGTAACTAATTGTTATTTAAAATTTCTACTTAACTAC
Source organism: Trichechus manatus latirostris (assembly GCF_000243295.1). Classification (NCBI taxonomy): domain Eukaryota; kingdom Metazoa; phylum Chordata; class Mammalia; order Sirenia; family Trichechidae; genus Trichechus; species Trichechus manatus. The sequence continues at coordinate 12,410,216 of NW_004443949.1, read as the reverse complement.
AGCCATCACATCTACAACATACTAGCAAGAAAATTACTAAATAAATAAACAAAAAGAGTGGGGGAAAAAAAAAAGACACTTCCCGAAGGACATTTCCAGAAAAACAGGACACATGTTTTATTACCCAGTTTCTAGTATTTACACATATACACACATAGGTTACTGGAAGATATATGTTATTTTAGACGTTCAAGTGTCTAACTAGAAATGATTGTCACAATAAAGAAAGGAAGAACACATAATGGGGTAGGCAACAGGCAGCATCAGCCACAATTACCCATTTTGAAGAGGGTTTCAGTTTCTTGAATTATTTATTTTAATGATAAATTTAGTTTTACCGTCACTGACCATACCCAGGAGCCCTGGTGGCACTGTGGTTAAGATCACGTCCAGGCCTAATAAAATGGTTTTATTGAATGACATTACATTTTGCAGCAACATCTTAAACAGAACAGATTGATGGGTTTTGTGGTCAAATGCTATGTGCTGCATTTTATGATAGTATTATTTAGTAAATTGCTGATTTAATTCACTTTATTAAGCAGAATCCTGGTACTCTAAGACAGTCTGACCTCACTTTGTATGACGTAATATGACTCAGGAAGATCACCTTTCTCCACATTCCTCAGCTTTTCTGCCATTAGAAAACTTCATGATGAATGAAAACACCAATTTGTCAAGTGTGATCTTACAAAGAAAATAAGTACCTAAGTTTTAGTGGCCAATCCTTATAGCAGGTTGTCAGTTTAACTGTAATGGAGTATTTTAGAAAATCATTCTATGGTACTTAACCTGAAAGTCTCTTTAGCATTACTTCAGACATTACCACCTACTAAAATGTGTTTTAATTAAATGTCTCTGCCGAGGATGTCACTTACATAAAGAAAAAAAGATTTATTTAAACTTAATATTTGAAAAGAAGTTTTAGAAGTATTGTTCATGAAAATATTCCTTAAAGTTAAAAAAAAAAAAAAAAACAGGCAAAGGCCCTCATGGGTTCAATATGTTTCTAATCGAACAATGGACTATGTTACATTTCATCAATTCTTGGATGCATAATTTTTTGAAATTTAATCTTTCTAGTTGGAATATGTCTCACAATCAATAGCATGATACTATGATATTGAATTGGCAACTTTTTTATAAAATATCACAAATCTTAAAATCGATGGGATCTTGGATTCTTGCATGTGAATTTATACCTACTAAACCAACGGGGTAGCTGTGAGTCAAAATCGACTCTACGGCAATGGCGTTGGATGAGTTGAAACCTTTAAAAGAGCCCCGGTGGTTCACTGGTTAAGAGCTCAGCTGCTAACCAAAAGGTGAGGAGTTCAAATCCACCAGCAACTCCTTGTAAATTCTATGGGGCAGTTCTACTCTGTCCTATAGGTTTGACTCAATGGCCATGGGTAAAGTGGTACACTTGACAGACACTTTTTTTCTGGTCTCTGTATCACTGATACCAACACATTCTTCCTTAAGTTAGGCACATAAATCAGTTAAAGGAATAATAGGTGTCCTCTCATATGCCTCTCTTGCAGCCCTATTAAGACTACTTAAAATAAAGGATAACTATAAATAATACAAAACATATGGTTATTAAAATAGAATTTTTATAAATAAATACAATCTATTTAACATTAAGTAAAAAAAAAAAAAAATTAAAAAGATATATAGAAACCAGTATTTTCTGAACTGTCTATACCCTAAACATTTGTATGTGTTTTACTGAATTATAGCAGCAGCTGAGTGTTGAAAAGCCAAGTGTCTCAGCTTAGTTTGATTTTCTCTTTTGTACTCACTGATCTACTCTTGAGCTCACATTGCTGTGATACTGAAAGTTTTGACACCAGTATTTTAAATACCAGCAGGGTCACCCTTGGAGGACAGGATTCAGAAGAGCTTCCAAAGTAAGGTAGACTAGGAAGGACCTGGAAGTCTAATTGAGAAAATATTAGCCAGTGAAAACCTTAGAATTACTGCAGAACATTGTCTGATATAGTGCCAGAAGAAGAGCCCCTCAGGTTGGAAGGCACTCAAAAGATGACTGGGGAAGAGCTGCCTGCTCAAAGTAGAGTTGACCTTAATGACATGGTTGGAGTCGAGCTTTTAGACCTTATCTGCTGATGTGACACAACTCAAACTGAGAAAAAACAGCTGCAAACATCCATTAATAATTGGAACATGGAATACAGGAAGGATGAATCTAGGAAAATTGGAAGTTGTCAAAATGAAATGGAACGCATAAACACCAATATCCTAGTCATTAGTGAGCTGAAATTGACTGGTATTGGCCATTTTCAATCCTGCAATTGTATGGTCTATTATGCCAGGAATGACAAATTGAAGAGGAATGGCCTTGCATTCATCCTTAAAAAGAACATTTCCAGATCTACCCTGAAGTACAGTGCTCACAGAACTCAGGTACTCTACTTACAATTGAGTTGTTTATTAAGGAGGTTAACAGAGTGCACAACTCGGGATCAGGTTCTACAGGCTTCAACTCAGAATCAGGATTAGGAAGCATGAAGGCAAAGTTTCCCTTCTTCAGTGCAAGACAGCTCTCTCAGTTCTTCTTGGCCATGCTCCCTGAGAACAGCCTTCCTCTCGGCCCCCTGAAGACACGCTTCTCTTGGCCCTGCCATCTGCCACCTCCCTCTTTGTCACTGGGCACTTTGTGGGCCTCTTGTCAGGTGCTCTGCTGCTGAGCCCCCTTTGCGGCCTCTCACTGTCTTCAGTGTTACAGCCCTTGACCCATGTTACAGATCTTTTAGGGGGTTCTTTTCCTCCTCTCTCTCTGCTTCTTCTTTCTTCCTTCTGCTTCTTCCTCTACTTCTTTTCCTGCTTCTTTCCTTCTGAAAAACCTCTGTGGGACTGGCTGCATATATATACAGAACTTCTTGGTAATTTTAAGGCATGGTCCCCCCAGATGGGCCACAAGCTGACCAATCCCCTCTTGGTAGGCCTCAGATACTTCATTTGCACAGTAGGCTATAGTCATCTCATTTACATAGTCCATAGTCACGTCATTTGCATAGGTTTATTGACCAGTCCCTACAATCTGCATGCCGATCACTGGGCAGTCTGCAGCCCAGGGCCAGACAAAAATTCAAGTTGTTTACAGTTTACCCAGGAAATGTCAATCAACATGAACAAAAGTGACAAACTCTATGGGGTAGAAACTAGGGCAAAAGTAACTCCTCAGGACTTAGGGGAAAAATCTCTCAAGCTGTTTTTCCAAAGAACCAAGGCAAAAGGCCACATAAAAGAACTCATTTTACCACCCTCCCCATTTTTTTCTTCCTCCAAAGGTAGCGTATTACAGATATTCTTTTGCATTTTCCTTTTTTTACTTAATATGTTGTGGAAATCATCCCACATTGCTTCGGAGAAATCTTACTCATTTTGTTGTCCGTTTGTTCGTTTATTTAGAGCTACAAAGTATTTTCAACCTCTCTTTTTATTTCTTATACATTTTCTATAGATTTTTTTTTTGATGAGTGACCAATTATATTGTTTGTACATAGTGAACCTTTATCCTTCCTATCATCTATATCTTATTTTTTCTTGTCATACAGTACCACTTACAACCTAAAGTAAAACATTACGTAGAAATCGTGCGTATTATCATGTTCAGAAGAAGTGATCACCCTTTCATGGATAGTAAAGTTAATCTCTTATGGGTAGAAAGGTTAATTCATGGTGGGTATGACAAGGAAGGAAGGGTGCCTAGGTGTCTACACAATGTAACAGTGGCAGAAGGAAAGAAAATACCTTCCCAAATTCTGGGTGCCTGATGGCCCTTTTTCATTATTTATTGTACTCCATTCCAGATTCTACCTCCATATTTTACGAAAACTGATCTTGCTATGATAACTGATAAGCATGTTTCATTCACACTACTCCAAATTGCGAGAGCATTAAATACTTCCACAATACCATACTCTCTTGATTTTCTTCCTGTCTATTTTACTGTGCTTTTTTTGTCTATTTTGCATTTCTTCCTCTTTGTCCTGAACTCTAACTGTGGGAACTCCTCATGAATCAGTCATGGGCCCTCTTCTATTCTTACGCTCTATCATCTCCCAAAGGATCTCATGAATTCCTATGGCTTTAACTATATTTTACTTGTGCATGCTGTCCAAATGCATAAATCAAGACCAGTCGTCATCTCTGACCCTTAAACCCATACATCCAACTTTCTACTTTAAAAAATTTCTCTTGTGTACCACATTTTTACTCAAATAATGCACACTTTCCGTATTTGTTTGTCAGCCATGCCTTCCCCTCATGAGGTATTTTTATAAGCACCATTTGCTAATTTTTTTAGTGTAACATGTGGAAGAGTATTGGCATGGCGGCATTTGTGAGGTTGCCTCTCCAGAGGAGGGCGCAGCTGGCAAGCAAACTCAGAAGGTGAGCATTTTTTGTATAAAAATACAATATTTCCTATTAAACTTATAATTCTAAATTTGAAATCTTGACCTGTTCCTATCCTATCTTTACCCTTCATACCTAACTTTCCTCCAATCTTTCTTAATGATGAATAATGCATTTATCTGCCTTGTTATCCATATATCTGGCCACATCTCTCCCTCACCCCATATCCAAGAACAATTAATTCTGATTCAAGTCTAATTAATCTTTTAACCTCTTATCCTTTCCACTTCTCTTATCCAGGCTACCATCTTCTCTTGGCAAGTCTATAGTGATAGACAAAACTTCTCTCCTTGAGTACACTCTTATTACCCTCCAAATATCCTCTTCATATATGATCTTTTAAAACTCCAGTCATATCACAGCTCTGTTAAAAACTGTTCATTATTTTTCATTAACATGAGTAAAAAAAAAAAAAAAATCGAAATCTTTTAGGACCCTGGGTGTGTTTGGCCTTGACTCGCTCTCCAACTTAATCATATCACTAAGCCTTCCCTTACCACACCCTAGTTATAATTAAATACCTCTATCTTTTTCCATCAATATTACAAAATGCTGTTTTGTTCCTCTTTTCCCTAGAATACTCTTCCTAGCCATTATCCATCTGCTGAATCCCTGTTCATGTATAGGTTCATACCTCAGCTATCACATTCTTAAAGAGGACAATCCTAATCAGACAAATTAATTTCATTCAAACTTGTTATTATCTTCCATACAGCACAGTGATTTTTAAAGAACTTTCAGTTAATATAGTAGTTTGTATGAGTATGAATATGCAAGTGTGTGTGTGCATGTGTGTGTGTGTGTGTGTGTATATGGATTATTTAGGCATTATTTTCTGATTAAAAATATGGAAGAAATTATATTTAAGCATAAATTCTATATTGAGAAGATATTTACTGATTTTCTTTGCCTTTTGCATATGGTCATGTCTTTTAGCTCACGGTTAAGTGCTTGACTGCTAATGGAAGGGTCAGGTGTTCAAACCCACCAACAGCTCCATGGGAGAAAATAAATGAGGATCTGCTCCCATAAAGATTATAGCCTAGGAAACCCTACGGGGAAGTCCTACTCTCTCACTTGGGGTCGCTACGAGTCGAAATCGACTCGACATCACCTAACAACAATGACATGATGTGATTGGGTGGGGTGGGGGAAGTAGAAGCAGAAGAATCTAAAGTACCTTGAGCTCTTGCCACTAATCTTTTTTTTATTATTATTGTTGTAGTTTAAGTGAAAGTTTACAATTCAAGTTAGTCTCTCATACATAAATTTATACATATATTGTTATGTGACCATAATTGCTGTCCCTATACTGTGACAGGACACTTCTCCTTTCCACCCCTGATTTCCCATGTCCATTCAACCAGCTCCTAATCCTCTCTGCCTTCTCATCTTGCCTCCGAACAGGAGCTGTCCATTTAGTCTCCTGTGTCTACTTGAGCTAAGAAGCACACTCTTCACGAGTACCATTTTATGTCCCACAGTCCAGTCCAATCTTTGTCTGAAGAGCTGGTATCAGGAATTGTTTTAGTTCTGAGTTGACAGAGAGTCCAGGGGCCATGCTTTCTGGGTTTCCTCCAGCCTCAGTCAGACCATTAAGTCTGGTCTTTTTACTAGAATTTGAGTTCTGCATCCCACCGTTCCCCCGCTCCATCAGGGATACCACTAATCTTTATAACTAAAATATTTTACTACTTGAAGAAGTATGTCATTTATATACTCATATTCCCATGACTGTTGTAATTATCTGTTTTTCTTTAATTTTTAGAATTCTACAGAGAATTATGTGTGAGACAGGAAGAAATAAACAGCTTATATGAGTGACAATGTGACATAGTGGAATGGCCACTGGTTTTAAATGAGATGGTTAGTTGCTCACTCTGATGTTTCTTAGAAACAGGAAAATTACCTAACCTCTTTAACTATCAGTACTTTGTAAATAGTAACTATAACTATGTATGGAGTCCTGGTGGCACAGTGGTTAAGTGTTCGACTGCTAACCAAAAGGTCAGCAGTTCGAATCCTTAGAAATCCTATGGGGCAGTTCTATTCTGTTCTATAGGGTTGCTATGAGTCAGAATTGACTTGACTGCAATGGTTTTGGGTTTTTTATTTGTTTGTTTTATAACTGTATATATATAGTTATATATATGCATATACATACATATATTATCTACACATATGTAGATATATATATACATACATTCAAGAAATAAATTTTGCAAATAACATAATGCTTAAGTATGTAGAACACCTAGGATGGACTTGGACATCTAGAAGGTATTCAGTAAATGTAATATTAAAATATGTGAAAGTAACATCAAACTATACCTTCATTCTTTGCAAATTTTTAAAGAACAATTCCTTAGTGAAAAAAAAAAAGTGTATGTATATATTATGAGTTGTCTGCCCCAACTTACTGATTCAAGAATCTTTCCTGTCAAACCAATTTTGCTTTTTATGGCTGCAATTCTCTTCCAAGACAATTAGGATCTGAAAAGCTTTTAAAACCCGGAAATCAGTGGTTTTTTTTTTTTTCAGATTCTTTTCAAGCCAAGTGTCACTGGTTAAGTTAGGGAAAAATCTTTCAACATCTATACAGTGTCTTTTGAAATTTTACCAACAATAGGTTTCATTTATTTTTTAAAACATCATGTGAATCTTTCTTACCTAAATATTTTGAATATTTTCTATTTCTTTCCTCTATAAGTTAATGATTTCCTTTACAAGTGGAAATTGGTACCATAAAAAGAAAAACCTTCCAAAATGCCTTAGTCAGTGTGATGGAGTTTTATAATGCTTTCAGATTAATGGAAGATGTAACTGCCAAGATGAAATACCTTCGAAGACCACATTATACTGCAGAGTGTTTGAAAAATGAGGGAGGGTCATTTTTTATCTTCAACTAGTAAAATGCAGATTCTGTTTCTGCCATATTTTCTGGGATTTCTGACTTCCTTGGTATATCATTCTCTACAATAAGAATGCACAGTTAAAGAAAATGGAAAACTTGAGATTAAAATCAAGTGTTCATTTGGCCCAGCAGATAACTAAATTCAGCTTTTAAAAGAATGGAATCTAGAAAGCTCCTGGTTTAGCAAAGTTAGATGTTAATTAATTCAAGTTTAGGTTAGAGTAAAAAGCATCCAACAAATTTCTAGTAAGCCCTTAATACTTACAGGTAGAGATGACTTCACCTTAGGATTCTGATAAGTAGTTTCGTATACAGACAGTTTAGCAGCCACATTATAAAAAATCAGCAATATGGAAATTTCCATTTAGCAAAATAATTAGTTACTTCTTACTGTAAACAAACCTGATCTACTGCCTGGCTGGTGTCTGTTTTAAAATACAAATGAAAACACAGATTTAGAACAAACTACTCCCAGCAAAAAATAAGTAGAAGAGCAACTATGAAAATAAACAGGAAGAGTTTCTAGAACCTACATGCTTCTATTTGTTTCTAGATTGCCAATGATTCTTGCGATATTAATCAATTAAAAAACAGAAAGAAATTTGTAAATATATGTAAACCTTGTCCATTTCAGGTTTACCATTTTTACTGCTTCACCTTTGGGGTTTATTTCATAGTTCTTTTTTTCAGTAAATAGAACCTGTCATAACACAATATGCTTCAGTGAAGCGTTTCCCAGAAGAAGCATGGAAAAAGTAGTGGAGAAGCTGTGCTGTCTTTCTTCTTAGGGAAACTCCCACAGGTGATGCCCTAGGGGCTTTACTGGGTGTTTGTCCAGTGGAGGGCTGCCAAATTTAGCAAATAACCACAGAAAATTCCCCATTAAATTTGAACAATTTCATATAAACAACAATTTAACATTTAGCGTAAGTATGTTCCATGCAAGACTTGGGGCATGCTTACACTAATAAAATACTAGTTATCTGAAATTCAAGTTTAACTTGTCTTATATTTTATCTGGCAAACAGTCCAGTCTTAACTAAATTCTCAGTCTGTTAAAATGCTTTCTAGCTTTCAGATGAAACTGCTTCTTTCATTTTTACTGACATTCCAAGATAGAGGAATAGGACATTCCTCCAACATGCAAACAAACACAAACACTAGAGTATGTTTAGATGCCGATAAATACAATTAGGTCATTAGGCTTATGTTTGATGTTTGCCTTATTGCCTTACCACATATTGATTTGTAAGGCAAGTAGTATTTAACACTGAATTATAATCTTTATCGTTTAAACTTTATATTTTTCCTTAGAAGAAATTCTTAAATTAGAATACAATTTATTTCATCCTTGACTTTGGTTACCATCGAATTGCATGCTTTCTCTCTTACTGGGGTAGAAATCTTATCAGTAGAAATATGCATAATAAAATTATAATGCAGCATTAGACTTTAACACTGTGGAAATTGTGGAGCGTGTGGAAATTGTGTAGTAGTTTTTGTTTGCTTTGTTTTTTGTGCTTTCCCTGGCATTTTACTTAATCAGCAGCCTAAGATTTCAAGATATGTTTGCTATTGGGGAAAAATTACACAACAGATAATCATTGTAGTTATCGTTGTTGCTGTTCTTCCTCCTGTAGGAAGGATAAAATTTTCTTCATGATTTCCATTCATGTTATATTAGCTTATCTCTGTTGAATCTCATGGAAGACTACATTAGGGGATGGAGTGATGCCTGGCAATGAGTGATGATAAACTTGTCTAGTTCTCCCTTTCTTCCAAAAAAATGATCCAGTCGACATAAATCAATTTTCTTTGCCTTTAATTTAATTTTTGTATTGCTTTTTTATGCAGGCTAGTAAAATAGGTATCTCTCTGGAGAAATAAAAGACAAAAGGATACAAAATAAACAGTAATGAATTTTCAATTTGCATGAATTTAAAAACTTATAGAACCCAAAAGTTGAGTGAGTCAAAGTTACAACATAATTATTCTAGATACTATTTTTAACTATTTTTGAAGTATAGCGCACACATTGAAAAGTGCGCTAATCACAAATATGCAGCTCAATAAACTAGCATGAATAGTTGACCAAGAAATAATTTGAAGTTTTAAATGAATGAATGTTGAATTTCGTTGTGTTTTTATGTGTTTTATTATATGAGCATGATTCTTCTCTTATTTTGTTAATACATTTAAAAGACCATATCTTCCTTTTCAGTGGATTTGTTCGCTCATATCATAAAGTTTTTGTATGATATTGGTGTTATTTTTTAGTTTTTTTAATTACAAGTTCAGTAAAGCCCACTAGTAAAGCCATTTGAGTCTAGAATTATCTTTGTGGAAAAGCATTGTTGAGTTTTAAAATTTCTTTATATATTCAGGATACAACTCCTTTAATAGATAAATGGTTTGCAAATATCTTCTCCCATAATCTGCTTGTCTTTTCGTTTATGCAGTGATGTACTTGGAAGCAGAAAAGTAGCATATTTTTAAAAATATTTTATTATTTTTGTATTTATTTTTGATAACGGTAAGAGGAAAGTGAAGGAGCCTTGGTGTCACAATGATTAAGCACTCAGCTGCTAACTAAAAAGTCAGCTGCTCAAACTCACCAGAGGCTCCAAGGGAGAAAACACCTGACGTAGTGCTCCTATAAATATTACAGCCTAGGAAACCCTATGGAGCAGTTCTATTCTGTCCTATAGGGTTGCCATGGGTCAGATTCTACTCGAGGGCACACAGCAACAGCAAGGGGAAGGTAATAATAAAGATGAGCAAATACTAATGAAATATAAACAACTACATCAAAGACCACCTCAGTCAAAAGTGGTTCTTTGAAAAGAAAGAAAGCAAAAATAATCAATACCAAGAACACAAAAGTAGGCTGTGATGGTTAAGATTGTGTGTCAACTTGGCTGGGCCGTGATTCTCCGTGTTTTAATGTAATCACTCCCATGATTGAATACACTGTAAGTAGCCAATCAGATGAAAGGGAGTCTCCTTGGGGGTGTGGCTCGCATCTGTCTATCAGCAGACATTCTGGCTTTTTGCTCTCTCTGGATCCTGCGGCTGCTTCCTGTTATCTCATCTCCCGTTCTTGGGACTTGAGCTGTCAGCTTATCTGCCGAACCTGGGATTCGTCGATCTGCACAGCCTGTGAGTGGGAGCCCTGTTCTCCAACCTTCTGATCTTGGACTTGCCAGCTTCTGCAGCTGTGTGACTTGGGAGAGGCCTCTACCCTGATCCACGGACTTGGGACGTTCTAGCCTCTACAATCATGTGAGCTGTTTCCTTGATATAATCTCTCTCTATATATATATTTACACACTTTACTGGTTTTGCTTCTCTAGAGAACCCAGCCTAAGACATAGGCATTCCTGCAGATCCTACAAATCATAAAAATTTAGTACAATATTTAAAACACACTTACATTTTGAAAATTTTGATGAATAGTACTAATTGCCAGAAAAAGAAAAGTAACCAAGATAAACTTAGAATAGGAGAATTAAGAAGCATGAACTAGTGTATTTGCATGTGGGAAATTACCCTGAAGTAATGGTGCTCTCTAAGAACAGCAACACGCAAGCCATTCCAAATGTCTATGAGCAGACAGGCTTACCGATGCTCACAAAATAAGGTGTTTAAATTATTTGATTTTGGTTTAATTTGCTAATTTTTTTTCTTAAGTTCGAAAGCTAAACCTTAGCTACATGATTTCATCTGTTTTCTTTTGGTTAGTTTTTGATTGCTTATTTTTTATTATTCATTTTCCTCTGTTATCTCAGGAGTTACATATTATTTACTATTCTACTAAAATTCTTTTGACAGATAATTAAGATCTTACAAGTTTCCTTCCTGTATTGAAATGGGATATTAATGGTTACTTTTACTTTTCTTTAGAGGACTGCACAGTATTTTAACTTGTTTTATGCTCCTGTCCAATCGTGTTATTTTATGCAATTAAATTATATGTCGTTTAAACCAGACAAGATATTATTAATGTTTTTAGTACATCCTCATTCAGTGTAACCCACTGCAATTGAGTTAGTTCTGACTCACGGAGACATCGTTTATTACAGAGTAGAACAGCTCTGTAGGGTTTTCTTGGCTGTAATCTTAATGGAAGCAGATTGCTAAGCCTTTCTTCTGCTGTACCACTGATTGGGTTCGAACCTCTTATCTTTAGGCTGACAGGGGAGTGCAAACAGTTTGCACCACCTAGGGAACGCCATTTATTTATTTTTTCTCAAATCACATTTGCATTTTATTTTATAATTTTTTTGAAATTAAGTTTAAGTCCATGTTTGATAATGACATCATATTTCTATAATGACTATATTGGTAGGTCTACTAATTTTTTATTGCTTCTTCAATTTTACATCATTTGTGACTTATTTACTCACGTCTGACAATCTTTTGTTGTGTGTATATGAAAAATTTTTGCCATAACTTAGAGTTTTGAATAATTTCTTCCTCTGATATTATTTACAATCATGAATATTATTTTGGGTGACTGTTTATAATTAGGCACTAAATTTCAGCAAAAGATAATAGTAAAATAATTTAGTAGCCACTGAAGAATGAAAGCCGAAATTCTGTGTTTTAGTCTCACCTTGTGAATATCTTCTATGGAGTTATAAGATAAAAACTTCCTTTTAGGATCTTTTGTTTAAAATAAAGGTATTGCATTTGATGACTTAAACTTTCTTGAGTTCTATTTTAGAAATCAAAGAAAAAATGCAGGCCCTCTGTAGTGGGTTGCATTATTTTCCAATAAAATGTATGCCCAAGTCCTCCCCGCAGTAACTGTGAATGCTAATTTATCTGGAAATAGGGTCTTTTCAGGTGTAATTAAGTCAAGGATATCAAGATAAGATCATTCTGGCCTTCTGTCCTTATTAGAAGAGGAGGGGACCAGAGACACTGGTAGTCAGGCCATGTGAAGACACATGTAAAACTGGAGGATGATTTTGGAGTGTTACAGCCCCAAGTCAAGGAATGCCTCAAGTCACAAGAAGGTGGAAGAGGCAAGGAAGGATTATTTTCCAGAGTATCCAAAGGAAGAATGACCCTGTCAACACCTTGATTTCAACTGGCCTCCAGGACTAAAAGAATAAATTACTGTTGCTTTAATCCACGAATTTAAGGTAATTTGTTATGACAACCTTACCCATAAAACCCATTGCATCGAGTCAATTCCAACTCATAGTGACCCTATAATGAATACGCCCTGTCTACAGTATATATCACACATGAATATCTGTAAAACCTTTGAATAAAATTTAATAGTTTAGTTCTAATAATCTTTGTTGTTGTTATTGTTTGCTGTCATCAAGTCTATTTTGACTCACGGCAACCCCATGTGTGCAGGGTAGAACTGCTCCATAGGATTTTCAAGGCTATAATGTTTTGGAAGCTGTGATCATTAAGGCTGTGTGTCAACTTGACTGGGCCATGATTCTCAGTGGTTTGGTAGTTATGATGTAGTTTGGCACTCGTGTAATCATGTCATCACCTCCATGATGAGATCTGCTATGAGTAGCGAATAAGCTGAAAGGTGGTTTCTTTGAAGGTATGGCTTGCATCCAATATATGTGGACTTTCTGGCAAAGCTTGCTGGATTTTGCTCTGCTCTGGATCCTGCATTGGGCTTGACAACATCTGACCTTCAATTCTTGGGACCTAGGCCAGCAGCCTGCCATCTTACCTACCGATCTCAGATTCATCAGCTTTCACAGCCTATCAGCTGGCAGCCTGTTGTCTGACCTGTGGCTCTTGGGTTCATCAGCCCCTGCAGCTACATGGGTCAAGAGAAGCCTCCAGCCTGACGTCTGACCCATGGACTTCAGACTCGCCAGCCTCTACAACCGCTGATCCATTTACTTGAAATAAATCTCTCTCTCTATATATATAAGGTATATGTATATACCCTAACCCTAACCCTTCTCTAAAGAACTCGGCCTAAGATAGAAGCAAATCACCAAGACTGTCTTGCAAGGTGCCTCTGGGTTGGTCAAACCACCAACGTTTAGTTCAACAGTCAAGCACTTAGCCATTTGCATCACCCAGGAACTTCTAATAATCCCTAGTTCCTTCAAAATAATATGCCTTATATCAATACTATATTCTTCTCAGTCACCCTGGCTCAGGATTTAGTCACACATCTGGAGTATTTTTGTAACCTTTAGCTGTCCTCTCTGCTTCTAATTTCAAACAACTTTATTCCACCTTACATTTAATTTATTCTGAAATACCTATTAAAATGCTATTCTTTTGGTCACATCATTCCCTTGTTTTCATATCACTATAGGTTAATATGCGTAAAGATTTTCAGACCAATGCAAGTCTCCAACACTCCTTCCACCACTGGCTTGCAAAAACTCCTTGCTCCAGGATGTATGATGAGCTCAAACCCCAGGGAATACTCATTGTGACTTTAAATAACTTGTTAATGCTATTTTCCTCATTTTTACGCTTTTGAAATTAACTCATGCTTTAATACTCTACCACTAATTAAAGTTTCCTAGATTACAGTACAAAGACTTGTAAATTTACCATCTGAAATCATGTTGATCTAAAATCAACCAGCAGCTCGGTTACTACTTAATAGTTAATTATTATTTTTTGTATATGTTTGAACATATTGACTCTTCAAGGGTCTTAAGACGTTGGCGAACTAGATTTTATCTTAAATGACTTCTACTCTTCGGTGTTTAGTTCACTGTTATGTACATATTAGCTACACAACAATGTAAATGTAAATAAATAGTTGACAAATTGTGTCTCTGAAAAGTAAAATTTCCTGGTCATCATTCTTTGAAAATCACCATTTTGACTCTTACCATGTAGATATTCTGACTGGTCTTAAGGTTACTATTTTTCTGGTTCTTTTTATTTTATTTCCCTTTTTGTGAATATAAAAATATTCCACGTTCTCTCCTATCCCAACATTCTGATAAGCTGATCTTCCTAGTTGATGTATCTATTGTTGAAAGTAAATCTGCAACAACTATAAAAAGTACCCTTTTTTATATTTAGAATAAGTATATTATGCTATTAATAATGTTTTTGTTTCTTTAAATAATATACCTCAGAGCACTTAGGAAATTAACTCATGCTTTAACAGTCTACCACTAATTAAAACTTTCCTAGATTATAATACAAATACTTATATGCTCATCAGCTGAAATCACGATCTAAAATCAAACTGCAGCTCAGTTACTGCTTAATAGGTAATTGTTATGGCTTAGCATGCTTCTCTGTTGAGAGTAATTGAACTTAAGAAATCATTCTGTAATTCCACATCCAAACTCTAAAGTATGTGATATTGATTAGTTTTTTTTTCAAAATATATGGTTCATCTATGAAAGTGAAAACTGACTGTTTATAAGGAGATTGTTTTCCTATTAATGAACAAGATAAATTAAATTTAAGAAAAGAAATCCTGAACTAAAGGTACTTAATAGAAAATGGAAAAAAAATTAAATTTACCATTACAAAGTAAGTTAACTGTTTCCAGAACTATAAATTAGCTTGGTTAAATGTATTTCAAAGTAGATTTTGTAAAATAATTTCATACTAATAATTAAGATATTTGATTGAAAGTAGTAAGAGTCTTATGCTTTAATGAGTTAAGATTTCCAGCTCTTTATTATTGGACACCCAGTATAAAATCCATTCCCATTCATAATTAAAAATAAACCCCGATCATGATAAGCAAAATAATAAAATGTTGAAGAAAAAAACTATGTACTTCTTAGAAGAGCTATAAAGGCTTTTGTTCCCAATTATATTTAAGACTTAATTAGAAAATGTTGATCACTTTAAAAATAGACCAGTTAATTTGACTGATGCATTTATTAGAAACAATACAATATATTCTCTCAGCATAAAACTATGGTCCACATGGAATATTCCCAACGCAGGAAAAAGAAAATTATAATTGCTTCCAATTATTAATTTACTTTCCATGCCAGGTAATTAAAATATATTCATATTTATGCATACACTAAATCCCTGCAAGTTATTCTTTATCCCCATTTTACAGTTGAAGGCAGATATTCAGAGAGGTTAATAAGTTTTCAAGTACACTCACCTACTCGTTGGCTGAACCAACATCTTGACAATGTATCTGATCTTAAATTTAATGCTTTTCATTTAATTTTCTACCAGGGAATAATGTGAAAGGCATTTAAAAAAATCTATCTCCATAGTTTCTTTTGAAGTTTCATTCAGGGGAAAGAGCATCAGAGTCAAGCCGACCTAGTTAATCTGGATAAAATAATATGAATCTTTTAGTGCTATTATTATGAAAGAATTTGTCTCATAGCGAGCATTTGAAAAAAAAATTCTGATCTCCATTAACCATGGCTAACCCTAAGCGCATGCAATTGAAAAAGTCTATCTTGTTTATATAAATTCGTTGTGACTCTAGTGGTCTTCTTCTGACATATTTTAAAGGCCCTATAAGATTATTTGCATTTTTAAAATCTTGGCGAATCTTTGTTGTTCCTTAAAGCTCCCTAATGTATCCTAGACTATTGATATATCTGATTATCCATTTGACAGACACAGGTTATTTCCTCACGTTTCTTGTATTTAGGAATTATCTTTACTTTTATTTACTGACTTCAATATTCATGAGTCTGTATCAAAAATAATATCAGACTAGCTCTTCTATTGAGGACCATGAATTGAACAGTGTTTCTTCTCCTAAATGGATAGCTACAAATGAAACAACAAAAAACATAAAACTTAAAGCTTTAGCAACGTTATTTCCTCCAGTGGTTAAGTGATATGGTTGCTAACCAAAAGGTCAGCAGTTCAAATCCACCAGCCACTCCTTGGAAACCCTATGGGGCAGTTCTACTCTGTCCTCTAGGGTCACTACAGGTCAGAATCGACTCAATAGCAATGGTTTTTATGGGTACCAACTATAAAATATTCATTTCTTTTTACCAAAATATTATACAAAGGTGTTAATAATTCAGGTAATTTTCTAATATTTAAAATTAAAACATTTGCAAATTTTCATTTGAGAGAAGAATATTATTTAGCAGATCTTTTTTTTTTTTTCGTTTATTGTGAAGAACTAGCTCTAGATTCAACTCAATATATGTGACCAAGAAATGAGCATCTAAACTTGAGGATGCAGATATAAACATTTCAACATCCAGAAAAAGAGATAAACAGCAGCAAATTTGGCACTATATATACTCTTAAGAACCTCTAATCTCAATGTCATTTTTTATTAAAATCTCTTTATATATTAACATAAACCTCAATTTTCTTTTCATGGGATTTATTTTAATGCATTTTTCATAATTATCAAAATCCATGAATAGAAAATCCATCAAAATGGATATGCAATAAGAAAAGAAAATATGTATATATATATATAAAGTAAAATCCAAAATGGTGTGTACAGGAACTCCAGACTGAATGTAGCTAACCACACATATGAATACTGGCAATGTGGCAGTACCACAGATGAAAATTATTTTGGGGAGATTTGTGAGATCACCAGTAAAATTTTCCTTCCTTTGGGATTTCAGAATTGCTACAATCCAGTGACTTGTATGTATCTTCTATCTGTCCTATCTCCTCATGAGAAGAAAAGTTGTATATTGGTTGTATATGTTTAAAGGGAGGCAGGAAACTTAATTTTAGTTCATAGATCTGTGGATCACAGAATGCCCAAACCTAATGGAGAAGACTTTACGTCACCCAGAAATTTTAGGTTCTTGGCTGGAGGCAATGATTGGAATGCGACTCTCATTGTCAACATGAGAATTGGGCAAATTCTATCATTGGGAAGAAAAATAAAAAGATATTAGGTATCAGCAGTAAATGTCATTACTCTATACTTAACAATCTGACTGGTAAGGACTGTCTATTGCTGCTTGAATTTGCATTTTACTAACTACAAGTGAAATTAATTATCTTTTCCTATTTATTGGCTCGAGAACCCTGGTAGCACAGTGGTTAAGAGCTATGGTTGCTAACCAAAAGTTTGGCAGTTCGAATCCATCAGCCGTTCTTGGAAACCCAATGTGGAAGTTCTTCTCTGTCCTATAGTGTTGCTATGAGTTGGAATTGACTGAGAGCAATGGGTTATTTATTGGCTCGAGCCCTGGTTATGAAACGGTTAACACTCAGCTGCTAACTGAAAGGTTGGTGGTTTGAACCCACCAGTAGCTCCCTGTGAGACCTGGTGATCTGCTTCCTTGAAGATTACGGCCTACAAAACCCTATAAGGGCAGTTCTATTCTGTATTCCATGGTACCTAACAACAACAACAGCACTTACTGGCTATTGGAACTTGCTCTTTTGCAAATTGTTTTTCATATTTTTCACTTATTTTTATTGGTTATATTTATTTCTTTTCTCTTGGTAAGATTGATTGCCTCTTTATATGTATGGAGTTTGACTGTTCATATAACTGTTCTCCTGACAAGTTAAAAAAATAATTCTTTAATACATTCTATTGTTTTTAATGGTGTTTTTTCATACACAGTGTTACATTTTTGTGCAAATGTGTCTATTTTTTTTCAACTTCTTTGGTATAGATTTTCAAGTGTAAGTTAAAAAAAGAAACAAAGCTAACCCAGTCACTACATTTTACATGTGGTCTCCTAATTTTTTCCCATTACTGTTTACTTGTTTATTATGTACAGCCATTTGAGAATATAATTTGACATATTTTATGACTTAGAGGCCACATTAATTTTTTTTCCGATGTTAATGGCCATATATGACAAGACTATTTTTATCATTTTCCTTAAAATTTTAAATTAACCCCAAGAGCATGGCCCTTGGACACCCTTTTAACTCAGTACTGAAGTCCCCCATGAGGTTCACCCTTCAATCAAAGATTAGACAGGTCCATAAAACAAACAACAATACATGTAACTCTACCATGCGTATGAGGCTAAAAGGGCACACCAGCCCAGGGGCAAGGCTGAGAAGGCAGGAGGTCACAGGAAAGCTGGATGAATGGAAATGGGAACTCAAGGTCAAGAAGGAGAGAATGTTGACACGTCATGAGGTTGGCAACCAATGTTACAAAACAATATTTCTGTAAACCTTCATCTGAAGCACAATAATAATAACAAAAGATTTTAAACAAAATTTCAAATGACCACCAGAAAAAAAAAAACCCAATTGCTAGAAAAGGTCATAATGTTTGATAAAGTAAAGAGCCAGTGAAAATGAGGAAAACCCGCAATGAGATGGATTGACACAATAGCTGCAACAATGGACTCAAACATACCAAGAATCCTGAAGATGGCACAGGATGGGGCAACATTCTGTTCTGTTGTATACAAGATGACCATGACTAGGAGCTGGTTGGACAGCACCCGGCAACAATATCTGTAAGGTGGAAATGCTATATACCAGTATGCTACTGTGCATCTCTTCCTAACTCTGCATTCAGTGACACTGTGTTCCTAACTTAAAATATGCTGTGATGGGAGAACTATATCATGGAAATTGACAAATCCTACAAATCAGAGCTTGATTTATTTTTTGTTGATTGTCTAGACTTAAGAAAGATATGGATAAAATGTAAATAAGGTAGAAACTTAAAAGTGTTTCATGTTACATTTGAATAGCACAAAAAATTGAGGAAATATTCTTCCAGCGTTTGAAAACTAATATTCAATTCAGCAAAGAAGTCATTCATGGTATTAGCACATGGGTGAAAGTATAACATTAAGAAAATTAAATTAAGTAAAGATTCATACTGCATTGGCTGTCAAATATAGTCAGTTATCAGAAATATCTGAAAATATAAAAAGTATAAGATTCATATTAGAATTCTAGTGGATGATTCCGAGAATCTCTGTTAAATTAAAAAAAAAATAAAAAAAGCCTCCTCAATTTATTCTGATTGTTTGATATGTTTGGGAACTCCTGTTTTAGTGAACAACATAGTTAAACTATGAGCCACCTGATTAAAGAAGGATAGAGCTCCTGATTTACCAAGAACTCTGAGACTCTGAGACTTTTCCCTGGCATCCAAGAGTAACTGCCATTGTAGGAACATATGGAAAAGGAAAATAAATAAACAAATAAATCCCGGCCATATAGGAACAGGCAATGTGGTATTTTTCAAATAGCAAAGAAGTGGCAGGGAACGCTAGCTGCAAAAAAAGGTAGCAAACCTCTGTATTTTACACATATGTATGTATATATAATATATATACATAACATTGATATATATATATCATTGCTGTTGAGTCGATTTCCACTCATAGTGACCCTATAGGACAGAATAGAACTGCCCCATAGGGTTTCCAAGGCTTTAATTTTTTATGGAAGCTGACTGCCACATCTTTCTACTGCAGAGTGTCTGGTGAGTTAGAACCACTGACCTTTCGGTTAGCAGCTGAGTGCTTAATCACTCTCCCACCAGGGTTCAATATGTATATATATGTATAAATTCATATATATATATATAAATTTATATATATTCCTGCCATAAACTGCTTAGCTAACACATACAACCAAAAGAAAAAATCTACTACGAGACATCTGACATACTCCATTGATTCAGAGGAAGAATTGTGTTTATCGATTCCTTAGTGAGAAGCAGAGGTGATTAAATGAGTTAAATCCTTTTATGTGCCTTATAATTAGTTATATGTGCAAGTTTACTGTCAAAAAATGGAAGATAAATGCCTTGGCCTTATAGGATTACAACATGAGAGACAAACAGAGTTGATACTCTGAATTCAAAGAAAGGAGAATCCTTACAGGTTCTAAGCTTCAAAGGGGACTTGAGTTTAAAAGAAGAGAATCATGTGGCTACATGAACAAAAGGTAGGGTATTATAAGGCACTTTTAGAAAACACTGATTAGATTGTCCTCAATAGCTCTCAAGGGTTAATATAATAACTCAGTAAAATTCTTTCTTTAGATTTGTCTCCAGGATACAGAGTTTAGTGTGGGATTATTTGATTCTCAGGATGGACACAGACTGTGGTGAGTCTTAGAGGAGTTGACACTGGATACCTGGGCCTAATCAGGGCATCCTGTTACCAAAGGACAGAATAAGGCTTGCTCAGTATTTCAGCGTCAGCAATTTAGTAGTCTGGCAGGGAGAGCAACAGAAGGAATGGTGGAAGAAAACAGATGCTTCGATTAAGTTCTTTACTTAAAGACCTTTTCTTCTTGTTATCTAGGGCCTAAGAACTTTTTTGTTTTATAATGCCTGAGTGTACCCTGTGCCTGGGACAGTGAAGGCTTGTCATTTAGCTTCAAGCATTTCATGTTGACATCTAATTGAAGAGTAGCATATGCTGGTGGGAGTAAGCATTCAGCTAGAAACTATTCACCTCAAAATTGACCGGTAAATAACATTTAAGTCAGTCACGATTAAAGCCCCTGGTGGTGCAGGGGGTTAAGTGTTAGGCTGCTAACCTAAATGTCCACGGTTCGAACCCACCAGCAGCTCTTGGGGAGAAAGATGTGGTGGTCAACTTCTGTAAACATAACAGCCTTGGAAATCCTACGGGCTGGTTCTACTCTGTCCTATTGAGTCGCTATGAGTAAGAATCCATTGGACGGCAATGGATTTGGTCTGGTGTGAAGTTACTCTTAAGGCATTTGTAGGACATATCAATTCAGCCCTGATAAATTCATGATATTTTCCAGATCAAGCTCCCACTCCTACTCGAAGATGGAAGTAATCTACCCATTTTCTGTTTTTGCAGAGGCAGTAGAAATACAGTGAGATTCAAGCTAAGACAAATCTGGATTTGATTCAGGCTTCCTCCACTTAGCAGCTGTATTCATTCATTCACTATTCGTTGCAATACTGCATTCATACCAGAAAACACTAATTGTTTACTATGTGTCAAAGACTGTGAAATTGCTGAAGATGCAGCTATTTAGTGATTCCTTCTAACATTATTTATTAGGTGCCCATTCTGTGCTCAGAACCTTTCAAGACTCTGGTAATAAAACGATTTACAAGGCAGTCTCTCCTTCCGCTGCTTAAATTCTCTATCGACGAATTACCAGCCTATTAACGAAAAGAGACCTATAAAAAGTAACTTATTAATAGAGCCATAAAAACATAAGTATTGTATGTGAAAATCAGAGATCTGACTATAAAACACTTTCTTATTTTCCAAATAAGAAAGGGTAAAAAGAATCAATTTGTCCTTTTTGAATGAAGGTAGACGACACAGTCAAATGAATACTTCTAATACTCAATTAATTGATTTACTGCTTGAACATATTTACAATAGCATTCAATTAAGTAAGGCTTTTAATATAAAGTTATAGCTTTTTTCTACTCATATTACATGAAGCAATTTTCTTAAACTCTTAATGTGCAGCCTTGGCACAACTGTCCAGCCTTCACAGCAGCCACTTTCTGAGTCATGTAGCAGAGTTTTCCAAAGCATACGATCTTCACTTCTAAGTTTTCTGAAACACAGCATTTTAAAAATCCTCTATGATGTTGTCGCTGAAAATATTATTCCAAGCCATCACATAAGCAAGACTCTCTTCCCTTTCTCTCTCTCTCTGTCTTTTTCCCAATTATTCTTGAGGTATGTATGTTTTATTTCTATTATACTCTTTAAATGGGTCATTTTTGTTAGTGTCCAACACTAGCAATTGTGAAGTCCTAATCTAATGAATAACTATTAATTTATCATACATTTCCTTTTTTCCCTTTCTTTAAACAAGGGAAACAGTTTTTCCCCATTTTTAAAGCGAATTCTATAAAAGTTTACAATATTAGAAATGATTAATTGTTTCAAAGAAATGTTTCTTCCTCATACAATATTTAGTTTTTCTAAAGTAGTAATTGACTAAATAGGAAACTGGCAAAGTTTCCAGTAATATAAGAAGTTCAAATATAAAATTCAAATGTAAGATGGTGCCTTTTTTTCTGAGGCATATTTTGGGAAAAAAATATTACTATATTGTTTGGGTCTATATGGAAACCCTGGTGGCAAGGTGGTTAAGTGCTACAGTTGCTAACCAAAAGGTTAGCAGTTCAAATCCACCCGGCACTCTTTGGAAACTCTGTGGGGCAGATCTACTGTGTCCAAGAGGGTCGCTATGAGTTGGAATCCACTCGATGGCAACAGGTTTTGTTCTTGTTTTTGTTTTTTTAATGGTACAAGCTGACCAACCCTCTCAAGAATGACCACCTCAGTCTACGATGCTTTACAGACGTGGCAATGCTTGACTTAAATCTTTAAGAATAAATATGGGAAATCCGAGCTGGGAAAAAAGTGCTCAGAGAATGATTGTGTACAATCAGATTACAAAAGTACAAATAGCTTTGTGAGGCTACAGCATCAGATTCCAGAGGAGGAGCCGCAGAAGAGAAGTGGGGTTGATCAGGAGGCAGCAACTCAAAGAGGGCTCAGTGTTTCATGCAAAGCAGCTTTTGCTTCATCCTCACACAATAGGGCATCCCTGATGGGTTTTAGACAAAGAAGTAACATGATCGGTCCTAACTGATGCGTGTAAAGGAGAGAGGTGATATTTAAAACTGCAGGCAGAGAATTAACTAGTAATAGTCCAGGTGAAAGATAATAAGGGGATGAAACCAGAGTTTGACAGGAGGGAGACATGAGGAAGGGGAAACGGAGACTGTGGATATTGGGGGGTCTCAGTGATACTTGATAATATTCTGAGTATCTGAAGCAAGAGGGTGGAGGTAGATCTCGGAGGGGGATCTTTACTTCTTCTGACTTCATTTTTGTTTTCTTTTGCTTTTTTCATATCATCTGTTAATTGTTAATATGAATGTTGATTTCATAAGGTTTAGGGAAAATCACCTAAGGCTGAGTCTGCGTATATTAAAAACCTAGCAAAATACCTGGCAAATGGTAATTATTCAAGGAATGTGAGTTGCCTGAAAGGTTTTACCTTCCAGGATGTCCTGTCAGGAGCAGCACAAAGAAGTGAGACTCACACAGAAAGGCCAGAAAACAAATAGAATTTGGTACTCACAGATCCCAGAGAGGAAAATACGTCACACCTCGATGCAGGGTCACACAGGGGTTTGCACCCAAGGAAAAAGGCAACATCAACCTGGAACTGTAGGAAAGGGCCTATGTATGCCAAGTAGGGTAGAGTCTGGGGGAATTACAAGCTAGTGATAGGTTTTTAAGGAGCTCTGGTGGCCCAGTTGTTAAGCACTCGATTGATAACCAAAAGGTTGGTAGTTCAAATCCACCAGCCTCTGTTAGGGAGGAAGATGTGGCAGTCTGTTTCCATGAAGATTATAGTCTTGGAAACACTATGGGGCAGTTCTACCGTATCCTATACGGTCACTCTGAGTGGAAATCAACTGGACAGCAATAGTTTTTTGTTGTTGTTGCTTAACAGGCTTTTATTATGAGAAACTATATGGGAAATGGCCTGGAGGGTCAGTTAGAGACCAGAATCGTTGAGAGACTTGAGGGGCAGGGAGGTGATAAAACAGGATTGGCCACGTGAGAAAATGTCTGAAAGGGCAACTAAGAGGAATTAATGGATGCAGAGGCAGCAAACTATTTGGGTCATAAACTGGCCTATTGCAGCATGGTTAATATGTAAAATATTTATGCTGAATGAATGAATGTGTTATGGATTACTGTCCCAATGGAATGTATTAGTGCAAGGACAATTGATAAGAGAAATCATGGCTGATGAAGTCCAACAGTCGTTTCCCACTTCACTTTAATTGAACTGGTGTGGGGCACATTATAAGGAACAATGTGGATCTGGACACAGGTCAAGCTCATCACGAGCTTCATCTACAAGGAGACGAAAATTGAGTTAGATATTTTTGTAAATTGGAAATACCGTATGTTATTGTCAAAAAAATATTAAAATACCATATTGACGTATCTTTGTGTGGTAATTTTTTATTAGAATTCTGTGCTTGTGCAAAGCATTGTTGAAAACATAGATGTATATAGTCATGTTTCTAGGGTAATACACACTATTAAAAGGAGCCCTGGTGGTGCAGTGGTTAGGTGCTCAGCTGCTAATCGAAAGATTGGTGGTTCACACCCACTAGCTGCTCTGCAGGAGAAAGATGTGGCAATCCGCTTCTGTAAAGATTACAGCCTTGGATATCCTATGGGGCAGTTCTACTCTGTCCTATAGGGTCACTATGAGTCGGAATCAACTCAATGGCAATGGGCTTTGGGACACACTATTAAAAGTTTTCCAAGTTATCAGAAAATATCATTTCACTGCCTTCTCTTAAATTTTTACTATGATAAGGCAAATCTTTGAAATTTAGAAATCTGAGGATTACACTTTGTAACGCTCTGTTAGTAGAAATGCTTGCATTACCAAAATATTCCTACTTTGGAATCTCGACAGATAACAGAGTTTATACTCTCATTATCATATTGAGAACACCTCTTCTTTTAGTTCTAAATTTAGTGAATTTATTTTTTCTTCAATAAACATTTACAGAGCACCTATTCTGTGCCAAATACCATGATGAATACTTTATAAACATTACCTCATCTAACCTCGTAGCAACCGTATGAAGTACACTGTGTATGTTTAACAGAAGCTGAGAGAATTATCAAGTAACATGAATACTAGTCACAAAATTGCTAAGTGGAGAGATCTCCCTTGTTGCCCAGGGCTCTGCATGCATGTGCCTACTGCATATCCTGAATCCAAAGCCTACACTCTTAAAAAACAAAAATGTTGCCTTTGAGTCGATTCTGACTGATAGCGACCCTATAGGACAGAGTAGAACTGCCCCATTGGGTTTCCAAGCAGTGGCTAGTGGATTTGAACTGCAAAGCTTTTGGTTAGCAGCTAAGCTCTTAGCCACTTCTCCACCAGGGTTCCAGTCCACACTCTTAACCACCATTACATTTATTTATTCAGACTCTCAAAATTTAGAGGTAATTGTCCTCTATTTAACAGACAATCATGTAGGGAAAATTTCTGCAATTCCTTTCCTTTTGAAGGAACGTGTGAAGAGAAGTAGTGTAGTTGTTTGCATGTTAACTAATATATTCCCTCTTCCCCATTTTTCATTAACCATGCCATTTTTCATGATTCACAAATTTCATAAATTTATGTGAGTCAATTATATATCTAAATGATTTTCTTATGAGGTAACTATCTATAAACTTGCCATGTCTTCTAGTTTGAAGTTTTAAAAGTTTATATAAATATACCAAGGTTTTTTTTTTTTAATTAACTTAAGTATTTTAACCTACTGAGTTTTTATCTATGATCTCATTTGCCTACTTTTAGAAATTGTTGTCTCAAAACCTCAGAAACACTGATTGTCACAACTAATATTTGTCATATACTTTATTCCTGCATCTGTCCCCACTTTCCATACCACAGGAAGCAGATGTCATAAACAAAGAAATTTGGTGGCAATCAAAGTTCTACTGATGTTCTATGCTAGACATCAAATACCTGACATCTCTGAATATGACCCTGCAGTCTATTCAAGCATTTTATTTTTACCTCACCCGGAATGATAAAAGTTACACTAGGGGCAATTTAACTGGTCTGAGATTACTTTGTCTTCTGTTTGCTGGGTCATATTTGGTATTAATTATAGATGAATAATATAAAAATACTGCTTCAACTGGCTTCAGTTCCCCTCTGACTTTAAAATGAGCTCCCTTTTGAGGCTCTTTAAGATAACTAAGGCAAATTTTAGAAAATAACAGTAGGTGATTTTAGATGATATAGTGTTCTCCAAGATACAGTGGCATTTCCAAAGAAGTAACATTTGAAAATTGAAGAACATTGTCGGACAGTATTCATGCATCCAAAAGCATGTATTAAATGTCTACTGTTAATTAAACTGCAGTTGAAGATAAGATACAGTGTCGGTCTTGTCACTGTTTTTATTTACCTGTGTCTGTATTTGGAGCCCCGGTGGTACCATGGTTAGAGCTCAGCTGCTAACCAAAAGGTCAGCAGTTTGAATCTACCAGGTGCCCCTTGGAAACCCTATGGGGCAGTTCTACTCTGTCCTATAGGGTCGCTATGAGTCAGAATCAACTCTAACAGCAACAGGTTTGGTTTGGTTTTTTGGTTTATGTATGTATTTTTATGTATTGTCTCTCTCTTCTACTTTATTATACATCCTATGAATTCAGGAAGATTTTATTTGGTTCATCATTATATCTTCAAAGCCAAGAACCTACTATGTTTGAGTGAATGAATAATGTCAGGAATAATTTATTTTATAAACATCAGCACAAAGCTGGTTCCTAAGAGGAAGAGGTTAAAGATGTCCCATATGTGCCACTTTTCCAAACTGCTGTCCCACTCTATTATCTCTAACGTCAACTACTCCTCCTCCCCTAAGTACTCTCCCTCCCTTAATTCACTGCAACATCTCACAGAACTTACTAACCATATCTCAAGAAAATGGTTCACTTGGTTTTGGAGGCTGACAAGTCCCAGATCCTTGGGTCAGGCATCAGGCTGGAGACTTCTCCCTATCCACATTGCTGCAGGGGTTGACAAACCCAAGGCAGCAGGTCAGATGATGGGCTGCTGGCTCTCGAGGCTGCAGAATCTGGCAAATCAGGTCAGACGATAGGCTGCTGGCTCAAGGGGCTGTGGAAGCTGGCAAATCCCAGAATCTGCAGGTCAAAAGGCAGACTGCTGGCTCAAGCTCCAAGAACTGAAGACCAGATGATCTTGAACTGGGTTAGTGACCCAGAATCAGAGAGCGAGTTTTGCCAGAGCATTCATATATATATCAGATGCAGATCATACCCTAAATGAAACTCCCTTTCCTTGAACAAGGTGATACAAGGGTGGGACTCAAATAAGGGTGGTAAGTGTTGTGACTTGAGTCACATCCTCTTGTAAGGCAGTCACTCAAGATGCATCTTACCCTAATCCTGCCTCATTAATATAACAGACCACTCACTCTCAAATGGTACCATAACCAAAAGCATAGAGGCTAGGATTTACAACACATCACAAAATTGAGGATAATTACATTAGATCACAAAGTGGACAATAACCGTACAATACTGGGAATCATGGTCTAGCCAAGTTGACACATAACCCCAACCACCACAGCTTCCACACATCTTATTCACATAGTCCCACTCAACCATTGTGTGTGAGTCACAAAGACTATGGCTAGAAGGGCCATATCAAGTAATTCATTGCACAGCAGCCCACCTTTGGCTCTTCTAGCCATTGGTTCTTTCATAACTGAAGGCTTAACTTTCCCCTCTCAATCATTTTGCCAGTCTAATACAGTCATTAACCATTAGTCCTTCAGTAAGGCAAAAGAATCCTAAGGGTGCAGTTACTCAATTACCCATCATTCAGGTCTGCTGCGGGTGTTTATTTGATCTGGTCAGGTTCTCCAAAAGTTTGTCTTGTCTTCACCCTTTTTGGCCTCTGATAAAATTTAACTGAGAGGAGATAATTCCCTTGCTCTTAGTCTCTCTCATAGTATCACCATAATGTTAGATTTCCCCCATTTATTCATTCCTTTACCTTCAGCTATTATTTCTTCTTCCTTCCATTTGTCATTTATTTTTACCCAAACTTTTCCACCTTGGGAAGGACATCAGGTTCAGCTGCCGTGCCAGTCCAGATTACTGGTAGCAAGACCAGACCAGTCTAGGAAGTGCTTTCCCCTCAACCCTTTCCTGTTCATGTTGGGTAGGTTTACACAGGTACAACACTAGTGGGTTATCCTGCACACTAGGCAATATGGAAGTATTCATTTTCAATTCTAATTTTACAGATACGGGGAAGGTACAATCCATCCCATCAAGCCCTTGGGAATTCTGGCATACAGGTTCGAGGGTATAATTACAGTCTCTTCTTTAGGGATGACCCCTGCTTCCGTCACTCGCAGCTGCATCCTTGGTCCTGGCATTGCAGCATCCTGCAGGATAAAAAGCATTTTTAGGTGATATGGGGAAGAACTGTACAGTGGCACCAGCATCCTCCCCTGCTCCCTCTTCCCCAGATCCCCCAGAGAAGTGGAGGAATCTGTCTAATGGTGATCCTCCCTCTCCCCACTTCATGTTAAGTGTGAGCACACACTCATGAAGGCGGGTAAGCCAGCCCTTCATGCCTTCATCTTCCCCCACTTTACAGAACAAATATTTCAATTGCCGGTGCCAATTCTCTATCAAACCATTACTCTGAAGGTGGTATGCAACATGCTATGTCTATTTAATATGCTGTTTCTTGGCCCATTGCTGTAACTTGTTGGCTGTAAAGTGTGTTCCTTGATCTGATGCAATGTAACTTGGTGACCCAAACTGGTACAGTATCTTTTGTTCCAATTCCTTAATGGTGTTTTTGGCATTTGCTTCTGTCATGGGGTATGCAAATCCCAGTCTAGAGTAACTATTTATTCCTGTGAGGACCCATTTGTACCACCTGATGCCACCGGTGTCATTGGTCCAATAAAATCAACTTGACAGCTACGTGCAGGGCTATCACCCCAGGGAATCCGTCCCATAGCCATCTGCAACTTGTCTTCCTTGCTGGTAGACAGAGCAGTCCTTACTGGCAGAGGGTGCAAGAGGGATGCATCTAGAATCATACCATATCTGTATTGCTGCAGCACCCCAATGTTTTCTCATTTCATGGACCCAACTGACCACCTCAAGTGAGCATATCAACAGGTCCACTTGCTGATTCCAATTGTTTCCTGATCCAGGAAGGAGGTTTTTTTGATGGACATCGACATGTCCTATTCTCATGCATCCTTGAAATTCCCAGAGTGCTTTCCATAGATCTATGACCCACACAGGTGTCCCCTCAATAGTCCAGTTTTCCATTGCCAATTCACCTGACCATAGAGTCAGGCCATTGGCCACTGCCTGTGAATCTAAAAATCCAAACATATGGGCTGTCACCATTGCTCAATTCTTCCATCATGGCTAGGAAGACAGCATGCAGCTCAGCCCATTGAGCTGAACCATTCTTGTCTTCTTCAGTCGGGGTCTTTCCATTTGCTGACCTTAATGCAGTAGCTTTCCACATCAAATATTGTCCATGTACCCTGAAACTGCCATTCATGAACCAAGCAGCCTTCTGCTGCTCAGCAGAAAATTGTTCATAGGGCACTGTCCATGTAACAATGGGCCCTGGCAGCTTCTCCACTGGTTCTAGGGTAAGACCTATGGAAAAAGAGGCTACCTGCTAGTGGAGGCAGTGGGTGCCTTCCTGCATTCCCTCATTAGCTTGTATAAACCATTTTCATTTTATTATGGAAATAATTTGGGCATTACCTTCCTTATTAGAGTGTTTCTCTGACATCACCCAAGACATTATGGGTATTTCAGGTCTCATGATGATTTTATGTCCTTCTGTTATTGAAACAGTCTCAATCAATGCCCAATAGTAGATGAATAGTTGCCTTTCAAATGGTGTGTATCATGCTACAGCATCTGGAAACTTTCTAGCCCAGAATCCCAGTGATTGCCATCAGTTTTTGCCATAAGCTTCAGTCTGCATAAGCACACGTGGCAGACACTTCCAAAATCACGTCTGAATGTGGGTCATAAGGGCCTAAAGGCAGAGAGAATGAGGCCACTTTCTGTAATTCACACATAGGCTGCTGTTGCTCTGGCCTCCATTCAAATGCAGTTTTTTTCCAATGGTTTTATAGATGGGAGCCAGCAATATTACCAGACGCGGAATATGTGTTTTCCAAAATCCAAATAGACCAGCCAAACATCGGGCCTCCTGCATCATCTTGGGTGTAGATAGCAACAGCAACTTACTCTTCACACTGAGACACAGTAGGCATTCAATATTCTTGAATGTTTGGATGAGTTTTGAAGACTATGATTTGAAATCTCCCTGCCATTATGGTTTGTCCTTCTTTACCACTATCTCAACTTGTAGCTTGGTATTACAATAAAATTACAACTCCAAATGATAGAACTGTTCATTCATTGAAAATGTATCAATTGCCAGTGTTCAGTCCTTGAAAAAAATGTCTATTATATTTGCTACATAAATAATTAATATTCCAAGTAGTAATGACTAATAGTAATTTAGAGGACTGGAAGGGCTGTGAAAAAAAAATCAAAAAGGAGATCTCAAAATATCAATCCTAATTCAAAATGAATTACTTAGACTCTCTGAAAATGTAACAAACTCTGTATTCAAAATTCAGTGTATAATTATTTTTGTGTTTAACAGCGGCTGATATTTGCTTCTAAACATTATAACAGTAACATAATACAATGAAAACAAATAATAATGATGTACCTGATATTTGAGGGCAAAAAAAGAAAAGAAAAAGCAAAACTTAACTTTCTTAAAGGAAGAAATTAGCTATTTCAGTTGTTGGGCAATGATTAAATTTGTACACCTCATTTAGTGGAGACAGTTATTATCATTATGCTGAAATCAGCATTTAATTTCCAGCTCTAGTTAAATGTAAGTGAAGGCTCTTTGTAAATTCATAACACCCATTAGTTCCAGTGCTATGCATTGGGTGAAGTTTTCCTGACACTCTCAGTTGATAGAGGCCTTCCTTTTCCTGTACTCATATTGCACTTTGCACGTAGCTCCATTATATTATGTTGTTGTTGTTGTTAGTTGCCGTTGAGTCAATTTAAACTCTTGGCAACACCATCTGTTAGAGTAGAACCGCTCCATTGGGCTTTCTTGGACGTAATCTTAATGGAAGCAGAGCACTAGACCTTTTCTTTCACCATACCACAAGATGGGTTAAACCACCAACCTTTTTAGGTTACAGTCCAGCACAAACTGGCCACCAATGGGCCGTCTGTGCCCCCCATACTCACCTCCCATTCTTAGAGAGTTGTCCATAACTATTTGTTTTGTAGATCATGATTGTACCAGGTCCTAGTAGATCTGTGCACCCAATGAACCACTGACATAATGATTGTCTCTTTCAGAAATATAGATTTGGATCAGTTTATTATGAAGAGATGAATGTTAACACCACATGTGGTTGAGGCTACTGTTATTTCCTTTCCAGTCAGCTCAGTTTGTGCTTGAGGCTGGAGCTAACCATTTGCAAGTCAAACTTATAAGAACAGAAAGAAGTCATAAATTAAGCTTAGGATTCAAGCTGCAAATATTTGGGGGAAAAGAGCATGACTTTAGAAAGCAGAAATAGATTTATTTGTAGTATCATAATTGCCCCCACTAAACTCATAAATCCCTTGAGACTTTGTCTTCATATATTTTCATTTTCAAAACGATATATTGTGCCCAGATAAAATGAATTTTCATTATATTTTAAATTATATCCAGACTACAAATTAGTGGTTAAGTTTTGATATAATTAGTATGGAGAATTCCATTTACATATTTGATGTATTTATTTTGTAAAATCCAAAATATTGTGGATTCTAATAATTTACTTTTCATTAGGCATTTAAGTTACACCAAAAAAGATATTCTGAATGGAATTCCAAGGCAAAACATGTGAATTTACCATAGAATCATAGTGTCACTGAAATAGGAAGTGTTAAAGTTGGCGTGCCGCTGGAAATTCCCTCTTAAGATATTCTGACTGATATCCTTTGTTAGTTTGAATCTTTATGTGCTTTGCTTTCCAAAGCAGAAAAAGGAAAGCTGTCAACATATTTTCCTCAGAGAGAAAAAATATCTGATCCTCTGCAGTGTGAGGACATAAGCCTAAAACTACTTGGCTTTACTGTATTCTCCATCTCTTCATATTCTCATTTCAGGGCATTTGTCAGAAAGCATATACTTTCATGACCATTGGGACACATAGCTCCCATATACATTTTCCACCTCTCGGGTTTACTGGGAAGTTGCTTTCCCACTGACAGTATATGCTGCTGGCAGGCAGGAACCTGTATAACTGTTTAAATGGAAGAAACAAGTGTGCATCACAAATTACTGTTTTTACAAGATATATTGCGAGATGGTGCATCCCGGAGGTGTGATTGTGCAAAACTTTTGTGTCTTTTGGCTTTTGTATGGCAAAATAAGCCTTGTAAGTGTATTTCTAGGGTTCCTTTGCATTATTTGGAAGTTATATTTCTCATGACGCTTCCATGTTTGCCTGAATAACTCCTCATTTTCAGGTGCCGTACATTGTACGCACCAGTCAGGTGATCTAGAAGGTGATGGAGAGTCCAGAGGGACATATATGTCCCACATAACCCTATCTCCCAGAGTCCACAGTGATAAAGGTGCCCCATACAATCCAACCCCAGAGTCCAAAGGGACATATTTGTCTCATACAATCCTACTCCCGAGTCCAGAGGGATATACATGACCCACATAATATGTATCAAAATCCATATTTCATAACAAAAGTTCAGAAATGCTTGATTCAACATGACTTCCATTAATGAAAACACATGTTATCTCCCCCAAAAGAATTCAAAGCAGAAACTAATTGGGTTGTGAAAGGGATCTAACAACTATAAAAACAAAACAAAGAAATTGATTAAAAAAAAACCAAAAAAACACCCTCTGTTCAAATAAGACTTACATCATAGTAGAAGCATAAGTAAAGCTGCAAAACTGTGAGCAAAAGGCTATAGCAGATATGAAATGCTAAAAACATACTGGCAGATGGAAAGGCATTCACTGATTAATAGCTGATACAGCAGCTTAAACATATCTTTTTGTTGGATGGTTAATGCTAATGATAATGGACCAGTTGAAATCATTGAAATCCAGAAAGACTCAGAAGTTTTGTTATAAGTTACCCTGAAGTCAAGAACATGGAATAGATGGAAAATATGTGTATTTGTTGATAGTTTATGTAAGGAGATACCATTTTTCACCTCAGACGCCAGAGTTAGACGTTTACTTTCTTCAACATAACAGAATATAGGATAATTAAGTTTTCAGAAACAAAACAAAAGAGCCTCTGTACATAAGGGCAGCAAGGAGAGATGGAGTGCAGGGGCATCTCATAACAAAAAGAGGTAATAGACGAAAATCTGTATACTGAATTATATCAAAATTGCCTTTCCCTGCACAGATCACAGATAAATTGCCACCATTATTATGACCTTATGGGAATAGAAGAATCTCTGGGTGCTGCAAACAATTAACCTACTCAGCTGCTACACAAAAGATTGGAGGTTTGAGTCCACTTAGAGACACCTCAGAAGAAAGGCTTGGTGATCTACTTCTGAAAACCCTACAGAGCACAGTTCTACTCTGATGCAAGTATGGATGTCCCAAGTTAAAGTCAACTTGATGGCAACTGATTGTGAGAGTAAAAAGGAAATATTCTCTAAAAGAAAGCTGACCAAGAAGAGGGAAGACATAGGTTCATGAACTCAAGGGATAATGGCATGAGAGTAAAAGTCAGTG
The DNA here is from genome assembly GCF_000243295.1 of Trichechus manatus latirostris. NCBI lineage: Eukaryota > Metazoa > Chordata > Mammalia > Sirenia > Trichechidae > Trichechus > Trichechus manatus. Next base: position 12,376,558 of record NW_004443949.1, on the reverse strand, counting down.
CCCTATTTGCCAGCCAGAGCTGGCTGTATAGGTGTATGACAGTGCAATCACACAGCACCCTGTGCTCAGATGGATGCTGCACTCAGGTTAATGCCCTGTAACTGTAATCTTGAAATTATTAATAATTTTATTTATAAAGTATTATTTTGTAATGGAAGTCTGATGAGACAATGGTATATATGCATGAGTAGAGGATATATGTGCAATATTTGTGGCTGTTGCTCCTTGTCACCCCATCAGTATATATCTTTTGTGATGTCCCAGGAGCACTGAATTCCAGGGGACCCATGATGCACAGGAGTCCAGCAAGATTCTATGTGAATACAAAATATGACTGATACAAATACCAACTTAGAAAGCAGGGACACTGACAGCCCCCCAAGAGGCATGCTTCTTGTGAGAACCAGAACTTGCTTCAAATTCAGAAAGATGACAATTGCATTCTAAGAAACACAAACAACCAAGGGACTTGATCATATTATTTCTTACTCATGGTTTTCCAAACTACCACTTACATTGAAATGAAAGGAAAGGGAAAGACAGCATTTTATAGCTCCATTTCCTTTCAGTTCTTCCTTACTCATCAGTAAGTCAAAGATAGACAATGTTGGTAGAATGTACGCACATCAAGAAGTGAAATAGAAACAGCTGAGTTAATTTTATGCAGTGTTTCCACTGTTCTCGTAAGAAAAAAGTATATATGATTGAGCTATGAAATTGTGTAATTTCAGTGATTCTGCATATGAGTTAAATGCTTTCACATTTAAACTTAAAACTGGTCTTGCGTGATATAACAATGAATAGCAAAAAGTACACTAATAACTTAAATCTTTATTTTTCTTCATTTTTTAATTTGACGGACATTAAAAAGCAAATTAAAAAACAAAAAAGTTGGAAGAATGAATGAAAAAAGCTTTATATTTTATTACCTTTATCTATAGCATTTTTTCCCTGCTTTTTGGACCAGGAACCCTGCATTTTCATTTTATACTGGGCCCTGTAAGTTATGTAGCCGACACTTGTTGAAAAATATAAATGAATAAAGAGTAGTGGAATTCTAAGTGTTTTCATTATATCGTCTTCCTGAAGTAGTTTGCCTATAATTATAAAAGTGTGCGCAGGCTCAAAATACTAAAAAAGAAGCAATAAAAGAATGTCTTGCCAAGTGAGAAGGTCAGTGAGTCCATCCTACAAAATCATTTATTTTATCAGCATTTCATATTATTTTAATTTTGATTTCATGTACGCGGGTGCTGTCATAAAAAAATGCATATATATACTTGTTTGAAAAGGGCAAATGTGTAATTCTGTTATCTAAGCAATATAAAAATCAGCAGAAGGAAACTGAATTAACTTGAGAATTTGGAAGGCCATTGTTTGTGGCATAGGAACTCATGAATGTTGGTTAGAACTGTTGTGAATCGATTATTTAAAAGAAATTACAAGATTAATCTTTTTTGGAACTAATGTGATTTTTCTATGCCTTTTTCCTACCCCATGTGACTAATCACAGTCAGAGACAGATGAGCAGTAGAAAAATGTGCCTGTGTATACAAGAAATCACATATGCTTCGACACCCTTCCATTATGTATGGAAAATTATTCAGGGTTTTGAATAACTCTTCCAAAAAAAAAGGGTGTTTACTCATGAACAAGTTTTGTCTAGTGTTGAATTCCTTTAGAAAAGGATTAAATGAATTGGAAAAAAAAAAAAAAAGCTGCAGGAAACAATGTGCATGTAGTGCAAAAGATAAAATAAGAGTGCCTCCTTGAAGAAAAATAAAAGAATGAGAAGTGTCTTTTTATGTGTCTTGTAATCTAGACAAAAGAAATAGAATGTTGTTTTCTTAAAAAAAAAATCCATCAAGGATGAGACAGAGGGAAGAAATGTGAACGTGGCTTCTATTCAGGCTCTGCCTGAAGGATCTTAGCAACTGCTTATCCTTGAGTGTTGAAGCATCTTTAATTCTAAGTGGTTTGGTCAAGAAAAAAAGATATGATCATGTATCATAACTTTTATTTCTGAAAATATTTAATAAAAAAGCGGAAACATAAAATATATGTGAAGCGTTCCACGGAAATTATAAATATATGGCAAGGATCATACACACTCTTCCTAAGAAAATAACATTTTTCCTCATTTTCCATGTTTCTAGGATTTAATCCAAAGCTAAAGTAAAATACTGTCTGCCTTGTTGGCAAATGAAAAAATGTGACTAGGCAAGGTACAAAAAGAAATATTGTTATTAAGTTTATGCAGGAGAAAGCTAGTCATATGATTAGGCTCTTAGCACATAAATTGTGTCTCATTTTCTTCTGTAAAATTTTATGTATGGTGTGTATGTGTGAAAAGTATTTTTATACACTTACATTTATTTTTTTAAATAATATTTTACTGAGTTTTTGGTGAAAGTTTATACAGCTAGTTAGGTTCCCATTTAACAACTTCCACATAAATTTTTCAGTAACATTAGCTACATTTATCACAATGTGTCAACGTTGTCTTTGGTTGTGTTCTGTTTGATCCATTTTCAGTACTCTAGTTTCCTCTTCCCTTATCTTCTCATCTTTGCTTTTGAGTAATCATTGATCTTCTGGTCTCATACAGATGGTTTTTAGGTAGAACACTGATCTTACAGGCAATATGCTTTATTTTGTGTACCACCTTGCTATTTCGCTAAAAGGTGATCTCAGGGGATAGGCTTAGTTCTAGTTTTAAAGAGCTTCTCAGGGCAATAGACTCGGGGAATCCTCTTTTCTCTACGGTTACAGTTTGTCTAATTTTTTTTTTTTTTTTTTTAAGAATTTGAGTTCTACTCCACATTTCTCTTCCTTTCTATCTGGGACCATCTAGTGTGACTCTAGTCAGAACGGTCAGTAGTGGTAGCCAGGCACTGTCTAGTTCTTCTGGTCTTAGGGTAGATGAGGTCGTGGCTCCTGTAGACTTGTTTCTTCTCTGAGCTTTTAGTTACCTTCTTATTGTTTTGCTCGTGGCAAGTAGAGACCAATACTTGTGTCTTAGATGGCTGCCCACAAGCTTTTAAGACTCCGGAGACTACTCACTTCACTAGGATGCAGATCATGATTTTTATGAACTATGTTATGCCAATTGACTGAGTTGTCCCATGAGACTAGGGTCCTAAGCTTTCAAAGCCAGAAAACCAGTCTTCAAAGATGTTTGGTTATGTCTGTGGAGTATCTGTATTTGTGTCTTCCATTAATATATGTGCCTGCACCCACATATTTGTTTTCACACATACCTATAGATACTTCTATCTATTCTCACCTGTGTATACACCTGTACCTCCCTGTATACCAATATGCCTATACCCATCCATATTTGCTCAAACACTTGTTTTTACTTTGATTTTACTTGTTTTACTTTGTTCACACTACATCCATGTTTTGTGCCACTTTTTCCATCACCAAAAATAACAAGTCGCTATAATCTAAAGTATACTTTACCCTCCCCCTCCCTCCTCTCCCTGGTAGCCACCAATGAACATTGGTCTCTCTATGTTATCTATTCTTCTCTTCTGATAAAAATGGGATTATACAATATTTGTCCTTATATGCTTGACTTATTTCACTTTTCATTATGCCCTCCAGGTCCATTCATGTTATGTTTTGCAGACTCATCAGTGTTCTTTATGGCTGCATAGTATTGCTTTGTATGTACATATGTACCACTTTTTGCTTATCTGTTCATAGGCACTTCCGTTGTTTCCATTTTTTCCTATTGTATATGAAACAGCAATGAACATAGGTGTGCATATGTCTATTTGTATCACTGTTTTTAGGTCTGTAGGGTATATACCTACAAGTGGGATTGCTGGATGATTTCTAGTTTTTTGAGGAAGCACTATACCATTTTCCATAATAGTTGTATCACTTTATAGTCCCATCAGCAATGGATGAGGGCTCCAATCTCCCCGCATCCCGGCCAACGTTTGTTGTTGCTTGTTTAAGGTTTTTTTTTTTTTTCCAGCAGCACCATTTCAGCTGGGGTAAGATGGTATCTCATAGTAGTTTTGCTTTGCGTCACTCTAAGAGCCCTGGTGGTGTACTGGTTAAGAACTCAGCTGCTAACCAAAAGGTTGGCAGTTTGAATCTGCCAGCAGCTCCTTGGAAACCCTATGGGGCCGTTTTACTCTGTCCTTTAGGGTTGCTATGAGTCGGAATCAACTCGACGACAACAGATTTGGGTTTTTTTTGTTAATGGCTAATGATAGTAAATATCTTTTCATATGTTTGTTGGCTGCTTGGACGTCCTCATTGGTGAAGGTTCTGTTCATGTCCTTTGCCCAGTTAGTGATTTGATTGCCTTTTTGTTGTTGAGCTGTTGCAGTTTTCTATAGTTTTTAGAGTTTAGACCCTTATCAGATAAGTCAGCTCCGAAGATCTTTTTCCCTAGTCTGTAGGTTGTCTATTTACTATTTTAATAAAGTCTTTTGAGCATAAGTTTTTAATTTTTATGAGGTTCCATTTATCTATCTTGTCTTCTATTCATGCATTCATTGTTACATTTGTTATCTTATTTTTACAAAAGAATAGGTCCCATAGTTTTCTCCCAGGAATTTTATGGTTTGGGTTTAACATTTTGGTCTTTGATTCATTTTGATTAGTTTTTGTATATGGTGTCAGGTATGGGTCCTGTTTCATTTTTCTGCAGGTGGAGAGGATATCCAGTTTTGCCAGCACCATTTATCAAAGAGACTGTTTCTGCTCCACTGAATGGACTTTGTTACGTTGTTGAAAATCAGCTGTCCATAGATGGTTGGGTTTAATTCTGAATTCTCAGTACTATTCCACTGGTCTATGTGTCTATCATTGAACCAATACCAGGCTGTTTTGATTGTAGTAGCTGCATAGTATTTTTTGATATTGGAGACTGTGAGGTCTCCTGCTTTGTTCTTTTTGTTCAATATTGCTTTTGCTATTCCAGACTTCTTTACTTTCCATATGAAGTTGGTCATTAGTTTTTCCATTTCAGTAAAGAATGTTGTTGGGATTTGTATCAGGATTGCATTGTATCTGTAGATCGCTTTCGGTAGGATTGACATTTTCACTCTATTAAATCTTCCAATCCATGAGCATAAGTTGTCTTTCCATTTTTCTAAGTCTTTTTAGTCTCTTGTAGTAGTGTTTTATAATTTTAATTGTATAGTCTCTTATCTCCCTGGTTAGGTTAATTCCTAGGTATTTTATCAATTTGGGGATTTTTTAAATGGTATTGTTTTCTTGATTTCTTTCTTTGTTTTTTTTTAAGACACATGTATTCAGCCTCATCATCAGACTATTATATTTAGCAATCAATATGAGTGCAAAAAACAAACAACAATAACAAAAACTACATTAAAACCCTTTGTTGTAATGCTTTACCTTTTCCGCAGAACAGAAACTAAAATAACCTGCTATATAATTAGCCACAAATTCAGTCCTCGAGTTTTTTGCCCATACACAAGAGTATTTTCTAAAACATGTGTTCTTTGTAGCAGCTAGGACTTACCACTGCTGTGATTGGCTGAGTTTACAAATCTGTTGTAACCTGTAGCTTCCCTGTCACTTCTTTGTCTCTCCTCTCCTGTTAAGCTTTGCCTTTTGGCAGTCATTAAAACCTTCTACTACTCCCATAGCTACTGCTGCTGCTTGAACCACCATAGCTGCCTTGGTTTTATGGTTTGGCAAAGTACTGACCTCCACCACCATAAGGGTCAGAGCTTCTGCCTCTGAAGTTTCCCTCTTCTTGGGTCCAAAATTTGAAGATTGTTGTAATTGCCAAAATCATTGTAGCTTCCACTACCTACAGAATTGCTTCCACCATTACCAAATCCATTATAGCCATCCCCACTGCCTCCATATCCACAACACCATGACTGCCACCAAAGCCACCTTGCCCACTGAAGTTTCCTCCATGACCAAAGTTGTCGTTCCCACCCAAACCACCCCGATGGCTACCACCAAAGTTTCCAGAACAATTATGACCTCTTTGGCTGGATGAAGCACTGGCCATCTCTTTCTTTGGCAGGGCTTTCCTTACTTCACAGTTGTGACCATTTATAGTGTGGTAGTTCTGAATAACAAGCTTATTTATGGCTTAAGCCAATGTCATCAAAAGTTACAAAAGCAAAGCCCCTCTTCTGGCCCCTGCCTCAGTCAGTCACAATTTCAATCACTTCAATTTCCCATACTGCTCAAAATAATCTATTAGGTGATGTTCTCTAGTGTCTTCTTTAATGTCACCAAGATCTTTTTCACAGTTAAATGGGCACCTGTTATTTAAGAGTCTTCTCATGAGATGGCCCTACTTGGTTCCAAAACCTTGTGTGCCCTTGCATTCATGGCTGCATCCACCTCTTCCACAGTAGAATAAGTGACAAACCCAAAGCCTCTGGAGTGCTTGATATTTGGATTTCCCATTACACACAGTCCATGAGTGTCCCTCTTTGCTCAAAATGGCTCCTCAGACTCCCATCTATTGTTTCAAATCTCTACTCTCCAATGAAGAGTTTCCACAGCTCTTTGGGCTCTTTAGGAGACTCTGACTTAGATATGACAGCAGTAGGAAGAAAGACATTAACTATGCTTCCTCGGTGACATCCACGGGCAGAAAGTTGATTTCTTTTTCAGAGTACTCTTTGTTATTGTAGAGGAACCCAACTGACTTTTGTGCGTTGACCTTGTACCCTGCAACATTGCTGAATTTTTCTATTAGTTCCAGTAGTTTTCTTGTAGAATCTTTAGAGTCTTCTATGTATATTCTATGTATATAAGAAGTACAGCAAGAATGCTCCTTAGAAGCAACGATGGCCAGGCTATGTCTCACTTACTTTGGACATGTTTTCAGGAGGGATCAGTATCTGGAGAAGGACATCATGCTTAGTAAAGCAGAGGGTCAGCAAAAGAGAGGAAGACCCTCAATGAGATGAATTGTCACAGTAGCTACAACAACTAGCTCAAACATAACAATGATTGTGAGGATGGCACAGGAATTGGCATAGTTTGTTCCATCGTACATGGGGTCAGTATGAGTTGGAATTGACTTGACAGCAACTAACAACAACATGTATATGATCATGTCATCTGTAAATAGAGATAATTATGATTCTTCCTTTTTGATTTGGACAACTTTTGTTTTTCTTTGTTGTCTTATTGCTCTGATGAGAACTTCCATTACAATGTTGAATAAGTGTGGTGATAATGGACATCCTTCTCTCATTCTCATTCTCAAAGGGAAGACACTCAGCCTTTCTCCATTGAGTATAATGTTGGCTGTTGGTTTTGCATATATACCCTTAATCATGTTGATAAATTTCCCTTCTCTTCCTATTTTGCTGGGGTTTTTATCAGGAAAGGGTGCTGAATGTTATTGAATGCCTTTTCTGCATCAATTGATGTGATCATATGGTTCTTTTCTTTTGTTTTATTTATGTGTTAGATTACATTGATTTTCTAATGTTGAACCACCCTTGTAATTCTGTTATGACTCTTATTTGATCATAGTGTATGATTTTTTTTGATATGGTGCTTAAGTTTGTTGACTAGAATTTTGTGGAAAAATTTTGCATCTATGTTAATAATGGATATTGGTCTGTAATTTTCTTTTTCTGTGATGTCTTTGCCTGGTTTAGGTATCAGGGTTTTGCTGGCTTCATACAAAGAGTTCAGTAGTGTTCCTTCCTCTTCTATGTTTTTGAAGAGATTGAGTAGGATTGGTTTCAGTTCATCTCTGAATGTTTGGTAGAATTCTCCAGTGTAGCCATCTGGTCCTGAGCTTTTTTATTGTTATTGGCAGTTTTTATGTGACATCTTCACTTCAATCTCTTATTTTGTAATAGGTCTGTTTAAATTTTCTACCTCTGTGTTAGTTCAGGTAGGTAGTGTGTTTATAGGAATTTTTCCATTTCATTTAAATTTTCAAATTTATTGAAGTACAGATTTTCACAGTAATCATTTATGATCTTCTTTATCTCTATTGGATCAGTTGTAATGTCACAAATTATGTCTTAGTTTGGTTATTTGCCTCTTATTTATTTATTTATTTATTTTTTGGTCAATCTAGCTAGTGGTTTGTCTGTTTTATTGATCCTTTCAAAGAACAACTTCTGGTTTTGTTAATTCTTTCTGTCTTGTTTTTCTATTTTTTATTTCATTTATTTCTGCTCTGATCTTTATTATTTTCTTTTGTCTTCTTTTGCTCTTCCTTTTCTGTTTGTTCAAGTTGTCGGTTTGAGTTAATAATTCTAAATCTTCTTTTTTAATGTAGGCATTTATTGTTATGAATTTCCCTCTGAGTACTGTTTTTACTCTCTTCCAAACGTATTGATATGTCATGATTTTATTTTCATATGAGTCTAGGAATTTTTAATTTCACTCTTGATTTCTTCTTTGACCCAATAGTTTTGTGGTAGTGTATTATTTAGTTTCTACGTATTTTATGCCTCCCTTATTTTCATATTGTTGATTTCCAGCTTCATACTGTTATGGTCAGAGAAGACGTTTTGTATTATTTAAATCTTTTTACATTTGTTGAGAATTGTTTTGTGTCCTAGCATATGATGTACTCTGGAAAATTATCCATATGCACTAAAGAAGAATGAGTATCTTTCTAATGCTGGGTAGAGTGTTCTATACATGTGTGTTAGGATCAGCTGCCTTATGTTTTTATTTAAGTTCTCAATGTCCTTAGTGATCTCAGATATTCTGTCTATAATTGAAAGTGGTGTGTGGAAGTCCCCTACTATTTGTGTCTGTTTGTGTCCTTATGTCTAAGGTGTGTTTCTGTAGATAGCAAAAGGATGAATCATGTTTTTTTAATCCATTCTGTCACTCTCTGCCTTTTGCTTGGATTGTTTAGACAATTTACATTTAAAGCTATTACTGAAAATGATGTGTCTATCTCACTCATTTTGCTGTTTGTTTCTTGAGTGTTTTGTGTCTTCTTTTTTTATTCTGATTTTTCTGTTTTTGTCTGTATGTGCTGCTTTCTTGAGATGAGCCTTTTTGCTTTCTTACTTCTTTTCTTCTGAATGTTTTTTCTTGGTGATTTCTTAGTGGTTATCACATAAATTATATTACAAAACTTACAACTGCAACAATGTTTAACATTTGAACAATGGTTAACATACAACCTTAACATAATAAATCTATTCCTGGTATACTCCTCTCTTCCCCATTTCTGTTGGTGTGCCATCATTAACATCAATATGCAACCTACATTTGATAAGTCTACTTTGCACTTATTTCTTAAAAACTTGATGTTGTATTATTCAAGGGATTTAATTATTAAGCTTATTCACTGAAAATATCACATACTAGATCCTTATGATTGTCTGTGTTTTTTTTTTTTTTTTTTTGGATCTTTCTCTGTCTCTTATTTTTGAATCATTTATTTTTCCTGTGTATAGATACAAGTATTTATTTAATGTTCTTGCTTTTTCATTTGGAGTACTCCCTTGAGTAATACTTGAATAGCTGGTCTGATAGTGGCAAATTCCCAGAGCTTCTGTTTGGGAATGTCTTGATTTCCCCCTTGTTTTTGAATGACAACTTTGCTGTGTAAATAATTCTTGTTTTCATTCAGTATTTTATATATGAGTCAGTCTGTTGTCTTCTGGCCTCTAGAGTTTCTGGACAGACTTCCACACAGCTTATTACGAAAGACCCTTGGTATGTTATATTGTGTTTTTTTCTTGCTGCTTTCAGAATTCTCTCTTTGTCTTTAGTTTTCAAGAATTTTATTAGGATATAGCATGGAGTAGATCTTTTTGTGTTTCTTATAATTGGGATTTGTGTAGGTTACTGTATTTACAGGCAGTTCTCTCTTCAGGTCTGGGAAATTCTTTCTGATTATCTCTTGGAAAATTGTTCCTATCACTTTATTGTTGTCATGGTGCTTTGGGATTCCAATAATTCTGTTAGATTTCTTAACTGAATCCCATATTTCCATTTGGGTCTGTTTGCTTTTCTTTGTTCTTTTCTCTTATGTCTCTTGAGACTTCATGAGTTCAGTTATTTTGTATTCTAGTTCATTTATTCTATCTTCTATCTATTCTATTCTATTGTTCTTTCTCTTGCTTTTCTAATTCAGTTGCTTTATTCTTCAGTTACATTAGTTCTCTCTTTTTTTATGTTTTCAATTTCCTTGTAGAGTTTCTCATTTTATTCCTCCATTTATTTCTTGATCTCTGTGAGTTTGTTTTCTATGTGTTTTTTTTTTTTAATATATATTTAGCACCTTAGTCTGAAAATTATCAATTATTTCTGTTAGTTTGGCCTCCATAAGATAAATTTCTTTTTCATGTTTTACTTTGATTGATCTTTCTTCTCTTGTGGTTTTGTGTGTTTTATTATTTTTTGTTGAATTTAGGCCATTTTGTTATTTATTTATTTTGCCTTAAATTTTGTATTCTGGTTTTTGTGGGAAATTTTCTTATTAGGAGCCCGGGTGGCACAGTAACCAAGTGCCTGGCTGCCAACTGAAAGACCAAGGCCCTCATCTACCAGCTGCTCTGTGGGAGAAAGATGCAGCAGCCTGCCTCTGCAAAGTCTCAGCCCTGGGAACCCAGGGGGCAGCTCCATTCTGGCCCAAAGTGTCACTGTGAGTCAGAATCCACTTAATGGCAGTGGGTTTGGCATTTTCTCTTGAGAACCACTATGTTTATGTTCTTTTCAGTGCTGATTAAGGAGTTCTAGATACTTGATCCCTGGAATTCAACACACATGCATGGGAGAGGGGTTTAGCTGGCCGTAGATGATGACATAAGGACTGGGGCTTGACTTTCCTGTGGTGAAGGTGGGAGACTCTTTATGTCTTTCCCTTATGAGCACCGCTGCACATTCTCTCCCACAGTGTCCCGCTGTGAGCAGGGATCCAGCTGTTTCCCTCTTTGTTGCCTGTCTGTAAGAAGTATTCCCCTCACCCTGCTGCCCTTGCAGTTCCTTGTGGTCCTAGTGCCTGTCTATCTCAGGCCTCAATGAGATTCAACAACATTCTCTTTCAGTGCCAGGGTCTCCCTTTGCCCCCTCCCAGTTTCATGACCTCTGAACTCCCATAGTCAATGCACTCCACCTTAAAAAATCTCACTACAGCTTCCTTAGATTTGCTCCCTTTCTGTGTTCCCTTTGATGTGTTGCCTAGCCCCATCCCAAAATGGCTGTGATGAGTGACAACTCCAGAAGTTAGCAAGTGGGTTCTCTCAGCCTCTGTGCCATCCCCACTCCTTCTCTCTCCTGCTTCTGGACACTCCAGCTATCCAACACCTCAGCCACCATCCAGAGTTCTGAGACCTCAGTCTGTGCTTGTTTTTTGTTGTTGTTCGGTGAGTGAGTCACTAAGGGAGTAAATGGGAGCAGCTACTCACTATCTCATCTTGCTCTGCCCCTCCTATATACACCTATATTCAAAGTTTAGGAAAGAAATATTTTTTGAAATAGTTTTAAATAGTCAGACCTTAAAAGCAGTAAGCAAACTTGCTTTTGTCAAGCTGATAATATGAGAGTCCTTTCTAAGCAAAATAAAATAAACATCAAGGTACTATACCTTGTGAAGTTAATAAGGTTTGATTTTCTCAGTTCACTAAATTAGATTTAGCCACTTCTGATGCAATTAGAGAAATAATCCTAACATAAGTTCATAAATCTTTCCTGATAGTGTTTGTTTAATTTCTATAATTAGAAAAGAATCACACTTGATACTACTCTTAAGAGATTAATAGCTAACATTTCTCCTTACAAAATATACAAGTTCAGATATTTATTGCATGAATTTTTTGAAAAAAATATTCTGAATATATTTTACAGATTTTAATAACATTTAAAATAATTGTGTTTATTTTTACTATAATTACAAATTTGTTAGCTTCTTTATATCTAAACTAATAACTTTTTCTAAAGCAGTGGATGCGTGAAATACAAATGGCAGAAGTTTATAAATTTAAGGTGAAATCACTTTTGTTTTCCCAATGTGCTTTCAAAGTGGTTGTCCTGATTCTGGCCACTATGGAGGGGCCAGGTTAGGGAGAGAAGATTGTCAAAGAGAGAGAGTCAGGTAGTTTTCCTACTATGATATAGTTATTATTTGTTTTTCTATTTATTTTTATAATGATTGAAAATTTACTGCTAAGAGTAAAAATTAATATGATTTGGCATCACCTTGAAAATTCCATGCTACTTTTTGTTCACTGGCCTGGGTAACTGTGAATTAAATTTGGCTTACAGGAAGTCCCACAATTTAAGTCTTCTAGAAAATTAAATCAATGTTAAAAAACAATTTCATATGGAGGAATTTTTGTAAAAAAATTGGTATGTGTATAATACTCAGTACACTTGAAAATAATCTTAGTTATGTAGGATATTTAGGAAATAACCAAAAGATAAAATACCTCATTAAAATTCTTAGGTTGATAATCAGCATTTAGTTAATATTAAATTTATAAGTTGGCATCATCTATAAAGATATAAAAAAAGGAAACCCGTCGCCATCAAGTTGATTCTGACTCATAGCGACCCTATAGGACAGAATAGAACTGCCCCATAGGGTTTCCAAGGAGTGCCTGGTGGATTTGAACTGCTGAGCTTTTGGATAGTGGACAAACAACCACAATACCACCAGGGTTTCCGTAAAGATATATACAAATACAATTATATTACTCTTTGAAAGTTGTAAGTAAAAAAAAAGAAAAGAAAACTGTTGCCATCGAGTCAATTCTGACTTATAATGAACCTGTAGTCCAGAGTAGAACTGCCTCATAGGTTTCCCAAGGAGTGGCTGGTGGTTTCAAACTGCTAACCTTTTGGTTACCAGCAAGGTTGTTAACCACTATGCCACCAGTGCAGTGGTTTCTGATAAGTGAAAGGAGAAATACAAATAACTAAATTAACTAGTGTGAATACAGAAGCCACTACAATTTTAAATATTTAGTTAAAAATGTAAATTCTGAAATTAATCTTAATAAATTGTTCACCACTACTAGTAAATAACCAATGAGCCAAGAAAATGTAAAATACATTCATCAAAACATAATTGAAGTCCTGAGTCCTAGAAACCTAATTTTCATGCCACTTCCTTCAGAGTTTATGCAAAATCACAGAACCTAGTTTGTTTTTCAAAAGCAGATATGAGGTGAGATATGAAAATAACATTTTCCAGGTGTCTTGCAAAAAAAAAGTAATAAACGCTGTTCAGCAAATGCGACTAAGTAGATGAGACTTAATGTAGTGTGAATGTTAAGCCCGTTGTGCCATCATATGTCAATATTTTAGAGTATTCGAATGATAAACCAAAAAAAACCAAACCTGTTGCAGTCAGGCCAATTCCAACTCACAGTGACCCTATAGGACAGAGGAGAACTTCCCCATAGGGTTTCGAAGCTGTAAATCTATGGTTGCAGACTGCTGCAGAATGGCTGGTGGGTTCGAACTGCAGACTTATCCATTAATAGACAAGCGCTTAACCACTGCCTCACTAGGGCTCCTCATCTGAATGATAAAGAACAGAAAATTAGTATTCCTCAAGTATATTTGGTAAATTGTGGGAAAGCATATATGCACATATATATATGGATGTTGTCAGACTGTTCTTTCAATTATTTCATAAGTATGAAATATTTTCAAATTAAAGCTGATGCATAATTTTAAAACAAAAAATTATATTAATTTGAAATCGAGAAAATGTGTAACATTTACTTCTTTAATACATTCATCATCAGCATTACATATCAACAACATTACTACCAAACATTTAGCCCATACTTTCACTATATTGTCTTTTATGATATACACATAAAATAGTTAACTTCAATTGATTGACCACTTTTATGTTTTTCTAAGCAGACCTGCTATGTAAAATATCCATAAACTCCTTATAAACAGAGAGACAAAGGAGTCAAAAATGCTGTTAATAGAAGCTTATTATTATTATTAGTGTTGTGTTGAATAAGTAGGTATTAAATAACATAGGTAACTGGTTTGACTTCCTTTTTAAAGGAAGTTTCTTTCTCTATGATTTGGAGAGCAAAAAAATATCATAAGTAGTTGAAAAATTAAGGGAAGTAATAGAAGATTTCCTCACAACTGGACCAGTTAGCAACATCCCAATAAGCAACATCACAATAAATGGAGAAAAGATTGAAGTTGTTGAGGATGTCATTTTACTTGGATCCACAATCAACGCTCATGGAAGTAGCAGTCAAGAAATCAAATACTACATTGCATTGGGGAAACTGCTGCAAAAGACCTCTTTAAATTGTTAAAAACACAAAGATGTCACTTTGAGGACTAAGGTGTGCCTGACCCAAGCCATGGTATTTTCAATTGCCTCATATGGATGTGAAAGCTGGACAATGAATAAGGAAGACAGAAGAAGAATTAACACCTTTGAATTATGATGCTGGTGAAGAATATTAGATATACAATGGACTGCCAGAAGAACAAACAAGTCTGTCTTGGAAGAATTACAGCCAGAGTGCTCCTTGGGAGCGAGGATGATGAGACTTCATCCCACATACTTTGAACATGTCATCAGGAGGGACCAGTCCCTGGTGAAGGACATCATGCTTGTAAGGTAGAGGGTCAGTGAAAAAGAGGAAGACCTTCGACGAGATGGATTGACACAGTGGCTGCAACCATGGGCTCAAACATAGCAATGATTGTGAGGATGGTGCAGGACTGAGCAGTGTTTCATTCTATTGTACATAGGGTAGCTATGAGCTGGAACTGAATTGAAGGCACCTAACAACAACAGTAAAAGATTAAAATCAAAGAATACAGAGAGGAATCTGCAGATATTTGACTACATTGTATGACATACATGTGATTTATTATCATAATTGAACAATGATATAGTCAAATCCCCTAAAGAATGTATAATATAAGATGTAAATAGGCATCCAAGCTAATGGAGCTAGTTATCAGCCAAGAATGACAGCTATATGTAAATATTTTGTTGTGCATATACAATCTCTGTGCCAAGGAAACAAATGTATTTTGCTTTTGTGGGATTATGAGTTTTTTATTTATTTTGACAACTCTCTTAGAGAAATTCCCCTGAAGTAACAGTCTACTGTTTTTAAATATTTCGGAATCTGTTTCCTCCGTGACAACCTCAAATTATTATCAAGCCCCTGCATGAAAAGCTTAGCAGGCTTTCTTAGTGTTAACTTTCAACTAGAGTGTACTCCGCATTTTTTACTTGGTAATCACACCATTCTGCATACCGTTCACAGTCCATATGAACATAGTTCATAGTCTATAAAACATATAGATCTATATTTTAAATTTCCTTTGTTGTTAGTAGTAAAATGAGCTATTTTCTCTGTTATTACTGGATTAATATCTCTAAAATTCTTGCTTGGCATGTCACATTCCCAATTATAACCTGAACCAACAATTTATTACCTATTGTAGAAACACAACATATTTAAAATTTCTTAACCTGGTATTCCAGTGCCTCCACAATTGATTTTTATTTACAGATATAACCTCATCTTGTCCTTTCACAGTTTTCACTACAACTGAACATTTGCATAATTTCCTGTCCCCAACCCCCAATGCACTGTTGTATGTTGCCATGTATATTTGGAAGTAATTAATGTCTTCCTCTCAATCCCATTCCTTACTATTGAAAGACCTCCTCAGTTCTCTCAGTTCTGTGAAATTTTCTCAAACCATGAAACACCCAACTTCTATACTGTTTTTGCCAAAACTAATAATCATTTGTGACTTATAATTTGATTTATTAATACTGGTCTCATTCATACATGCTTTATCACAATGCTCATAAAACAATAAGGAAAATATTCTTAAGTCTTTCTGAAATACCCTCCAGTTTTAACCTAAATTCTACACTGTTTGTGAAGCTGGGCAAGCTTAGCTTCTCTCCTGAGGCACTCACACCACCTCACATATATCTCCTTTATTGTTTGAATTATAACGTATTAAACATATTCCCTCCAGACTATAAATCATTGGAGGCAGTGACCATGACATTCTTTAAACTTATTCTTTACATTATATCTGGTAAAAAGTACATGCTAAATTTTTTCTGGAAAAATGATTCCTTCCCATGCTCAATGTTTCATTATTTTAAAATTAAAAAGCAGTTATGACAATTTTAAGTTATTGTGTGGTAATACTATACACACAGTGTAGACACTTCTGTATTATTATATTGCTTTAAATGAATTTATTTTTAATATGACAGTAGGGAAAGCTAAATTATCATTACTTTGGAAAGCAGTATAGCTTTAATCATGACAAGCCTTACCTGCCTGTTTATGTTTAGAATGGCACAAAAACAGGTACAATCCATCTGAACGTATCACTAATAACCCTGTGTCTTTATTCACTTTTATAGTTCTATGCTTCTTTTTTAATTTATTTTTTATTTTGTGGTTGTTGTTGTTGAGAATATACACAGCAAAACATACACCAATTCAACCATTTCTACATGTACACTTCAGTGACATTGATTACATTCTTCGAGTTGTGCATCTATTATCACCCTCGTTTTCTGAGTCGTTCCTCTCGCACTAACGTAAACTCGCTTCCCCCTAAGGTTCTTATCTAATCTTTCTAGTTGCTGTTTTCACTTTGACCTCATATAGATAGTTCTTAAAAGAGCATAATACTCAAGGCAGATATTTTTTACTAGTTAAGCTAGACTATTGTTTGGTTTTAAGAAGGCTTCACGGGACATTTTTGGTTTAAGGCTTAAAGATTATCTCAGGGCAATAGTTTTTGTATTTAATTATGTTCAGACTGAATATCCCAGGCAATAAGAAAATAGAAATAGATATAATCATTCAAATAAGCTTTCTTTTTTATAAATAGAAAAGATTGGTGACAGTTCCATTTTGGGCATAATCTAGGACCTAATTCCATTTTCGTTACAAGTTTATGTAACAGTGTTGGTCTCTTTATACGAAAACACAAAAAATTGTGGTTATAATCCAATCATATTTAACTCTTCCCATATATGTGTCTTTACAACCCTCCTACCAGTGAAAATTGTATAGTTATGATTCAGATAATGCTAAAATCTGATTATTTTTTGTTCTAAGTAGTCTGTGTTTTCTTAAAAGAGTAGAGCATGTTTGCTTTAGTGTTACAGTATCTGGTTGGTCTGTGGAAATTAAAGACTTACCTCAAATATGTAATTTAAGTTTTTTTTGCATATTTGGCTTAATTCACATCCATATATTTAATCATAGGCACTTTGGAAACTCTTGTAGGTTATTGCACTGATACTTTAATAGAGCATGTTTACTGCAAATTCCATTTTTCTTCATGTTACACAGTGCTGAATATCATTAAATATTCCACTTTAACGGATTAGTCAATGACTTTGCTTTTATTTACAGGACTGTGTGCTATCCTTCTGTTGTAATACTTAGTGAATTCAGTATTACATTGAGAGTAATAATATTGAGCATAAATATAAAACATATATAACCACACAATTGATGCTGACTTTGAAAATATAATACTAAAAGAAAACTAGCAATAATTATTTTATATATAATATTTGAGAAATTATGTTTTGCACTATATCCTCTCATTATGTTAATTATCTATTTTTTTATCTTTATCGTTTTCTTGGATTTTAAGATGTGCAGTTTTTGGTTTTATTTAATATAAGCAATAATTATAAGAGTTGAGTGTACGATTTGGTCATGGTATTCTTTATTCCAGATCAAGTGTCTTTGATCTACTTAAATTATTCGGGTATTAAAATTATTATTTTTGATTAAAGAAGTCTGAACCATGTCATAAATGCAAAGAAGCTGGCGTTTAAAACCAATTGTAAACATTGAGTTTTATTATTGTTTTCCCCACCCATTCCTCAGTCTCCTCTAGTTTTTCTTCCACTCCATTCCATTACAGTCACTCCAACAAAACGTATTTATAGCTGTGACCTCTGTGCTGTCAAACACAATAGACTATCTTTGGTCCTCATCTTATTGATTCCTCAGCAGTATTTTACATTTTTTAATCATTTGTACCATCTTTACTCTTTTAGCTCCTGTGGCATAACTTTTTTTTTAATGTAAAGTTTTTTGTTGTTTTGTTTGTTCCATTTTGGTTATCTCTATGGCTTCAGTTCTAATCTCTCTTGCTGACTTCCCTTCCCTCTACCTGACTGATGAAAGTTCCCATTTTTTAAAAATATCTATCTTCTTTTCTCATTTCACAACCTTTCTTGATGATCCCGTGCATTCCCAAGCCTTTACATACCAACTTTGTGCCAAAAAATATTTCTGTTCCAAATATTTATGTCAGTGTAAACTTTAATTCTGTGTTCCGTACCTACATACTCAAATGGAAGAACATTTGCATTTTTATATAGCTATTTCATTAGCATTTCAAAAATAACATCTCAAAAATATATCCTTTATTCCCAATCTCAAATGTGTTTCTTATTCCAGTGACACATGGCAGAAAACTTCCTTGTTAATAATCCTAAATCTAATTCATCATCAGGTCTTGTCATGTCTCTCATTAAAATTTATCTCAAATCTACTCACTTCTCTCTTCCCCCATTAGAACCATTATGTGATTCTCAACTAAGTGCACCATAGAATCCCCTGGAAGAAAGGTTTGGACTGTGTGGGAACTTTTTAGTTATCATAACAAATTCTTGGAGGTATAAGTGATAATGTAATGGGGTAAAAAAATGCTGAACATTCTGAAATTCATAGGACAATTGTATACACTAAAGATTTCTTTCTGCTACTGGCGTTAATTAACAACAACAACAACAAAATTAATATAGGGAAGTAGTTAAATAGATATAGGGAAACTTAGGAGACTGTAAAACTAAAAGGGGGATACTGAGGCATTGTAGGACTATTATTGCAGGGAATAAGTCCTACCTGTATGGGTGGGAAAACGAAGGGATGCAGCTGTGGTTATCAGAAGCTAAATTTTTAGAGGTACTGCCCCACAGAGGTAGCATTCTGAAGAGGAGTCCCTACCTAGCTGGTGCTTCTTACCTCAGGAGTTCTGAGGAGGTGTCTGCAGAACCAAAACTCAACCAGCAGAGGAGAGGGCACTGCCTGGCTACTGCAGGCATCTCCAAGGATGACCAGTGAGGCTGGTTCTGTGAATGTGGAAAGAATACACCGACTGGAATCAGCTGCAGCTGTCTGAGGAAGTGCAATTACCAAGGTGATGTGGATGGGAAGAGGAAGTCACTGTGTTGTGCAAACGAGCTTGGCCGCTAACCTAAAGGTTGGAGGTTCCAGTCCACCCAGAGGCACCTTGGAAGAAGACCTGGTGACCCATTTTCCAAAAATAAGCCATTGAAAACACTATGGGGCACAGTTCTACCCTGGCACAAAGGGGGTCTCCTTGAGGTGGAATTGAGTGGATGCAATTGGTGGTGGATGGGAAAAATTCCATTTTTCCTGTGTACTAGGCATGCCAGAAGGTCCCTGGGTAGCACAAATGGCACAAATGCTAACCTAAAGATTGGTAAATCAAATCTACACAGAGTTGCCAGGAAACAAAGGTCTCACAGCTTCTGTAAAGATTACAGCCAAGAAAGCTCTACAGAGCAGTTCTACTCTGTAACACACAGGGTCACCATGAATCTGATTGACTTTGATTTTTTTTGTTTGTTTGTTTTGGTACCCCTGGAAGCCTCTATTGGGAGAACCATACTGGACACTGCTGGCAAAGCATGTAGCTTTGTTTAGGAAGCCAACTTCAGAGCTTAGAGACAATAAGCAAAATATAAACATGCTAAAAAATACTGACTAGATATCTGATCAGTCACTATGCTTTCTGTCATTTTCTAGACTCTACATTCATCATTTCTACTGTAATCTTTAAAAAATATTAATCATATGACGTCACTTCTCTAAAACTTAGTAGGTGTCCCTTTAACATAAGACAAAATACACTCTCCTTAGCAGGAGCCTTTTTAGACTGCTTGCCTCCATTTTCCTATTGCACAATTCCATCCTCCAATTGCTATGCTCTAATCAATGTATTTTTTTTCTAAAGCTTCAAATATAAAACTTTCTAATATTTATCAGCAGAACACCTATTTCTATTTCAGGTGAAATGTCAGTTTAAAAAAATGAATTTTGCTGATCACTTGTTCTAAATAAAACCCTCAATGAATTCTCTGTGATAATGCTGCATATGGCACAGTAGTTAAGAGCTCAGCTGCTAACCGAATGGTCAGTGGTTCCAACCCATAAGCTCCTCCTCGGGGAAAGATGCAGCAGTCTGCTTATGTAAAGATTACATCCTCGGAAACCATACAGGGCAGTTCTGGTCTGTCTTATAGGGTCACTGAGTTGGCATTGACTCCATGGCAATGTTTTTTGTTTATTTGCTTGCTTTATCATATAACATGTCTGGCTCATAGTAGGTGTACTTTATGTTTTTTTGTAATAAATTAATGATATAATTATTTTTGTAATTGGTTAAATAGAAGTATGGTACTAAAATATTTGGTACTTGGCTTTTTAATCTCATTTTTGAGGTAATACTAGTCAAACACTTCTTTCTGTCATTTTTCTGTAAAGTACTACTGAATCCACTCTTGGAGGCAGTTCTTTCAATAAAAATTTCTTGACATGTTTGTTTCAAATTCCCTATTAAATCTCTTCATCTTGACCACGAGTCTCTTCTTTAATATTTAAATAAACTTAAAATTCACAAAAGTTAAGATATAAATTGCTAATCAGCATAAGAAAAATAATCAACTTCATTCTTTTATAAATATCTTAAAACTAATATTAATTACATATTAATATTAATCAGAAATGGAATGGTACATTTTTAAGACAATAGAAAATGTTATAAAATGTGAAAACTTCTTCATAGTTTTACCTTTAAAAAGAGAATAAAACACTAAATAATACCTAGAGCCCAGCGTTAAATGCTTGTAAGTTTTGTTTATGAAAACTTAGAAATTATAAGAATGTGATTGTTAAATAGTTGATATAAATATTATTGACAGTAATATGTATTTGGGAACTAATATACTATTAGTATAATATACTAATGTTCAAATATGCTAATCAAAAGAATTTAAATATTAAAATTATACAAGAAAATTAAATAAGCACACACAAAATCAAAACCATAAAAGAAGTTCTATTAGAGAATGAAAATGTATCTTTTTCACATATATATATATATACACAAACTCTTCCAGAAATCAATGACAAAGATCAGTACAAGTTGAATGACTAAAAAGAGTACAAGTATAATAACAAATTTCTGTCCAAGGAGGCACGTAGTAAAATAATGCACTTGATTTTATGTCTGTATCTAGGAATATATTGGCATTCTAACCTATTTGGCTAAATAGAAAACAGTAGTTTTCTCTTCATGTTACAATAGGATGCCAATAGATTTTAGAGACAAGCATTCTTTCATCACTGCAGGGCACCAAAACCAAGTTCTTAATGAGTACCACAGTCTTTTTGGCACCTTTGAAGTAGTCCCAATGAAATACGGCTTACATTTACCACAGAAACAATCTCCAACTTGTCTTCAAGTCGTAGGCAAGTTGATACAAACGTGGAACGGACGCAGGTATAGCTTTGCTGGCTCGACTCCCTCCATTACCTGTTTCACAACTGTGCTCAATCAAAAAGCTCTGAAATTGTAACTTACCTCCTGACAATAGTCAGTGTTTTATTCTACCTTTTTCATTGAATAATAATGGCTTCATTCATTTATTTAATATTTTTAAGAATGTTTATTTAGCTCCAGCCATGGTCTAGGCCTTGATTGAGCAATAAAGATACAGAGGTGAATTACTGTATTTTTACAAAAATAACACGTCTTCTACATTTGTTTGCCAGCTCCACCCTCCCCCTACAAGTTATTTTTGTAAGTGCAATTCACTAACTTTTTTTTTTTACAGCAATATGTTAAAAAAAAATTAGCATAGCAGCTCTTATGAAAATACTTTGAAGAGGAAGGGCACAGTGTGCAAACAAACACAGAAGGTGTGTGTAATTTGCGTAAAAATACAGTAAACTGAAAATTTCAATACCTCCGAGACTTTATGGATGGGGAGACTGATGGTACATTAAAAAAAAAAAAAGTAAATATAGTAATGCTATATTGTATACCTACCACTTGTCTGTCAGTTTGTTGTACTGTGGTGGCTTGCATGTTGCTGTGATGCTGGAAGCTATGCCACCAGTATTTCAAATACCAGCAGGTCACTCATTATTGACAAGTATCACCAGAACTTCCAGACAAAGACAGAATAGGAAGAAGGACCTGGTGATCTACTTATTAAAAAAAAAAAAAATTCACCGTTGAAAACCTTATGAATAGCAGCAGAACATTATCTGGTATAGTGTTGAAGGAAGAGCCCCTCGGGTTGGAAGGCACTAAAAATATGAGTGAAGAAGAGCTGCCTCCTTAAAGTGGAGGCAATTTAACGACCTAGATGGAGTAAAGCTTTAAGGACCTTCATCTGTTATGTGTAACAACTCAAAATAAGAAGAAAGAGCTGCAAACATCCATTAATAATTGCAAAGTGGCATGTACAAAGTACGAATCTAGGAAAACTCAAAGTCTTCAAAAATGACGTGGAATGCATGAAGATCGACATTCTAGGCATTAGTGAGCTGAAGTGGACTGGTATTAGCTATTTTGAATCAGACAATCATGTGGTCTACCATGCCAAGAATGATAAATTTAAGAGGAACAGCATCACATTCATTCTCAAAAAGAACATTTCAAGATCTGTCCTGAAATACAACACTGTCAGTGATATGATAATATCCATATGCCTACAAGGAAGACCAGTTAATATGATTATTGTTCAGATTTAAGAACCAATCACTAATGCCAAAGATGAGGAAACTGGAAAATTTTTACCAACTTCTGCAGTCTAAAATTAATAAACCATGCAATCAAGACACATTCATAATTACTGGTAATTGGAATACAAAAGTTGGAAACAAAGAAGGACTTGTAGTTGGAAAATATGGTCATGATGATACAAATGACGCTGGAGATCACATGATAGAATTTTGCAAAGTCAACGACTTACAAATTACAAATACCTTTTTCAACAACATAAATGGCGACTATACACTTGGACCTTGTCAGATGGAATACATAGGAATCAAACCAACTACATCTGTGGAAAGAGACTATGGAGAAGCTCAAAATCATCAGTCAGAACAAGGCCAGGACTGTGAACAGATCATCAATTGCTTGTGTGCAAGTTCAAGCTAAAGCTGAAGAAAATTAAAAGAAGTCCCCAAGAGCCAAAGTACGACCTTAAGTCTATCTCATTTGAATTTATGAACATCTCAAGAATAGATGTGACGCGTTGAACACTAGTGACTGAAGAACAGACAATTTGCCAGATGATATCAAGGACATCATACACGAAGAAAGCAAAATATCGTTAAAAAGAAAGAAAAGACTAAATGGTGTCAGAAGAGACTCTGAAACTGCTCTTGAATATAGAGTATCTAAACCCTGGTGGCATAGTGGTTAAGAGCTACAGTTGCTAACCAAAAGGTCGGCAGTTCGATTCTACCAGGCGCTTCTTGGAAATTGTACGGGACAGTTCTACTCTGTCCTATAAGGTCGCTATGAGTTGGAATCGACTCGATGGCAATGGATTTTTTAAGCAAAAGGAAGTAATGATCACTTAAAAGAGCTGAACAGATTTCAAAGGGCAGCTTGAGAAGACAAAGTATTATAACAAAATGTGCAAAGATCTGGAGTTGGAAAACCAAAGAGGGAGAACACGCTTGGCATTTCTCAGGCTCAAAGAAATGAAGTAAAATATCAAGCCACAAGTTGCAATATTGAAGGATTCTATGGCGGTGCAGTGGTTAAGGGCTCTGCTGCTAACCAAAGTTCAGCAGTTTGAATCCACCAGCCACACCCTGGCAATCTTATGGGGCAGTTCTACTCTGTCCTGTAGGGTCACTATCCGTCATAATCCAATCAACAGGTATGAGTTTGGTTTCTTGGTTTTATGGGCAAAATATTGAATGACATAGGAAGCATCAAAAGAAGATGGAAAAAATACACAGAGTCACTATACCGAAAAGAATTGGTTGACATTCAACCGTTTCAGGAGGTAACATACTATCAAGAACTGATGGTTATGGATAATTTTGCAAAGAATGGGAATTCCAGAACACTTAATTGTTCTCATATGGTACCTGTACATAGACCAATAGGCAATTGTTGGAACAGAATAAGGGGATACCACGTGGTTTAAAATTAGAAAAGGTGTGTGTCAGAGTTGTATCCTTTCACCATGCTTATCCAATCTGTAGACTGAGCAAATAATCTGAGAAGCTGGACTATATGGAGAAGAACGTGGCATCAGTATTGGAGGAAGACTCATTAACAACCTGCGTTACACAGATGACATAACCTTGCTGGCTGAAAGTCAAGAGGACTTGAAGTAATTACTGACGAAGATCAAAGACCACAGCTTTTAGTATGGATTACACCTCAACGTAAAGAAAACAAAAATCCTCACAAGTGAACCAGTAAGCAACATCATGATAAACAGAGAAAAGATTGAAGTTGTCAAAGATATCGTTTTATTTGGATTCACAGTCAACCACCATGGAAGCAGCAGTCAAGAAATCAAATGAGAAAAAAAAAAGAAAAAAGAAATCAAACGATGCCTTGCCTTGGGCAAGTGTGCTGCAAAAGATCTCTTGAAAGTGTTAAAAAGCAAAAATGTCAGTTTGATGACTAAGGTGTGCCTGACCCAAGCCATGATATTTTCAATTGTCTTATATGAATGAGAAAGCTGGACAATGAATAAGGAAGACTGAAGAATTGATGCCTTTGAATTATAGTATTGGAGAGGAATATTAAATATACCATGGCCTGCCAGAAAAATGAACATATCTGTCTTAGAAGAAGCACAGCCAGAGTGCTCCTTAGAAGCAAGGAAGGTGACACTTTTTCTCATGTGCATGTTATCAAGAGGGACTAGGCCTTGGAAAAGAATATCATGCTTGGTAATGTAGAGGTTTTTGGAAAAAGAGGAAGACCCTCAATGAGATGGATTGACACTGTGGCTGCAGCTATAGCCTCAAACATAACAACGATTGTGAGGATGGCACAGGCCTGCAGTTTTGTTCTGTTGTACATGAGGTCCTTGTGAGTTGAGTAAGAACCGACTTGACAGCACCTAACAACAACATGTTATTATACATGTAATAAAGCAAATGAGTAGAGGAAACCTGAAGAATTAACTGAAGAACTCTCAAAAGTTAATTTAAGTAGCATTTCCGAGAGGTGGGAAATAATTTAGGTATAGAGAAAAATAGGGAGAAGAACTATCCAACAGAAGGAATATCACTAAGATTCTGAAATAGAGAAAAACAGCAGTTGTTTAAGGTTTGGAAAATGTGTCCGTGGCTAGATCATCAAGGGATTGGGTTGGGTAGATGGTTGGGCGCTTGGTAGACAAGCAAGGGCCAGATCATGCAGAACCTCAAAGCCTGGGTTAATATTTAAGGATTTGTTTTTGAGAAGGGAATGGAGGTCATTGATATGTTTCAAGCTGAACAATGATATGATCAGATTTATCCTTAAGATAATTACTTTGGCTGCTTGATGATGAATGTCTCAGAGAATTCAAGAGTAGAGCAGTTCCTCAAAAATGTAAGCACAGAGTCACCATATGACCTGGCAATTTTATTCTTAGATATATGCCAAGAGAAATAAAAAAGCACATGTCCACAAAAACAAGTTGTATATAAATGTTCATAGCAGCATTATTCGTAACAGTCAAGAAATGGAAACAATGTTGAACAACTGATGAATGGATAAAAAAGTGGTATATCCATTTGATGGGCTATTAATCATACTAAAACATGACTGAAACTTTAAAATATTATGCTAATTAAAAGAAGCCCGACACGAAAAAACAAATATTTTATGATCATATTTATATGTAATGCCTTGAATAGTCTAATCCGTAGAGACAGAAGGTAAGTTTTTGGTACCTAGGGGTGAGGGAAGGAAGAGATAGGAACTGATTACCCATGGATACATGCCTTCTTCTTGAAGAGATGAAAATACTCTATATTAGAAAGTGGTGAATAACACAAGTGCTTTGTGAGTGTGCTACAAAACGATGAATTACACGTATTAAAGAGTGAATTTTATTATATGTGAATTATATCTCAATAAAAATTATATAAGATGGGGCCTAGAATTGAAAGGAAATTGCACTTGTCTTTATAAAAGACGGGAATGGCATAGACTACAGTGGAGACATTGGGTAGATAGATGTTGAAAGATTTGAGAGATATTTTTAAAAGTAAAACTAACAGTTCTAGTTAATGAATTGTCATCGATTAGGAATTCAAGCTCTTGCTGTCATAGTTTTCTTCCCGATTAAACTATCATTTTTCCTCTGCATATACTGTAAATTCCACCAAATGTTAAGCACCATTTTTCTCTTTGCTGTTTCTTCTGACTGCAATGCCTTCCAGCCTATTTCTCCCCACATGTTGCAAGACACAAACTAAACAAAATTTCTTAAAATCTTTCCTTAGTGTACAAACCTGTACCCTCTTCAAAGGGCTAGGGCTTCAAGAAAATTCAGTTTTGTTTGTTTGCTTGTTTGTTTTAATCAAATCTTTCCAGTCATGTACTACGGCCTCCTGTTATAGCTTGTGAGAGCCAATTTTGTACACGTATCACCAACACTGCATTTTTGTGATGTCACGTTGGTAGCTTGATATCAGTCATGGTGGCAATACTTACTCCATTAATATCAGAACACACTACAAATGTGAGAGTTTGGTTATTGTTGTTTTTTCCCAGAGAGCTGGTTGAAGAGTATACCACTGGTTCTTTACCTTGAGAAATTCTCCAAATTTTAATTTGTAGAAAATACTACAAACTTTAATTAGATACATTTTGTTTATATGTATTTAGATTTGTAAATTTTGAATAACAAATTGTGTATTTGCTTTTGTTTCAGCCCTCCATGTGAAGATAACTAATGCTGACAGAAATTAAAACATAAAATAATGTTTAAAATGTTATTCAAAATTCACACAACCAAATAAATCTAATTGGCCTTTAAATAATTGAACTTTCATATGTTATTTTAAATAAGTTTATAGTATTTAAACTTCTGAAAGTTTATAATTTAAAACTATGCTATGGGATAGCCTGTAGATTTTTATTTGAAATATCAATTTCAATAAAAATATAAAGCATGTGTGTACATATATATGTATATATATTTTTTTCTTTAATCTTCTTCTCTTTAATATTCCAAATGTTATAAGGCAAACAAAATGTATCTCCTTAAAAAGTGGGGTGCAGAACTCAAATTCTAGTAAAAAGACCAGACTTAATGGTTTGACTGAGACTGGAGGGACCCTGGAAGACATAGGCCTTGGGCTCTCTGTTAGCCCAAAACCAAAACCAAAACCATTCTCAAGGCCAACTCTTCAGACAAGGATTAGACTGGACTATGGGACATAAAATGATACTCATGAAGAGTATGCTTCTTAGCTCAGGTAGATACATGAGACTAAATGGGCAGCTTCTGTCCAGAGGCGAGATGAGAAGGCAGAGAGGGTCAGGAGCTGGTTGAATGGACACAGTAAATCTGGGGCGGAAAGGAAGAGTGTGGTGTCCCAGTTTAGGGAGAGCAAGTAGGGTCACAAAAACAATGTATTTATAACTTTTTGTATGAGACTAACTTGAATTATAAACTTTCATTTAAAGCACAACTATAAAAAAACAGTATTTCCTTACATTTGCAAATGCTTCTCTTTTCTTCTGATTAATATTGTCAGTAACAATTTAAATGATGGAAGTTCCTCCATTTTCATTTTCTATTCTTTAAAAATGTATCAGGAAATATAAATATTTATTTGACTTTAAGAAAATAATAAATGTATGCCTTATGTGACTGGAAAAACCAGAGATAGGGCTAGATCCACACTTGCCCTATTAGAGGGACTAAAAGGATGTCACCAAGACCCTGTTCTCTACATTCTGAGTCCCCTCTGTGTCGGCTCCATGATCGAACAGGTTATTCTCACCACTGAACTTTCTTAATATCCTCACAGTTTTCCAGATAAAACTACAACTTCCAAACAATTGAGCAAAACTCCTAGCTGTAGAACTCTGACCCAGACCCAGATTGTGTCATATAATCATTTCCTTAGTTACTCCTTCTGTCTATTACAATAAAATACACTGATTATCAGACCAATAAGGATAGATTTTGGAGCTGAGATGTCAGCCCCATACACACACATAGGCTAGGTCATTGTTTCCAAAAGAAAATGTAAGCAACTTCTTTTTTTTTTTTTAATTAAGCACAATAAAAGTAAACAGATGTTTGGTGTAAAAGCAAGGATTCCCACTACATCTCATGTTAATAAATAAATTTCAGTACATTCCTTTAAAATTACATAAAGAGGATAAAATGCATAAGAGAAGTTCAAAAATGTCTGGCAAGTATTTTTCATGAATACTCTTCATCTTATGTAAATTATGATACTTAATGTATTTAATGCAGAACAAAGTATCATATGTTATATCCTAAGAAGCAGATGCATATTTTACAAAGTAAAGAATATAACTTATTACTTAATATCAGTAGGGAGTTATTTGTTGGAGAAAGAATGCATTATTATGCCTACAACAGATAAAGGCACTTTCTTTCATAAAGTCAATGCCTTTGGAAAGAGACCAAGATTATGACAGACATAGAAATGGATATTTGAACCTCTGACCCTATGGTGTTTCAATTCACTACATAGAATTTCCTGCCCAGAAATGTTTAAAGTAGGAGACACTGATCTCAAAAGATAACTTGTATATGTATTTGTGCTCTCTGAAGTTTAAAATAAATGGAACAACAGAGAGATTAGTTATCACATAGAACACAGGTACTTTAAAATTAGGCACACTGGAGGGTGATATTTCTAAATCTCAGACTCACAAAAATGATTAACCAGTATGCAAACAGTCTTTAAATTACTAATGAAAAAACGTTATTTCCAAGATCAAAGAAAAATGAAAGGTTCTCCCATAAAATCAGTGAAAACTACTTTTAAAAACAGGAATTAACACTAATTTTCAAAACTCCTCCTCATGCAGAGTATCATGTCAATTAATAAAAAATTATCTATTTGGCTCTATAGAAGAGGTTCTTGGCCCTGCATCAGTTTAAATATGATCTTAGTCAGTAAAAAATTTTCCTTATTTTGAAATATTTTAACTTAATAGATTGCTTTTTTGGAAAAGAATAGACATTTCTGCTAGTATTGATGCTTCCTAGCAAGTATGGTTTCTCACTGCCAAGTTCCTATAAAATATGGCTTAATTTTCTATCTTGCACTACTTATCAAAAAAGTCCTTGTTGGTTATTACGGTAAAAAATATTTACAAAAATGACTGGTGGCTAATTGGGACTGACTGTTTTTAATTAGTCTAAAAGATTGAGTGGGTGAAAAGATTGCTGTGAAAGACCTCTTTATTCTATAATCTAGAAAATGCAAGTTTAGCAAAGCGCAGATTATTGATTTATTCTAAAAAATATACTGATTTTTTAGTGTCTTATATCTTTGCTTTTGAAGGCAATACAGTAAATGATAAATAAGTAAAATCAATAAATGATAAAGTTGGTAATTTAATATGAATACATCAATTGTACCAAGAGACTATGATACAATTCATTCCAAAGAGTGAAGCCACAATTATAGGAAGATTGGTTCAACAAACAGGAGTAGCACCTTCCTCATTCAATGGTTCTTACACTGAATTAGTTTGTTTCCTCCAAACAAAAGTGAAAACCACTAATTAAAAAAAAAAAAAATTGCCATGGAGTCTGTTCCAACTCATAGTGATCCTATAGGACAGAGTAGAACTGCCCATAGGGTTTCCAAGGAGCAGCTGGTGGATTCAAACTGCTGACCTTTTGGTTAGCCCCAGAATGCTTAGCCACTGCGTCACCAGGGCTCCAAAAACACTAATGGAGCTCCTGTTTTCCTCATTATCTCTTTCTTCATCCTAGTACATTTTAACTTCAATACATCTTTAGAAATATGCTATCATTGATGTACTTCTCTTTTTCTTTGTATTTTGAAAGTAATACATCAGAGATGCGTTTGTCTAATATAGGGACTTTTTTTAAAATGATATTTCATTTTGTTTTCTGTGAAAGTTTACACAGCAGATTCGATTCTCTTTCAACAATCTTTACACAAATTGTTCAGTGACATTGACTACATTCTTCATAATGAGTAGACATTTTCATTGTTTTTGTTCTGGCTGTTCCATTTCCAGCAGTCTAGTTTCCCTACTCCCTTGCATTCTCATCTTTCTTTTTCTTTTTAAAGAATTATTGAGTGTTTGGTCTCATATAGATGATTTTTCAAGGGAGCACAGAACTTATGGGTGATATTCTTTATTTTCTGAGCAATCTATTATTTAGCAAAAAAGTGACCTCAGGAGATAGTTTCAGTTCAAGGCCATTTTAAAATGCAAATATAAATAATGACTTGATGTGTTTATTATAAATAACTTCTGTTTAGATGGTTAATTTTCTTTAGTTGCAAATAACCAAATGGACTTAAGCATTTTAGGGAAATTACAGGGACTCCTCTCTAGAAGAGGTAGGATGTGCCTCAATCAGAGACTGGAATGAGGAACTGGAAAGTCAATGGAAACTCATTTTCTCTCTTTTTCTTTCTCCCTCTTTATTCCTGCTCTCTCTCTTTTCCTGTGAAAACCAGTCCTCCAAACAGACAAGTTCCAATGTGTTAAGACTTTATGATAAAAAGCTGAGCTATAATTGAGATGGACAGCGTGAAGATTTAACCTAAAACATAAGACAATAACAAATAGGAATATATATCAGTCCACAATAAATATTAACATACGAAACAATACATTATTTCCTTATTTACAAGAAGAACTTAATTAAAAATAATTATTTTTATATTGGTGTAAGTAATATATTTTTCTATTTCATGCAATGAAAAAAGAATGATATTTAAAAGTTTTACTTTTATTTCTATAATCAACACCTTTCTTAATGTCTGATAGTTAGAAATTATCTATAGTAGGTCAATATTGGCTGGATTAGTTAGACACAGAACATTTTTGAATGAGTGTGTATTTAGTAAGGCATACAGGGTCACTATGGGTGGGAATCGATTCAACGGCAAAGTTTTTTTTTATTTTTATCATGACTTGAATATCCTTGCTCATCTTTTGTCTCTAAGTGCACAGTGAATATCACCAAAGATAATGGCATATTGCTTAATTGTGAGGGAAATGAAAATAAGAAAGTTTGCTTGGGGCCACACAGTAAAGTACAACTGAAAATGAGCACATTTTTGTGTAGTAAGGTTAGTATGCTTTCTGTCATATGCAATGTATTAGAAAACTTCTCTGTTATAGTAGTCATGAAACACAATACAGAAAACAAATTACTCAAGTGTGAGCAATTAGCACTTTCATTTGGATACATCATAATATCCTTTTTCTCATAATGAGAGTTAAAGTTAAGACATTATCATGAGTGCCACTAATTTGGCAAGTTTTCCTGAGAAAGTTAATGATCTGCAGGGTAAATTTTCTAAAAATATGGCAAAAACAAAAGAACAAGTCAGGCATTTATTCATCAATGTATATCACTTAAAAGAATAGAGAAAATGAGTTTATTACAGTTAAGTTCCAAATTAGCAAAAATGTCCTTTCCTGATTTACATATATTTTAAATATTGCTACACTTCTTATATAATTGTTGCCTTTCTTATATATCAAAAAATCCCTGAAGTTATAACTAAACTAAAGCTATAAAAGTTAAAAAAAAAATTTATGCTCCAAATAAAAAGCTACAAATATATTCTTTTTTCTATGAAAACATTTCTCATCAGAAGGTAAGGAATATATAGTGTATCTAGAGTGGAAGATGTTTCTGCTAAGTGAGAGAGAATTAGAAAACAAAGAACCATAGTGAATTTACCGTATCATTTTTAATAAAAGCAAGGTTTCAGCTCAAACTGGTTCAAGATCTCATTTTGTGTTCTTGCAGACATACAATGACTAACAAATATTGTTGTTATTGTTAGGTGTCATCGAGTGGGTTCCGAGCCATAGCAACCCTATGTATAAAACATGAAATGTTGCCCAGTTCTGCACCATCCTCACAATTTTTGCTATGTTTGAGCCCATTGTTGCAGCCACTGTATCAATTAGTCTCCTTTAGGGTCTTCTTCCTTTTTGTAACCCTCTATTTATTAAGCATGATGTCATTCTCCAGGGACTTGTCCCTCCTGACATGTCAAAGTATGTGAGACAAAGTCTTACCATGCTTGCTTCTAAGGAATATTATGGCTGTGCTTCTTTCAAGACAGATTTGTTCATTGCCAGTGCTGTAATTCTAAGTCATCAATTCTTCTTCTGCCTTGCTTATTCATTGTCCTGCTTTCACATGCATATGAGGTGATTGAAAATACCATGGCTTTGGTCAGAGGCACCTTAGTCATCAAAGTGACCAAGGTACCTAGGTAGAGAGGTGGCTAAAGAAAGAAAGAGAGATCATGCAATGCATTAATAGTTGTAATTAAGACAATGCTCACACCAGTAAATATGAAAATCAATGAATATCCAGGAATTTCACTAATCCAAAAGCTATTCTCTAAGGTAGTAATGAGTAAGGGTCAGAGGAAGTTGAAGTCTCTCCCTAGCCCTTGCACAGTGGGAGAATGCTAATAGATGCTACCTCTTGGGTGAAACCAAGAAGAGTTTTTCTTTATACATATTTTAAAATCAAATAATAAATAATCTTTTTTTTTACATTTTTACATGTTTTTCTTAAGCACAATCCTACAAATCCCCACGCCTTAATTACTACCATGTAATACTTAACATATAGGGAGGAGACATTATCTTAAATATCATCCAGAATAACAACAAACTTCGGAGAAAAAATATTTTACAAAACTGCAAGAAAATAGATAACTGTCAACATTATATTCAGGAGCTATACATTCTTATTAATTAGATTTTTGGGACATGGGTAAAATAGAAAGTCAAGCCATATGGTTTAGTATAGTTCTTTTGGCAAACATATGTCTTGTATATACCAGAACCGTAGAAATATTATAGTTCAGATTTTGTTTCAAACTTACTGGAACAATTCACTCTTAATTTCAATGTCTTTTTGATAGTATCTGTGCACCCTGCATTTGGTAATGTAATTGATATTTCTGTAATCCCCCTCTAAATTTATATTGGCAGTAATCATTGTGGAGAATGCAGTTTACTGGCACTCCACATTCATCCAAAAATCTTTTCTGTAGTATCTCTTCTTATAATGCAAAGACAAAAAGCTAAAAATTTACATTTTCAGAATCACTAACAGGTAAATTTTGGATGTGATTTAAATGTCTTCAATCAGATGAACTCAAGCTGAATCTAGAAGGCAGTAGTGAGGCAAAGGACTCACTTATTTTGATTCGGCTGTATCCACTGGCAAGTGCAATCATGAAGGGTGCATTTGCCAGTGCAGGTCATAGCAGATAAGGTATGCTTCTGAAGCCAGCAAAGAACACTAGGTGACCTTGGCATGCGGTGATATACTTCTAGGTATGCTGTTAAAACCTATTGCTGAATTACACAGAAGGTTGCCAAAAGGCTTCCAGCTGTCAATCAACACAAGATAAAGTTCTCCAGTAGGCCTAGGCTGCAGGGCAAACAGCCTTGCAACTTTGCCTTTATGACTCACTGGAATTATCTTTTGGTAGATCAAGATAATATATGGGGAAAGAGTCAAGCCCTAATAGGAGAAAAACAATGCAAGTGCCTAAGATTTGAAGCAAATCCATGCACATCTCAGGAAACAAACATTCTTGTAGAAATATATTTTGACTTGCTATGGAGGTTCTAAAAGAGGTTGTCTGAAATTGGGACATCAATTACTGAAATGTTTCTCATAAATTGGGTGTTATCCAATCCATTCAGTTTTAAGACTTGGTGGGGCAGCCCCACACATCAGGTGGAAGTTGTAAATGTGAGATCAGTCTCAAGCGGGTTGTGGAGGCACGCATACTTGCATGAGCTGGTGACTCATCTTCCAGTGTACATGCTCTTCACTAAACTGCCAGCTTTGCCTCAATTCATATTAATGCCCTCATGCGATATCCCTAATGTCCACATCATTGAAGAACAAATCATTGAGCCTGGTTTGAAGATCATTCTGCATGATAAGCTGGCACCAGGCAGAAATGGTATGCTGTAGATTACAGCTCAGTGCAGGGTGGACCTGAAGCCCTGAGAAGCAAAATCACTGAAGTGAACAGAAAAAGGGGCAAATATGTCATTTTGTTGACTTTGCCTGGAAAGATCAACTGGCTTATGTAAGAACTACCACAAATTT
This sequence comes from Trichechus manatus latirostris, assembly GCF_000243295.1. Classification (NCBI taxonomy): domain Eukaryota; kingdom Metazoa; phylum Chordata; class Mammalia; order Sirenia; family Trichechidae; genus Trichechus; species Trichechus manatus. Next base: position 12,342,156 of record NW_004443949.1, on the reverse strand, counting down.
CTGGTGATAAAATAAAGGTCTCAGGAGAAATAATATCAAAAAATTGATAACAAAAGGTCTAGAGAAATAAAACATAGGATGACTCTCCTAAAATGCTGCCAGAGGGTGAAAGTATTTGATTTTTGTATATTTTTAGAAAAGGTATCCACTGAGTAAGATATTTTCAGTAATCATGTTGACAAGATGATACCTTTTGGATATACTTGCAATTCTTTCTGTAACCATCTCTATTTGGGGCCAATCAGCTAATAAACTGCATGGGCCAAGATGGCCTTGTCTGAGGCTATACATGGAATCTACATCATGGAATTGACGTCATGGACTTACTCTCACTAAGGTGAACCTGGATACTTTCAATGTTAAGGATCAAATTGTCTGGAAGCAGAGAGCAATGTTTTGTGCCTGATATGATGCTATGCCTTTAGGTCACAAGACAGTCATCTAATAATGGTGAATGGTCTATTGCATTGGACATCTTCCATCACAGAGTGTGTAAATAATTGTCTTCATGGGAATAAAAACTTACTCCAAGGATGAACTTTCTATCAGTGTCCTCTGTATATTTGGTAACAGGACTATTCGTGGATTTTCAGAATATCTTCTTAACCTCCATAGAATTCCATATAATTTTCTTTTGGAACAACAACACAAAAAAATATTTTGTAAAAAATGAGGACAATGGGATCATCTCATGGCATTAATTGATCTCATCATGTTTCTTTTCAAGAAATAATAATAGATTTTAGAGAACATGGAATGAACTGTAGAAGATTCAATTATGAAGCCAGCTGGAAAACAAAATCCTGACAACTTTACATTGCTGTACCACAGGATTTGGTATATGCTTTTATGAAACAAACATTGCTAGCACTGTTTCTTACATTCACAGAACATACGGGTCCAGAAACTAAGATGTAATAATAGAAGTGTTACTTACTTTAATTACAAACTCGCAAACTCTTTAGTTCTGTCCTCTATATCTTTGGGTTTTGCTTATTTACAGGTCTTAATTTCTAAGGAGAAATACTTTTACTAGTGGACTGAGCTACATTCCATTACACTGGACATTTGAGACTACCAGTTGGGCATTTTGGATTTTTTATGACCCTGAAAAGACAAGGGGGAGGGATAACTTTTTATTATAGAAGAGTTAATAAACTAATTTCAATTAATAAATGTAGAATGAATAACATAAATGGAAACTGACTGATAAAATATCATCTTAATGATTTCCAAAGGCAGAATCCGCTAATGAATGCTGAAATTGGTGAATTAAAGATTAAGGAAAGAGGATATTTGCATATTTCAAAGTTTCTTCTCTAAAATATTTATTAATTACAAAGAAAAAATAGTAACTTTCCAGTGGAGAAACCTGCTAGACATCAGCTTAACAAGTGTCCAAGATTAACATCATCAGTAATAATACATACCCACATCAGGCGCTACCTGAGCTGATGCATTGAGAAGGGCATATCACCTCTGTGGTAGTCATTGTAATAATGCAGAAATGCAATCCAATCATGAGAAAACAATTATAAGTTGTTATTGATTCAGTTCTGAACATGGTAACCCAATGTATCTCAGAGTAGAATTTCAGTGGAAAAAAAAAAATGAAACTCAAATAAAGCATACAGTTTAGTTAATAGGATATCACCAATATTAATTTCTTATCTTGATAATTGTTCTAAGATGGTATAAATCTGTTCTATTTTTGCAAATCTTCTGTAAGATTAAATTTAACACAAAATAAAAAAGTTAAAATTTCAGTTAAGAAAATCTTATTTCAAGGTATGGTTGAGAATAATGATTTAAAACATATTTATGGGGCGTGGTGGTTAAGAGCTTGGCTGCTAATCAAAAGGTCAACAGTTCAAATCCACCAGCCACTCCTTGGAAACCCTCTGGGGCAGTTCTACTCTGTCCTATAGGATCCCTCTGAGTCAGATTTGACTTGACAGCAGGGGGTTCGGTTGGTATATGAAGATTTTAATCCAATATCATGTCTACTCACTATCCCCTCAATTATTTTGTGACAAATAGTTAATAAGTAGTGCTTAGCTAGCACTACTACCCTTATCTAGAGGAGCCCCTGGGTGGTACCAATGGCTAAACGCTTGACTACTAGACAGAAGTTTGACAGTTTGAACACACTCAGAAGTGCCTTGGAAGACAGGCCTGGTGATCGACTTCCAAAAGGTCACAGCCTTGAAAACCCAAGGAGCAGTTCTACTCTGCAAACGTAGGGTTGCTGTGGGTTGAAATGGACTTGATAGCAAGTAACAACACTACCCTTATCTAAGCTGCTATACTATGACAGCGGTCAAAAATAATACCTATTTTCCTTTTTGTTTCAGAATTGAGAGACAGGCATAGACAACAGATAGATGGAAATGAGTATCAGCTAATTCTAAATGAGTATATCTTGGAATGCAGTGAGATAGTTTACTAGCATTTACCATGCAGTGAATTAAAAAAAAAAAAGTTACCATTGAGTCAATTCTGACTCATAGTGACCCGTAGGGCTTCCAAGGAGTAACCGGTGGATTTGAACTGTGGACCTTTTGGTTAGCAGCCGAACTCTTAACCACTGTGCCACCAGGACTCCATTCAGTCAATAGCTACACCCATACCTCCACAGGCAGAGGTAAACAACCATGAACTTCCCCAGAGCCTGCACTCGCACGCTTACCACCTAAAGGAGAAGAGATCAAAATGCAAACTCTCTGAGCAGCACATGTATAAAAGAGCTAACCCTGGAGGTTTTGATCACCTGAGAAGAACTTAGTGTTTCAGAGTACAAAGAGTTCAGTGTTCATATAAATTTTGCCTCCTGGCAATATGACCTAGAAATTCCATCCCTCACTGGAGCTATAAGTGTTCATTCTATTATAAAAACCAAACCAAACCCGTTGACATCAAGTTGACTGTGACTCATGGCAACCTCATGGGTTACAGAGTAAAACGGCTCCATAGGGTTTTCTTGACTGCAGTCTTTAAAGAAGGAAATTGCCAGCCTTTTCTTCTGCTGTGCTGCTGAATGGATTTGAACTACAAATCTATAATCCACCCTAAATTCTCTTGTGGTCTCCTGTGGTAGCCTCTTGATTGTTTTTGTGCTATTTACTCCAGCTGTTCAGCTGTTAGTTCTCTGCAGTCTAGTCAGAGTCACACTTTAAAAACTCAACCTGAGCATACATAGCAGTCTCTTGCTAAAAGATGTCCGTAGCGCTTGTGGCCTGGTTCCTATGTATCCATCCAACATTATCTCTACCATGTCCTCTTCTGTTTTTCATATTCCGATTCGGAAAGTGTTGCATCTTTCTAAATTGTCCACAGGTTTTTATGGTCTCCTCTGTTTTTCTTTTTTATGTCTTTGCATCTCAGTTTGGAAAATTTCTGCAGACCTACCTTTACGCTACCTGGTTTTTACCTCAGCCATATTCAGTCTACTGAGAAGCCTATCAGCATTGTTCATTTCTGTTACCATGTTTTTGTTTTGTTTTTAATTGCTAGTACTTTCTTTTGATTCTTTCTTAGACTTTCCATCTCTCTGCTTACATTACTGATCTGTTCTTGCATGTTGTCCACTTTTATCATTAGAGTATTTAACGTGTGAATCATTGTTACTTTAACTTTTCTGTCTGATAATTCCCACATCTGTGGCATGTCCGAGTTTGGTTGTGATGATTCCTTTGTCTCTTCAGACTGTTTTTTCTTGCCTTTTGACATGTCTTTTACAATTTTTGGTGAAAGCTAGACATGTTGCTTGAGTACTAGGAACTGAGATAATTAGTACTTTAGTGTGAGAATTTATATTAGTCTGCTAAGAATTTGGGCTGTGGTTAATGTTTTCTGTAGATGTAGGTATTAGAGTCTTCAAATTCCTCTGCGGTTCTTGCTTTTTGTCTCTGTTCTTGACATTTGGTTTCCCTAAATATTTTTCCTTCCTCAGAGAGAGCCTGTGCCTTGCAACTTATTCAGTCACAATCCATTCTTAATATACTGGCTCCCTCTTCGTGTGCTGCTAACATGTGGGGACAGAGGAGTGTAGTATAATTTTGCAATTAAATTACAGTCTTTTAGTTGGCCCATGTCTCTGGGGTGTGACCTTCACGCACATTTCTGCAGGTGGTGTAGATTATTTTTTCCCCATCCCCTCTTTCTTCTCTGGCTAACATATTCTCAATCTATTTCCTTGAAGTCCTAACCCTGTTGGTGATTCCTTCCCACTTAGGTGCTACAGACAGTCTAGAGAGGACTGGAGTTAGAGGCATGATCTTCCCCTAGCTGGGAGAAGGCTCTGGCAAAGGCTTGTCCCCTGGAGAGGAGGCCTTTCTTTTGGAGAAAACTCTGAGTATATTTCACAATAAATGTTCTATTCCTCCTCTCATAGAGCCAGAAGGAGATCTTTCTTGGATCTTGACCATGACATGCTGGTGTGATTCCTGGAGGTGAAGCCTATCAAAATGTGACGGCTCCCCCTAATACTGTGGCCCCAGATAATTTCTCACTCTCATGCTAGTCTTCTCTCAGCCTCTAGTAACTCATCAAAATTACCTTTATTTGTTTCTATCAGTTTATCAATTCAGAAGATAAACATCCAGGTAGGCGGATGTCAGATGTGTCTCTCTGAATGTGGCAGTCTCTTCAGATTTTGGGGTAGTGGTTTGCTATGCAATTTCTGTTTTGTGATGAATTTAAGAAAAGTCGTTCACTTCCAGTTTATCCAGCTTTTTCTTATTTTAAGGATGGAACTGATGACTGCAAGCTCTTTACATCTTGGAGCTGAAATTGGAAGTGGTCTCCCCTCCCCTACAGTTTTTTACTGTGTCAATATTTGGCTTCTTTCTGTTCCTCCAACTCATCACTCTTCTTTCTGCTACAAAATTTTGCATATGCTTTTCTCAGTCTCAGTTGTTCTCCCTGCCAATCTTTATCTAGTTAGTTCTTCCTTCAAAACTCAAATATCACTTACTAGGCAATTTTTTCTATTACCTTTCTCCTTACCACTACCCTCTACACCCAGGTAAACAAGATCAACTTTTATTAGCACATGCTATCATGGTCAGATGTGTCTCTCCTTATTGTTAATGAAGTATGTAGTTTTACACTGAAACCACAAATAGTGGATTATTATCTGCTATCCAGATAGTGCCTCAGCTCCAGTAAAGAGGAAAAAAAAAAAAAGTCTCTTTTTCTTTCTGTGAATCCATTTTTCAAAAGACATCCATTTTTCTTTTAATGAATGAAAAAAAAGAATGGATAAAGAAATGAAAGAAAAAAATCAAAGAAAACTATGTTGTTATATTATTATTGACATTTCTTTTAATATCCACTTAATAATAATGCCTACTTAATATCTATTTAAAACAAAGTAATCAAAACAAAATGATGCCCTTTATCTGGAGGGAGCAGTAGCTGTTTTTGAGAAATAGTACTATTGGCTCAATGATTATTCTAGGGGAAATGAAAGCATTTGACAGGAATCTAAATTTGGATTCATAATTAACACTCAAACACCATATAAATAGCACTATAATGCATCAGTCAAAACGAAAATTATCACATATTAAGAATAATGTGGAAATGGAGCTTCAGGATATTTAATATCTTAATCTTAAGTATATATAAGATACATACACACACCCATAGCTATGTGCAGACTTGTGAATATGTAATCATTCTTCCTGAGATTATTTGTGTGTGTGTGTGTAAATGGTAGCATATAACTCTGAGAATCTGTGAAAGCGCAATCATTCTTTTTGTTATTATACATCTATGTGTGTATATATCTTACTATATAATCATAAAAAGACTGACTGCATTTTCACAGATTCTCACCGAGTTATAATATATCCCTATTTTTCCACGACAACCTCTGCTTCTATACCTGTTTATACCTCTTTTACTTGCATATTATTATCATAGCTTTGGTGCAAACAAGTAATTTTATTAGAAGGAGGGTCACTTGGAAGCCAAAATTAATTGATATAACACTTCCAAGGAGACATTTACTTCCAGTTTTATCTCATCCAATTAACTCATATCATTAAATAACAAAGCTAACAAATACAAAATGCAGAAAAAGCCTTACATTTTCCAATATGCCTTGAAATCTTACTTTCCACACTGTTAAAAAAATCCTGAAATTTTAAAAATAAAATTCAAAGTTGAGGAAAGAAGTGCTTTACCGTACTGAAGTATGAAACTAGTACTAGCAAATGGAGAGCCATTGGAAGCTTAAGAAGACTGAGGATGAAGAGGGCTTTTACTCAAATTTTTGCAGAGAAAGGGGTTCGTAATTGTACAGATAAATACATACAATTTCTTGTTAGCTACAAGTGTTTTGAGTTATTTAATAATATGTTTCTTGATGCATCTGAAATTATTTTTAATAAATTTCAAATTTTACAACTGATAATGTATTATGATAAAAAATAGTGTTTTATATTATTATTCTGCTCAGAAAACTATGCATAAAATTCACAGTTGAAATAAGACAATTTGCAAATTTCACAGGTGTAGCTGGCCTAGACAAGCAGTACTGAATTTTTGAGAAAGATGAGCTGTCTACAGTTTGCCAAAACAAAATCAGAGAAGACTTCTCGGCAATGCAGGGCCTAAAGGATGGACAGAGGTAAAACAAGCAGAAAGGAGCACATTTTCCATGGTCTGAAAGAGAAGTGTGTAAAGACTGTTGAACTGTATCTAGTGAGTTCCACTTAGTATACAGGATTCATATATGGAAAAATAAGAATGCACTTTTAAAAAGTGGTATTGGACCAGTTTGTGGGAATTTCACACATGCCAAAACATTTTGATTTTTATCTTGGAGAAAACTCAGAACATTTGAAGACTTTTGAGCAAATTAAGTGCCAACATGAAAACTCAATGTAAAGCAAAATAAGACATATTTGCCCCCAAAGATGTGGGTCTTTGAGGTTTACAGACAAGAATACTGGCCCTAAGAAGAACTCAGAATCAATACCATGGTAATTGACTTGAAAACTTTGTTAACATATAAAATCTTGGAAATTCTTCCGTTAACATTTCTCACATAGTCTGTTTTCTCTCTCCCTCAACTTTATGATTTAAATTTTTGTTTAAAGATGAATATCTAGCTCTTCCCTGTTTTATTTTGTAGAAATTGACTCTGATATGCCAAAGATCTACTAGACCTAGTAGAGATGCCAGATTTTTATCTGTTCCTATTTTTCTCACTCAGACCTCTTAAAACTTTTACAGTTTCCCACACTCTGCCATGGATTTACTTCTTCCTCCTATGTATTGCTGACTTCCCATAACTAATATCCATTTCCTTGCCCCTATGTTCATTAGAGAAACCCTGGTGGCATAGTGGTTAAGAGCTATGGCTGTTAACCAAAAGATCGGCAGTTCATATCCACCAGGCGCTCCTTGGAAACTCTATGGGGCAGTTCTACTCTGTCCTATAGGGTCGCTATGAGTCGGAATCGACTAGATGGCAATGGGTTTTTTTTTTTTTGGTTTACGTTCATTAGAAAAAGGGCCCTGGTGGCGCAAGTGTTAAGTGCTCTGCTGCGAACTGAAAAGCTGGTGGTTAGAAACCACCCAGGGCTCCAAGGGAGAAAGACCTAGAAATTACAGCTTAGGGAATGCTATGAGGCAGTTCTACTCTGTCACATGGGGTTGCTATGAGTTGGGATTGACTGGCAGTCACCGAACAGCAACATACTCATTAGGGACCGCCGCACCAGCTATTTATATTATCATGCACATAGTGTAAACATGTATTTTCTGACCACATGACTGTATCATATTGTTTCTTTACATCTCCAAAAATATACTTTGATTTCGATATCTTTACAATAGCAAATTCATAAAGTTTACAACAAGCTTTATTATATTTCTCTCCTTGGCCATCTTAGACTACACCGACAGGTGAAAAATACATTTGACTAGAGGTTTTCAACCTGAAAAATGTGTGATTTCCAGCTGTAGAAACATATGAAGTCAAGGTCTGTTCTATCACCAACTGAAGAGCACATAACTGAGTAAAACATCTTTTGGTACATAATGTTTAGAACTTTCTTTACTTCCGTCTAGTAAGAAGATAACTTCCTTTCTTTTTTTTTGAGAACTTATGCATAGTTTAAAATTGCCATTTGCACAAATAAATTATTTTCTGAAATGGTAGGTTTGATTTAAAACTGCATAATAAATAATGTTACTGCACAATATAAAAATGTATCTTCCAAAATTAAATTTTTAACTTATTCTAAAAATCTTCTATGATCTATGTTACGTTAATAAAGTTAAATGAAGTAATGTCATCAACACATGACCAATGTTTCTAAATTAATAAGCAACTTACAGAAGATTTTTTCATAAAATGATATTTATAAATTGTCTGTAGTACTTAAAATAGTGTGTGCATATTAGGATTTAATAGGCAACATTTATATGGGATTGAAGCAATGTTTTCTATTAAAATTATATTTAAACTCTGAATCATTTCCAACAGTGTTTGTTATCTAGTCTTTCCATATAAATATCTTCAATAAGAGAACAGTTTTTGATCTTTTAGGGTATCAGTTTACATCCGCTTGTACAAAAAGCTGTATTCTGTGCAAGGATCCAATTATTACTAATCTACTGTGCTTGAGGGCAAGGAAGCTGTGTTAAGCAAGCTGACATGAGATTCAAGAATAGTGAGCCAAGACTTTAAAGGTCAATAAATAAATAAATAAATAACCAAAGACAGGAATAAAATACTAAAGTATCTAATTTTTTTTCAAATGTTGCTAATAAAGTTTGTTGTGTCTTTGTCCAACAAAACATTAATGATAATTACTTTAATGTTCCAAAAATCTCCCAGATGTTTTAAATGTTGCTATTATTATTTCATTCCAAGATACTCCTAAGCTTTTTTTAAAAGCCTGTTAAGTTTTATCAATCTTTTGTAAAAGGAAAAATAAGCTGGTGTTGGTTTTTAGCTGTGATGAGTTAGCATAGTTTACTCTTCACAGATGCTTTTAAATTATTTAATATGGGACAGCTTAAAATTCCATATACCCCATACATTTAATATTTCTGTTTACTGGTAAAGAGTTGTCTGATAAAAAATTATCCTGCTTTTATGAGCTGTGCATATTAAGAAATTTTCGTATTGAGTCCTGTCTTTGCCAATTAATAGTCTCATAAAATTTAGAATAAAATCTATTAACTTTTGCGGTGCAATTGATTGCTTTTGTGTGGCCTTTCTAGCTATGGTCTTGTAACTCCCACCCAGGTGATTGGGCAGGACTGTGTGATAGGGTAATTGTGGCCCACCAAGAGGATTGGTCCGTTTTGACTTAAGAGAGAGCCAGTTCCAGAGCAGAGAGGAGGATCCTACCACTGCCAAGGAAAAACAGCCAGGAGCAGAGAGCATGTTCTTTGGACCTGGGATCCCTGTGCTGAGAAGCTCCTGGAAGCAGGAGACCAAGACAGAGAGCAAGCTGTAACCCTGAAGACAATGAGAAGTAGTGACAGGAGAGACCCAGAAGCAGACAGCCAGCAGCAAGAGACTGAGTGGAGGGCTGCTGGCCCACAGAGAGAGAAAGCTGAGTGCCTTTGGGGAGGGGCCTAGGGCCATAGAGAGGCATGCCTGCAAGCACAGTTGTGAAGAGGCTGTCCTGATGGAAGAACTTTATCCTGAGTGTTCCTGAGCCTGAATTAGAACAGTTACTTCCCTAATAAACCTCATAATCATGAGTATGGTCTGTGAGTTCTGTGTGGTCATTGCAATGAATTCTCAAACCCAGCAGAAAAGTAGAGAGTGCTGTGGGAGGGATGGTTGGTTTCAGAATTAGTAAAGATGGCAGAGAGAGGAGGCTTGTCTGGCCTCCACCTCATGGGGGTCAGTCTTGCACTTGCTGTTCATCTTGGTTCTCCTTCCCACTTGTGGGGCTGGAGGAGGTCAGACACCACCTCCAAGCTGTTTTTACAACTTTGCTACAATATTTAATGAAAAGGCTACTTTTCATAATTGATCATTTGTGTTTATAAATTATTTTTATATATGAGTGCCCTAACCTGTGACTATTAATAAAAAGAGAGAAAAAAATTCAAGATACATATTATACCTTTTATCATTAGTTTCACTTGAAAATAGGATACTGGGAAAATAAATTATTTGCATGATATTTTCGGTCCACTCTTTCACGGTGTTTGACTTGAAGTTTAGCCTTTAGTGTGTTAATGAACACCATTAAAATTTTACAAATATTGCCAATGAGGATCCAATGAAGATACATTTTATTTAGAAGGGCCCTTATATCACAATGGATATACAATTTTAAAAAAAATAACATTAAAGTTTATAGCACATCAAAGGAAGAATAAGTGAAACTTACTTTTTCTCCCCACTGGTTGTAAAAAGATCTTGCTGAGAAAAGTCACAAGACTAGACAACAACAACACGTGTGAGGAAAACGTACTCTGTCGTGTGAATATGTTGTACTTCCAACAAATTTATTACTAAATGTGTACAGTCTCAAGAATTGAGAATGGATGGAAAAATTACCTAAATACTCACAAATGCATGGTTTAATGCAACTGAACAACAAAATAAAGTCTTTGTTAAATTTACCTTCCAAGGAAAAATGACCACCTCAGCCTTCCCAACTACGATTTTCTCTCAAGTCATGTTATTCGTCTAATAAATGAATGTCTTATCAGATTCCTGGCCTGTTTATCTCTCCCAAGTGCCCTTTAGATGCAAATAATTTGTATGCTTACATTAATTCTGATATCCAGAATTTGAGTCCATTTCCAATGTAATAAATAAGTAGACCCAGGCAAAGTGGCCTTGTATAAGCATTGATAAACATTTTTCCCTTTTAGTCCTTGGAATATAAAATTCAACAGATTGTCTTAAGATGGAAAAAAATAAAGTAGGTAGAAATCCCTGCTCGATTCTCCAACAGCACTTATAAGTTTCACTGTTGCACGAATTGGTGTCTGGTAATGACGGACTCAAGCATAGTAACAATTGTGAAGATGGCACAGGACCAGACGATGTTTCGTTCTGTTGTTCACAGAGTCACTATGAGTCAGAACCAACTTGACAGCGCCTAACAACACAAGTAATTGACAATTAAGGGCATAGTTAGGATTGTATCTCCCTACTTAAACTACTTTATTTGTATATTTTAGGCATTGGGAAGAACACAATTTTGGAAAATTGAGCAAAGGAAGCATTTTCTTCCTTCTCATTGTGCAATAAGATCATGTACATGTTATATCATTGTATGTCCCCAGAAGCCAATATAATACTTGACAAAAATAGTTGTTGAAAGAAAATGAATGGAAAGAAGAAAGGAACGGAGAAAATAAGGAAGAGAGGAAGAGAATAATCCCATATATCGTAAAAGTATAATAGAAAATGGTAATAAAGGAAGATAATTTATTTCACTTTTCCTCAGAGATATATTTTGCATTCATCTCTATTTTCATTGTTATTCTATGCTCTTCCTATTCAAAGTAAAATGATCTTCAATCCAGTATCTTCCTCTGTTGTTGATACCTGTTGTTTGTGCAGTTTCAGAGTTCACTCTACTGTTCATATGTTATAAATGCCCTGATTTCTTTTTGGAGCATCACCCTTTTCTTTTCTTAATTCATGAGACTTTGTGTTGAGTGACCCATCCCTTGGCTTCAGTGGGAGGTCAAGTGGTCCAGATGTTCAGACATGGACCAGTAATGTGAAATTTGTCTCCAAAAATGAAGGATGCCGAGAGACCGAAGGAAGAGACAGGCAACTCTAGTGTGGTAGCAAAGGAGTGTATTAGGGAGACTTACATATGAGGCAGTGGTTCCTGGTGGCTGAAGGACCAAAGCAGATCTCCACACCCTGCAGTGCAAGGGCAGAGGCTTTAAAGGGGTAGTGGATAATAGTGGCTACATGCCAGGGACTTACATAAGGATGGCTTAGCAAACTGTTGGGGCCCTGGTGGTGCAGTGGTTAAGAACTCAGGCTACTAACAAAAAAGTCGGCGGTTTGAATCCACCAGTTGCTCCTTGGAAACCTATGGGGCAGTTCTACCCTGTCCTATAGGGTCTCTATGAGTTGGAATCGACTAGACGGCAATGGGCTTTTGGTTTCTAGCAAGCTCTAGTGAACTAGTGGACCACATGAGGGTGCTCATGTTCGGCCTTGCAAAGTTTGTTTCCCCTTCATTCCACCCCGTCTCCACAGCCAGGACCAGCTCTTAACAATCTGGCATGTTCTTTCTCTTGTGCTGTAGTATGAGAGACCCTGTTCCCTCCCCACCTGGGACAGATACAGATGTGGGGTTGGCGAGGTGCTGAAAGGTGCTTGCACATGTGCAAGAAACGTAGAAAGTTACTGTGTGCCCAGAACAGTGGTGCGGCTTCTCTGATAAGGAGAAGGAACTGGGAGAGAGAAGGTGACTCAATTCCCAGCCTCTTTATCAGAGAATGCTGTGAGCCCAAGTCCTTTACTTAGGCAGCCTTGATGAGAGGCAAATAAGTAGACCATTCCACCAACACCAGGACTGAGCAAGAAAAATATTGCATTCCACAGGCACAGTGATTGGTTTGAGTATGTAAAATAATCTAGGTACAGATCTGTCAGTGTTCGTACTATAAACAAACAGGTATGCAAGTTAGGGCACTAACAACCATTTCTAGAGATTTTACTCACAACATCAGGAAACAAGCCCTCTTTAAAAAGGTAAAATATTCGCTGATATCTATGACAGACATCTTTGCCAAGAATTGGAGGAGAGTAGGCTTGAGAATGAGGTTGATTTGAGAAATGTACACAAATGTGCATGAATTCTTAATAGTTTTTTATACATAGATCACTCTGAGCATGATTAGCTTTTTCCTCAAGTATATGAGTGTGTGTGTGTGTGAGAGTGTGTATAGTTATGTTTCTGTAATTTGCAGTTGAAAGAATGGATAATTCATCTCAAACATTTTAGATGTTATTGCTCCCAAAGGAGCATTACTTTCTGGTCATGATGTATAAAAACATATACTATTATCAGTGGTAATCTACTTCAATTTATTTATTAAACTTACGAGAAAAAAAAAATGACTGCCAAGAGGTAAAGTGACTTGTTTTTGTTTAGAAATCGTACTGGGACAAAGGCTCTGCTTCTGGTTTCAGCTCCAGTGACAGTAAAGAATAGTTGATGTTATGTTGTAACTATGGAAATTATTATAGGACTTGAAAATTAATTTACTCAATTGCTACTTTTATAGCTGCATATATTTCAATAGTATTTATTCACACTTGATCTTTACATATTGTACAGATCTCTCAAGTATATTTTGAAAGAACAAAAAATTAATATGTAAATTTAATAAAATATTGAAAGATAGAGATAAGTTTGTCAGACTCTTTTTTAATCTTGTTTGACACCAGAATTAACAGTGGCTTCCTCATATTAAGTGCTTCATAAGATCACAAAATGGGTTTTGACCCATTCTATCTTAAAATCTAACAATTTTGATTCACTATAGCCTACCCCAACCACCCACAAATTCTTACAACAAGGCTTGTAGCTTCAAACTGACTTTGGCTGGATTCCTGGCTTGTGATTGGGGAGGTAAGGTTACGTTTGAAAATTCATTTTTATATTTTTTAATATAGGAATCATGATATTTCCCTTGCGGTTTCTAATGAAGCTTAAATGAAGGAATGTATGTGAATCACTTGGCTTATGCCTCATAAATGGAATCTATTATCCTCATAACAAAATTTCAGGATTAAAATACTTTTAATTCCATATAATTTAGCACTTTCATTTTACAGATGTGGAAATTAAGTTAAAAGACCTGGATACTTAAGAATACAAAGCAAATGCATGATTTGCTTTTCTGATTTTCAGTTCTTTGTTATTTCTATACTGATACGCTATTTTTCCAAGAAAGGTGTGTGCTAATAGTGCTTAGTTCTAGTTCCAAAACCATTTGAATCTCAATGGGAAACTCATGGAGATAAACAAGTCTTCACAAATAAGAGAAAAATTTCTAATCGTGGAATTGAAGGTACAACAAAATATGTGTTTAGTTATTTGGGAGCTTTCTTTTTTTATTTTTTTATTGTACTTTAGATGAAGGTTTACAGAACAAACAGTTTCTCATTAAGCAGTACACGTATTGTTTTATGGCAATGGTTAACCCCACGACATGTCAACACTGTTCCTTCTCAACCTTGGGTTCCGTATTATCAGCTTTCCTGTCGCCTCCTGACTTCTAGTCCTTGTCCCTGGACTGTTGTGCCCCACTAGTCTCGTTTTGTTTAACGGGGCTGTCTAATCTTTGGCCAAACGGTAAACCTTAGGAGTGACTTCATCACTGAGCTAAAAGGTTGTCTGAGGGCAATACTCTCAGGGTTTCTCCAGTCTCTGTCAGGCCAGTAAGTCTGGTCCTTTTTTGTGAGTTAGAATTCTGTTCTACATTTTCTCCAGCTCTGTCCGGCAACCTCTGTTGTGATCCTGGTCAGAGCAGTCAGTGGTGGTAGCCAGGCACCATCTAGTTGTACTGGACTCAGACTGTTGTAGACCATGATAGTTGTGGTCCTTTAGACCTTTGGACTAATCTTTTCCTTGTATCTTGTTTTCTTCATTCTCCTTTGCTCCCAAGGGGTGAGACCAGTGGAGTATCTTAGATGGCTGCTCACAGGCTTTTAAGACCCCAGATGCTACTCACCAAAGTGGAATGTAGAACATTATAAAGTGTGTTACGCCAGTTGAGCTAAATGTTCCCTGAGACCATGGTCCCCACAGCACTCTGCCCAGCAATTCAGTCCCTCAGGGAGTTTGGATGTGTCTATGGAGCTTCCATGACTTTTCCTGGAACAAGTTGTGCTGGCTTCTATTTGGGAACTTTCTAACACATCTCAAAATATACTAGGCGAACAACTGCCTAGACCTTTCATTAATAAGTTCAGCCGGCAAATATAATTAATTTTTATAAACTGGAATAATCTCATAGTTGTACACTCATTTTCCACCATATCATGCTCATAGATACAAAAACTTTCAAGTTAATGATTTTTTGGGGAAGGATTGTGGAAAAAAAGGAAAAAAGTGCTTATGTTATATCAAGTACAGGAGGAAGAAAGCATGCATTATTATAAATAATCACCCAGAGGATTCTGCCCACTTTCTGTTCAATATTGCTATAGTTGTTTTGCAATTGTATAATCGGGGCAAGATAATTATTGTATCATTAAGCACGTAAGAGTTAAAAAAAAAAAGATCAACTTCCTTAGTTTACATGTATTTCCTTTAGGTGGCCCCAGTTAATCTTTGAATAATATTTAGAGTTCAATTTTAATTTACCTATTGACTTTTTAGCTATACCACTTTTTATTATTTGCTTTAGATGTTACTCAGTAATTAAAATACACATTGTAAACTTTTCACAATCTCCTGCTAGTTATTTTTGTACTTCACATAGAATACAGAAAACTTACAACTATATACATCCATTTGCCCCTCATCTTTATGCTGAAATGTCTTAGTGTAGGTTCTCTAGAGGAGAAAAAACAGTGAAACATGTAAAAATATACATAGAGAGAATTTTACTTCAAGGAAATGGCTCACACAATTGTAGGGGCTGGTAAGTCTCAAATTCATGGGTCAGACAATAGGCTGAGGACCTCTTCTGGCTCATGTAGCTGCAGGGCCTGCAGGTCAGGTGTCAGGCTGGAGACCTCTGCTGGCTCACAGGGTTGTGGGTGTTGCCCAGTCCAAAATCTACAGATCAGGCAATAGGCCAGAAACTTCTCTATGCTTACATCCCAAGAACTGGAGGTCAAGCGAAGAGAAGAGTACGGGATCAAGAAAGAGAGTAAGCTTTGCCTGAACATTTATTTATATGTTGTATGCATACCACATCACCCAGGAAAATCCTCTTCCAACCGATTGGCTGCTCACATCAGATCACAAAATGGGAGGTGATTACATAGTGTCTGCCAACCACTGAGAATCATAGCCTTGCCAAGTTGACACACAACATTAACCATCACAGTCCACTCTTTGTCAATTTTGCACCCAGACACATCTTAAAATTTGCATAATTTTAATAAAGACAGTTATAAAGTCATACTTGCACCTAACATAATACAACTATCATGTGTACAGCCCAAAACATACCAGCTCCTTTTACATATTGTATTTTATAATAAGTAATGGAATAAAGGCGGGAAGAAAACAACAATTTTTATACATACACACACACATATATAACAAAACAAGGAAGAAATACTCTTAAAATTACAGTCCTCATTTCTGCAACTGGTCACGTGGTTGTAGCTGGTATTTAGAACTACCTTCTTCTACCACCCATTCCTTATTCCTTTTGCCCTCAGCAAGCACCTCAACTGATCAAGGTTTTTACCTGATGGAGTGACACAAACCTTCATTTCTGAAGGGTCTGGGCCCTTAGTAGTTGTGTCAAAATTGACTTACTGTTATTTTCCATTGACTTTAATCACAGGGCATGGTAGCACTAAGATATGCCCTAAGGGATCTCCTGTATTCCAGACATACTCTTCTTTACCTCCATTATGTAATATCAATCCCATTTTCCCTTGGTAATCAGAATCAATCACACCAGCCAGTATGGCAACTCCCTTCTTTGCCTGTTGATACAGAGCCATGAGGAACCCAAAGTGACTGAATGGCATTCTTAACTTCCAGTTCAGTGGAATCAGTGTCATGTCCCCTTGTGGGAGCATTTCTCCCTTTGGAACTAAGACCTCTAGACCAGCAGAGCATAGGATCATGGGGACAGGAAATAAAAAATTTTGCAAGTGATCCACTAGGGTTAATAATGAGTGGTGTCACTCCCATTTCTACTCCTTCATTCCTGAACCCATGAATCCTGAGTATGGGAGAAAGAGCACCATATATTGAACACTGGTTTAGAGCATATCCAGCCTCCTGGAGAACATTACCCCAGCCCTAAAAGGTATTGTGACCTAGCTGGCAAAGTAATTCTGTGGTTAAAAGGTCATTCCATTGTTCTATCAGGCCAGTTGCTTCAGGATGATGGGGAACATGGTAAGACCAGTGTATTCCACAAGCATGGGTCCATTGCTTCACTTTATTTGCTGTGAAGTGAGTTCCTCGATCCAAGGCAACTACTCTGTATGATACCATGATGGTAGATAAGGCGTGTGTAAGTCCACAGATGGTAGCTTTGGCAGAAGTACTGCACACAGGGAAGGCAAATCCTTACCCAGAGTAACTGTCTATCCCCAAAAGAACAAAATGCTGCCCTTTCCATGATACAAAAAAAAAAAAAAAAACAAACCCACTGTCATCAAGTCGATTCCAACTCATAGTGACCCCATAGAACAGAGGAGTACTGCCCTATAGGGTTTCCAAGCCTGTAAATCTTTACAGAAGCAGACTGCTGCATTTTTCTCTTGTGGAGCAGCTGGTGGGTTTGAATTGTTGACCTTTCAGTTAGCAACCTAGTGCTTTAAGCGCTGTGCCACCAGACCTCCTTCTTTCTATGATAGAAGCTTTCCAGTGGAATCAACCTACCACCAGGTTGCTGACTGATCACCCGAAGGAGTGGTGCCATATTGGGGACTCAGTGTTGGTCTCTGCTGCTGGCAGATTAGTCACTCAGCAGTGACTGTAGCCAAGTTTGCCTTGGTGAATGGAAGTCCATGTTGCTGAGCCCATGCATAACCTTCATCCCACCACCATGGCCACTTTGTTCATGAGCTTACTGGGCAATGATAGGAGTTGCTGGTACCCATAGAACGGGTCATCTATCCACTCAATTGTTAAAATCCTCTTCTGCTAAGGTCACCCTCTGGTGAGCATTCACATGAGACACACATATCTTCACTTATTTGGCCCATTCAAAGAGGTTTATCCACATACTTCTTCCTCATATCTCCTTGTCACCAATTTTCCAATCATGTTCTTTCCAAGTCCTTTATCATCCAGCCAAACCATTGGCCACAGCCCATGGCTCAGTATAGAATCACACATCTGGCCATTTCTCCTTCCAAGCAAAATGAGCAACCATGTGCATTGCTAGAAGTTAAATCCACTACAAGAATTTCCCTTCATCATTGTACTTCATGGAGGTCACAGAAAGGGGCTGCAGTACTGCTGCTGTCCACTTTTGAGTGGTGCCTGCATATCCCACAGAACCATCTGTAAACAGGCATAAGTTTTCTCTTCCTCAGTCAACTGATAGTAAGGGACTCCCCATGAAGTCATAGATGCACACTGGGAGAAGGAAGATAATGTGAGAGGAGTAGGGACCATGGGCTTTTAGTGCACTTCCTCATATAATTTACTTGTGCCTTCAGGTCCTGCTCAAGTCTGATCTCGTATACTCCAATTCCATTTAATGATGGAGTGCTATGTGCACATCCAAATTTATGACACTGTGGGTCAGACAACCCCCAGTTCATGATGGGAAATTCAGGATACATGATAACTTGATGGCCCGTGGTTAAGAGTTATGTATATACTAAGGCCCAGTAACAAGCCAAAAGCTGTTTCTCAAAGGAGAGTAGTTATCTTCAGAGGATGGCAGGGATTTTCTCCAAAATCCTAAGGGTCTGCACCGTGATTCACCAACAGGGACCTGTCAAAGACTCGAAACAGCATCTGTATCTGCCATTAACACATCAAACACTGTTGGACCAATTAGATCATATGGCCCAAGTGGCATAGAAGCTTGCACAGTAGCCTGGACCTGTGGTAGAGCCTCTTGTTTTGGAGACTTCTCAAAACTAGCTGCTTTTTCAGTCACTTGAAAAATAGGCTGAATAGCACACCCAAATGAGTGATATGTTGCCTCCAAAATCCAAAGATGCCCAACAGGCATTACACCCCATTTTTTGTTGTAGGAGGGACCAGATGTAATAACTTATCCTTCATTTTAGAAGGAATATCTCCACATGTCCCACACTGCTGGATCTTTAAAATTTACACTGAGGTGGAAGGTGCCTGCTTTTTTGTTGAGTTAATTTCCCACTCTTTAACACACGAATGTCTTACCAATAAGTAGAGTGAGTGATACGTCTGCCTTACTAGGTCCAATCATCATAATGTTGTCAATGTAATGGACCAGTGTGACATCTTGTGGAAGGGAAAGGAGATCAAGGCCCCTGTGGACTAAATTATGACATAGAGCTGCAGTGTTGTTATACCTCTGATATAGGACAGTGAAAGTGTATTACTGACACTGCCAGCTGAAGGTAAACTGCTTCTGATGGTCTTCTGAAACAGGTATGGAGAAAAAACCATTGGCCAGACTAATAGCTACATACCGAGTTCCAGGAGATATATTAATTTGCTCAAGCAATGAAACCACATTTAGAACAACAGCTGTACTTGGAGTCACCACCTGGTTAGTTTATAGTAATCCACTATCATGCTCCAAGATCCATCTGTTTTTTGCACAGACCAAATAAGTGAGGTGAATGGGGATGTGGTGAAAATCACCATCCCTGCATCCTTCAAGTCCTTGATGGTGACACTAATTTCTGAAATCCCTCTAGGTATGTGGTACTCCTTTTGCCTTGCTATTTATCTAGGTGGGGGCAGTTCTAATAGCTTCTACTTGGCCTTTCCTACCATAACAGCCCTTACTCCACATATCAGGGATCTAATGTGGGTGTTCTGCCAGTTGCTGAGTATGGCTATTCCAATTAGGCATTCTGGAACTGAGTAAATCACTGCAAGATAAGTTTGGGGTCCCACTGGACCCACTGTGTGACAGACCTGTCTGAAGACTCTATTAATAACCTGACCTCCATACTCCCCTACTCTGACCTGTAGGACATGGTGATGTTTTGTGTCTCCTGGAATAAGTGCAAATCAGGACCAGTGTCCAGTAATCCCCTAAATGTCTAATTATTTCCTTTTCCTCAAGGAACAGTCACTTTCATAAAAGGCTGTAGATACCTTTGGGGAAGGCTGGGAGAAAGATTAACAGTATACATTTTTGGCAGTATCCTTCCTCAAGGGGATTTGGCCTCCCTTTCATTCAAGGGGTTGTGAGTCTGTAAACTGACTTAAATCTGGGAATTGACTGAGGGACCATGACTTTCTATTTTGGCTATTCAGGTTAGACAGCTATCCACTTGACCTAGAATTATTCTGCTAGTAAATATTTAGTAGGTTTCTCATCTATTTCATTCCTAGGGTTACCATGACTAACTAGCCAAAGCCATAAGTTCATGTGAGTCAGATCCTTCTGATTACTGCTTTGACTCTGCTATTACGTAATCATACCCACCTTGACTTTGGCAATTAAGTGCTGCCACTTAGTCCCTGGCTTCCCGGAATCTAATCATCCCCATTGTAGTTAAGTGTCTTAATTGATTCATGGCAGTTCCCACTGTAATATCTGACCTATCTAGAAGAGTAATCACAAGTCTCCGAGGATGCTGGGGCTGCCTTCACAAATTTGTTCCTCATAGTTGTGGTGATAAGTGTGTCCTTTGAGCACTCCCTGGGTAGGTCAGTGAGTCCGACATGATAAATCCACTGTAATATTCCAGTTTCCCTAAGCCTTTGAATACCTTCTTCTAAAGAATACCAAGGCATTTCTTACGTTTCAACTTCATTTAGTGTAGACCACCTTTTGGTCTACCTTTCAGTCAACCAACCATATAAACTTTTAGATCCTTTTCTGATCTCTCAAGTGAAACATTGAATGAAGAATCTCTGCTTAGTGGGTACATATCAATAAACTCAGACTGATTCAACTTTATGTTCCTTGTACCATTATTTCACACCCTTAATAGCCATTCCTACACATACTCGCCAGGTTTCTGTTGTATGTATTAGAAAAATCAAGTAGTTTTTTTTGGAGTATAGCTACCTCCTCATGGGTTGCACTTTGTACTGCACCTCTTGGGGCTCACTGGGACTTAAGTCTAGTTATAGGTATAAAAAGCAAAAATGGGTGGTGGTGAGGGGCCCTGGGGACTTTCAGCAATGTCTTGAAAGGCAATGCATCTGCCTCAGGCGATGACCCAGACAATGCCCCTGTGCTGCCTCAGACAAGGACTCTTCAGACACAGGTTAGTTAGTATCATCAGATGGGGGTGAAAAGAACGGTTTTACTGGAGAAGGTGGCTTAGCAGACAAAGCTGGATTAATCTCTTCATGTGGGAGTGAGAGGACCGATTCTGTTGGCAGGGGTGATTAAACAGAATTTAGGGACTCAATATCCCCAGCTTCAAGGTTATCTTCCCATATATTCCCATCCCAAGTTTCAGGATCCTATTTCTTACCAATCAATGTCCTAGCTTTATTTTCAGACAACATTGGAGGTTGGAATTCAGTTGGCATTGTAATTCAGCCACTCTTAGGATAAGACTCTGGGTTTGATTTTCAGCAATATCAGCTCTGTTACTACAAGAAATAAGGATTTTTTCAGGGCACAAATAGCCACTTTTAGGTCTTATATGTGGTGACTTAGCTGGGACTCTGCAGTCCTGAACTTATCCTTTTCTTTCCTCACTTTGTCCAGAGAAGGTAGGACCAACCAGCCAGCTTCATTATACTTCTCAGTTTGACAAAAGTGATAAAAAGTATCAAATACACGATCACCCAGAGCCTTGCCTCTCATAAATATTTGATCCAATCATGGTGATATTTTGTGTACTATTGCCACATCACACCTTGGATTAACAATGCCCTCTTTTCTACTGGAAATAAAGTTGTTAGTGCCTAAGTCTAGCCAGAATTAAAAACAAATTCAGAAAACTCATCCTTAAGATTTTTTTCCTCTAGAACCATTCTTGGTACCAAATGTCTTAGTGTAGGTACTCTAGAGGAGCAAAATCAGTTTAGTGTATATGAATATATAGAGAGAGAAATTTACTTCAAGGGAATGGCTCACACAATTGTGAGGAAATGGCTCATGCAATTGTGGTGCTGACAAGTCATAAACCTGTGGGTCAGGTGGTAGGTTGAAGGCCTCTCCTGGCTCATAGGGTGGTTGGTGTTGGTGAATCCAAAATTTACAGGTCAAGAGGCAGGCCAGAAACTTCTGCAGACTTACATCCCAAGAAACGGAGTTCAGACGATGAGAAGAGTGCAGTGTTGAAAAAGAGAACGAGATTTGCCTGAAGATCCATTTATTTTATGGAGGCAGGACACATTCCCAAGGAAACTCCTCTTTCAACTGTTTGACTGCTCACATTAGATCACAAAATGGAAGGTGATTTCATACTGTCTGCAAACCACTAAGAATCATAGCCTAGCCAACTTGACACATAACCATCACATATAGTTTTCATTATTACAAAAGACTCCCTTAGCATATTATGTAGTGTAGATTTGCTAGTGACAAATTCTCTTTGTTTTCATTTATTTTTCTTGTATTTTTGTACTAAATAGAATTCTGGTTGATAATTTTTTTGTTTTGTTTTGTTTTCTTCAGGACTTAAAAAATGATGTTCCAAGTCTTCTGGCTGCCAAAGTTTCTGCTGAGAAGACCAGAGTTATACAAATTATTGTTCCTCTGCTTGCAAAATGTCAATATGTTCTGATTGCTTCAAGATTTTCTTGTTATTTTGGTTTTCAGCAGTTTGCCTATAATGGTTCTAACCATTTGTACTTTTCCTATTTGAAGTTTACTGAGCTTATTATATCTGTAAAATTCTATCTTACAAAAAATTTGAGGAATTTTAAGCAAAGATTTCTGAAACATTTTTTTTCTGCCTCATCCCTCCATAACTTTTGTTCTGTAATTAAAAATATACATATTGGACTTTTGGTATATCTTACATGTCCTTAAGTCTCTGTTCATTTTATTCAATATTTTTTTGTACATATTGAGTAGTTTCTCTTGCTGTATCTCAAGTTTACTGAATCTTTTTGTATGTCATCTTCATTTTGAAATGAGGTCTATTGATAATGGTATACGTTTCTAAATCTAGAATTTTCATCAGTTAGTTTTATACATTTTGATTATTTTGTATTTCTTTTAAATATTTTATATTTTAAATTTTCTATCTCTTCATTTCTTATTGACATATTTTCCTTTGCTTCATTAAGTATAGTTAAAACTGTGTTAAAGTTCTTGTCTAGTTATTCTTACATCTGAGTTATCTTGTAGTTTGCCTCTAAAGATTGTCTTTTTTCCTTGAAAAAGGATAACTTTTTTTTTCTCCTTATTTTTTGTATCTTCTGTTATGGAGGATCTGAATTGTGTTTCATTACTCTAAAAATCTTGATATTTTTATGCAATGATTAGAACTTTCAAAATTCTAAATAGCTTGGGCTTCTAAAAATATGAAATCATTGTTAAAGAAATGGTCATACTGGTAACTATACAAATATATATATTTCATTGGGTAAATATTTTCCTCATAACAATATATCTATAGATGGCATACATGGTGATATTTTAAAGAAAATATTTTTTTCTCCTTGTCTAAATTTATGTTTTTTCACCTAAAACCTGTAGTATAAGTCACTTTCAATAATTAAGCTTTTATTAAACAGGAAATTCAACCATATGTGTAAGTGGAGAAACAAAAACATCACATATATTGATATTTTCTAATTTAATTTTAGTCATTTTTAACCTTCATATATGATTTCCTTTTCATGTAGTTTTAAACAAGTGTACAAATGATTTTGTAACCTATTTTTTATTGAGGTGAAGTTCAATGTAAGATAAAATTAAGCATTTTACAGTTAACAATTCAGTGACTATGGTACCAGTTATTTGGTTAAACACTAGTTGGATGTCCTTATTAAGTAGTTCCAAGTGATTAAATTAGGTGCACTAAAGTAAAGCAAATTATCCTCCATAATGTCTGTGGGCCTCATTTAATCAACTGAAGGCCTTAAAAGAAAAAAAAAAAAGACATTTGCCTAAGACGTATTCTGTCTCCAGACTATAAATAGATATTTTACCAGAACTTAATGACTCTTCATTATTCCTGTCCCCTAATTTACAGATTTTGACACCCAAGACTGCTGTAATCTCCTGTTACCTGAACTACAGATTTTGAACATGCCGGCCCTTCACAATCGCATGAGCCAATTTCTTAAAATAAATTTCCTATCTATCTATCTATCTGTCTCTGTCTGTCTATCTGTCTTTCTATCTGTCTGTCTATCTGTCTGTCTGTCTGTCCATCTGCCTGTCTGCCTGTCTAGCCATCTGTCCATCTGTCCATCCATACATTCAACTCTCCATCCATCTATCTTAATGATTCTGTTTCTCTAGAGAACCCTGAATAACACATTTGGTAAATAAAGAGGATAAAGTTTTTGAAGGTCTTATATTGTCCAACAAGAATATTTTTTGCAAGTAGTAGTTATAAGTATTATAAGTGGCAGATATCTAGATGGAGATGTAGTTGGAAATACCTGTAAGAAGTTCTATAAACACATCCACACTAGAAACACAGATTTCATATTCTGTAGTTAGTTGTTCGAGAAAGGTATATTCCCAGAGTAAATAATCTGATGAGTAAGAAAAAGTGTGGATAAAAGATAGAGTCCTGAGTAAACACCAACATTTTAAAGGACAGGCAGAACAAGTATATTTGGTAATGATACCTGACTATTAAAACGTTGTTGTTGTTTGCCGTCTAGTCTATTCTAACTCATAGTGACTCCGTGTGACAGAGTAGAACTGCCCCATAGGGTTTTCTAGGCTGTAATCTTTACAGGAGATCTCCAGGTCTTCTGTCTCATGGAGCTGCTGGTAGGTTCCAACTACCAGCCTCTCCGTTAGAGCTGAGAACTTAACCATAAAGCCACATGGTTACTATTAAAAAGTTAGCATCACGTATATATGGTTTGTTACATAAAACATACCTGTCGGGGCTGGAGTATATATATTTCTGCATCAACATGTGGGGCTAGACCAATAGGTTTGTCTGTGTGAAAGAACAACTCCCGCAGGTTTACATCAAGTGGTATAGGCACAGTGGTCACAAAGCAAACTTTCTATTTCAGAGCTTTTTGAATTGTAGATTTGATGATAATGGATTGAAAACCTGGTACTATAGTTAGGATGGTATTGCCAGTCGTGGTGGTAAAATAGCATTCAGAATTGACCCATTTATCAGATAATTAAGTAAGTTTTGATTGTACCCACACAAAGAGGTCAAGACTAAGGCAAAGAGGGTGAGGGCAGGGAAACATTAATGTAAGAAAACTTGTGGACGGTGGCTGAAATCATGAGTGGAGGGAAGGACTGAGTTTTGCAAAGAGAATTAAAATAGAGACAGTAACGAAGAGTTTCTAGTGAGTGTCTTAAATTTATAAAAATAATGGTTATTGAAAACATAACTAAAAATAGGACCCCACAACCTCTTTCACAGTTAAAAGAGAAAAAGTTTAAAAATGTTCTTAAAAAGAGGATAAGAAAGCATATCAAGGGAAAGTGCTTGGCTTCTGCAGTATTTATTTTCATAATACTAACAAAATTATAGTAAATTTGAAAAGTTCAAACTTTTTTTTTTTTTCCCAAAGCAACTACCCGTTAGTGATGTTTATACTCAAAAGTCAAGGTTAAAAAGTAAGAATTTTATAGCCTTTGATTTTGTAACAGCTTAAGTATAGTTCAGCATCTGTTTACTTTCAGGAAAAGAAGGGGGGGGTATAACTGAAATTTTACTTGACTTAACCTTAGTTCCAAATAGTCATTTGATTGCCAAGAAAATGAGCTCATCTTTCTTCCTTGTGATTTTGTGACTTCTTGCCCTTTCCTCTGTAAACATTTTAACAATAGGGACCTTTTATACTAATTACAATTTTAGGTACATATTTTTGCCTGCACCTATGAAGAAAATGTTAAGGGAGAACTTAGAGACTTTGAGCTTAGTAGCAATAGAAAATAATTTCTACACATTTCTAGTAATTATCTGTAGACTTACGGAAAGCACTTCTTTGTAGGGATGTATGTAGGGATGTATGTAGGGATGTGGCAGTTTACATACATCAGCATTTTTTTTTTTAATTTATTTGATAGGAAGTAATTGCCATGTACAGTTATAGTTCCTAAGTAAAGCAAAAATCATCCCCTTGAACACCCAGATAAGTCAGGTACTATGAGTAAACAAAAAGGATTCACAGGCTTTCATTCTCTCTTATATGAATGATTATCATTCCAGCCAATAATCCTAGATTTTAAATTTATAAATTTTCAATTTAAATGATATAAATTTGCAAATAAACTCAAGATTTAGTTGAGTGGACATCACGTGGCCAAGATTTAGGCCAGTACTATCTCATGGTACAGAACAATGGACCACTTTGGTAGTTACTCTTCTGGTATATATAGCCTAATAATTACCCCCCAAAACCTTGAAAATTATTTTCAAGTGGACTATATTGACTATAGCGGACTTTGTTGCTCATTGTAGCTTCAATTTTGAATGCACATGAAATTATCTCTTATTTTTAAAGATCAATAAAGTGATAATTCTGAGGAAATTTTTTTTGTTTGTTTGATTTCATTTTTAATGTTTTGTTTGTTTTATCAGGGTAAGAGCAAACTGATTGCTTCTCTGAAGGAAATTGTGTTGCAATACAAACTTGGCATCCCTGTCTCATATTAGAGAAAGGAGTTACCTGGATTAATGGTCACACAAGATATTAGAAGTTAGGTCATCATCCAATAGAGATTTTTATTTTCAGAATTCTTAACAGTTTCCTGAAAGGATCTTTATAGTCCCAGAATATGACCATCACTAGAATTAGTTGTATGGAACAACAAACATTATGAAAATCCTGTCACACCATTTATAAAGCAAATGTGACAATGATGTGTGATAGTCAAAGTACAAAGCACAGATGGTGACTGAGTGCCAAAATTTTTAACTGATTCCTTTCAGTTGATCATGCATAATTTAATATGTCAGTCAATTGAGGTTCTCAATAGAGAATAGAAAAGTTGTGGGAGGTAATTGAAAAAGAACCTCTTGGAGCTAATATTAACAGAAAATAGACTACAGTGCAGCAGCCAAAAAATACTATCTGATGAGTTTTCTATATTTTGATTCAGAGTTGTAAATTCGTTATTAATTTTTTCCTATTACAAGATGGCCTAAAAAATGGTATACATTTAAAAGAATCTTAGGTGATTTTTATTCATTTGTTATGAAATTTATTTTCTCTGAAGTATTTTTATAATAGTCAAATGCATAGATATAAATAGAAGAAATGCAAAAAAAATTGAAATTTTTAAAAGGCTGTAAAATATTGATGAAAATATTCATAGGTGTGTGTGAAACGAAAACTTAGGATATCTGTAGACATAAATAAGCATTTCTCTATTGATAAATATTACTATTATTTTTTGTTTAAGTAAAATTATCTACATAATTTTAAAGCGTGATGTGAACTTTCTAGTAAACATTGTAGCTCTTTAAAATTCTAGTTTACAGAAGTACTTAAGTGTGGGGATATATATGCCATTTAAACATGGCTGTACTATTGACAACTGCAGCCCCCACAGGCCTCTATGCTGCACAGCATGTTGAGACTTGTCTCCAACATGTCGAGACTTGTCAGATGTGTTCTCCCAAACCCTATTGTCCCTTTACTGATTGACTTGTTTACCTGAATTCCTTCTTCCTTGCCCGTACTCA
>NW_004443949.1:12296396-12314443 GCF_000243295.1 Trichechus manatus latirostris | reverse complement strand
GACTCCTCAGAGTGACCCTCCTGGCCCCACTTCTCTGTAAGAGTTGTGCAGTTGGTTACTGTCTTCGCCGTTCCGATTACCGTCGCCGCTGCGACACTTAAGATTTTTTTTCTTTATTAAAGTTACCTACCCTATTCATTGCTGTGTCAAACTTGTAGATACTTGTTGATATACCTTTTACCCCTCTGCTCAAGGAGCTATACTATAAAAGGTAGCCACACAAACTATATATATACATATTTTTAACTGTTTTTGAAGATACTGAAACAGTAAAGAACAGAGATAGGAAACTGAACACTTTAACTTTTAAGCTAATAAAATCAGTTATCTCATAAGTACTTGAAATGTTAATTTACATTTTTAAAATTACAGAAAAAAATATTCTATGAGCACCGTTAGATTACCATTAAGTATACATAACACAAAGTTGCAAAGTTAAGGAGAAGTTGGCATACATTCAGGAGAAAACCTCTGGAAAGGGTTTATCAGAAGCACTGGACATTTGAACTGCACCCTTGACCCTAAGGAAACCCTGGTGGTGCAGTGGTTAAGAACTCGGCAGCTAACCAAAAGGTCGGCAGTCAAATCCACCAGGTGCTCCTTGGAAACCGTACGGGGCAGTTCTACTCTGTCCTATAAGGTTGCTATGAGTCAGAATTGACTAGATGGCAACAGCTTTTTTCTTTTTTTTTTTTTTTCCTCGACCCTAACTCTCCACCAGGTGTTTGTGGCTGTCGTTCAGGATGGGGTAGCCGCAGAGCCACCTGCTTTCTTCATTATTCTAGGGTAGCTGTAAACCTTGCCCAACCTCAAACAATTATTTACCGGCTGTAAAACAATATTAAATACCCTATCCTTGGGTCTGTGTATCTTAGATCTTAGCTACCTGACAAAAACAAAAAAATACCAAAACAATGCAAAATTTGTTGCCATCCAGTTGATTCTGACTCATGGCAACCACATGTGTTTCAGAGAACTGAGCTTCCTAGGTTTTCAATGGCTGTGAGCTTTCAGAAGTAGATCACCAGGCCTTTCTTCTGAGGAGATTCTCAGTGAATTTGAACCACCTGTCTTTCAGTTAATAGGCTAACACTTAACTGTTTGCACCACCCAGGGACTCCTAGCTGCCTGTCTTCTTGCCCACCTATATCCGTGATGTTAATTTACACGTTGCTCTTCAGTCAGTGCTCATAATATGCATATAAAATAATTAGTATCCTCATTTCCCACAAGTCCATAAAGGTGCTGACTATAAAAATGAGAAATAAGAACAAATTAAAGAGTACATAAATTCTAATATAAAACTTTTAAACATAAGAAATTTGGGAATTTGTAGTGGAACA
The DNA here is from genome assembly GCF_000243295.1 of Trichechus manatus latirostris. Classification (NCBI taxonomy): domain Eukaryota; kingdom Metazoa; phylum Chordata; class Mammalia; order Sirenia; family Trichechidae; genus Trichechus; species Trichechus manatus. The sequence goes on along the minus strand of NW_004443949.1, from coordinate 12,313,100 downwards.
TTATGATTAGAAAAAAATGGAATTCAAATATATACACAAATATATACGTAACATGATTTAGTACGGCTTTACTCGTTTCAAAAAAACATTAAAAAAGTTAGGATACTTCATATTTTCTGTACGTAATTACAGTAAATTATTCAAAGGTGATTAAGTCAAAACCACAGATAGAAAGAGAAAAAGAAAATATATCTTCCACAATACTTATTTTTTTCTTCACTTCTCTGTAGCTTCAGCACTGTACTGAAAAATAATGCTAGCTGAGCAAGGAGAAGGGCTGAGAGAAGTAAAGGATCTTTCTTTTTTCCTACTTTGTCACTAAGCCAGAAGAAGAAATGTCAAAACAGACCACTCAATTTGGGCTGGGCTTTGGAAATTTTGACAACAAATATATAAAGCACATGCTCTTAGGAATTTTCAGAAAAAATTAGTTCTTTATTATAGTCATCTGAAAATGGCAGAAATAAACTCACAATGTGCTGAAACTTCTATGGTTTATTTGTAATAATGGATGATAAATATCAATTTTTTTTTTAATTCTTAATTTCTTAGGTGTAGAATTATGCATGTTTTCCTAAATGTGGCTAAGTATATTATCTAACAGAAATGATTTAATGGTGGTACATATTTAATCCACCACTCATCTGTCACTTCATGGTACTGTAGTGACTGGTAGGTTGCTGTGATGCTGGAAGCAATGCCATCAGTATTTCAAGTACCAGCATAGTCACCCATTGTGGACAGGTTTCAGCTGACCTTCTAGACTAAGATGGACTAGAAAGAAGGACCAGGCAGTCTACTTCTGAAAAAATCGGCCGGTAGAAACCTTATGGATAGCAGCAGAACACTGTCTGATACGCTATAGGAAGATGAGCCCCTCAGGTTTGAAAGCAGTCAAAATATGACTGGGAAAGAGCTGCTTCCCAAAATAGAGTCCAACTTAACGACATGGATAGAGTAAAGATTTTGGGACCTTCATTTTCTGATGGTGCATGATTGAAAATGCAAAGAAGCAGAGGCAAACATTCATTATTAATTGGAAATGTGCAATATATAAGGTATGAATCTAGGAAAACTGGAAGTCAAAGTTATCACTTTACTTGGATCAACCCCCATGGAATCAGCAGTCAAGAAATCAAAAGACATATAGCCTTGGGCAGATCTGCTGCAAACGATGTCTTTAAAGTATTAAAAAGCAAACATGTCACCTTGAAGACTGAGGTACGCCCGGCCCAAGCCATGGTGTTTTCAATCTCCTCATATGTATGCGAATGCTGGAAAATGAATAAGGAAGGCTGAAGAAGAATTAATGCCTTTGAATTTTGGTGTTGGCAAAGAATATTGACTATACCATGGACTGCCAAAAGAACGAGCAAATCTGTCTGGGAAGAAGTACAGTCAGGATGCTCATTAGAAGCAAGAATGGTGAGTCTATGTCTCACATATTTTGGACATGCTATCTGAAGGGATGAGTCCCTAGAGAAGGACATCATGCTTGATAATGTAGAGGGCCAGCGTAATAGAGGAAGATCGTCAAGGAGATGGATTTACACAGTGGCTGCAACAATGGGCTCAAGTGTAGCAACGATTGTGAGGATGGCACAGGACCGGGCAGCATTTCATTCTGTTGTATGTAAGGTCGCTATGAATCGGAACTAACTCGATGGCACCTAACAGCAACAACAACATTGTAGCATAGCTAACTATTTTAGCAAAAGTGCTACAAATATTGCTTTGGAACTGGTTTCTAATACACATCATGAGGATAGCTGATAAAAGCTAATGGGTTGAGGAGGATAAGAGGCAAAACTGAAAACAAACAAACAAACAAAAAAAAACATGTGGATGGAAGAGAATCAAAGACCAACCTTTTTTCCTACATAATTTTATGACAAGCTTGGCCTATTTGTTGACTAAAGCAGTAGATACTCTGGAATATAGTTACACCGCCTAACGATCCAGCATATTTGTGGATGTGTACTTCTAACTGTGACCGCTTTCCCTGTTGGACATTTAAAATGAGTTGACCCTCCTTTCCTAATGAAGCCCATTCTGTATCCTTCTTCTACGGAAGACTAAGGCAAAGTAGATTCTGCATAGTTCACAATACAGAGACTAGATGTGGCTACTGATCAAGTGAAAAGTAAAGTCCTGCAAAATTTTTAAGATGTGTTAGCAAAAGTGGTCAATCAGACTCAGCTGAGCCAATGAGAAAATAGCACAGAACCTGCTTCACTAGTGAGTTGATCCTGAACTCAAATTGCACGCTCGTTGTTTTACTCAGGAAATCTTTATCAGTGGAGGCCGTGTAAATCCCCTACACCATTGTTCAAGCTCTCTCTTCCCCTTTAGTAACAAATATGGAGGCTTCATGTTGATATTGTAGAACAGTCTGGAATCATTGAGTTATCACATGGACTGAAATTGCCCTGGAAAATCATAGGGATCCACAGCACATATAGATCAGCAAGAAACGAACTTCTGTTGCGTTAAGTAAATAAGAGTATTCTGATACAGTGAACTTAACCAAACCTTTTAATTGTCTATCAAGAGTAAATGAAAATTAATAACAGATCTTTCCAGACATGGACAAATAGTCTATCTAGGAGGGAATTTGCTTTTCTATATCTGAAAAGTGGAAGTAAACTCAAACACTGAATAGGATTACAGCTGCCCTACCTGGTACTATACTGAATGCTTATAGCTTTCCTGTAGTCCCAGGCAGAAACTTTCACTGGCAAGATTCCACTCTAAGCAAAAATAAAAACCAGAATTCTGGGTCCAACTCTCTACAGCAAGAAAGAGCTGATGTTAAACTTATCCTGTATCTTCCATTGAAAATTATAATCACTAGCTAGATAAAGATAACACTGTGAAGAATGGGAATTCCAGAACACTTAATTGTGCCCATGAGGAACCTGTACGTAGATCAAGAGGCAGATGTTTGGACAGAACAAGGGGATACTGTGTGGTTTAAAGTCAGGAAAGGTGTGTGTCAGGGTTGTATCCTTTCACCACACATATTCAATCTGTATGCTGAGCAAATAATCTGAGAAGTTGGACTCTTTGAAGAGGAATGGGGCATGAAGATTGAAGGAAGACTCATTAACAACCTGCATTATGCAGATGACACAACCTTGCTTGCTGAAAGTGAAGAGGACTTGAAGCACTTACTGATGCAGATCAAAGACCACAGCCTTCAGTTCAGATTACACCTCAACATAAAGAAAACAAAAATCCTCACAAGTGGACCAGTAAGCAACATCATAATAAACGGAGAAAAGATTGAAGTTGTCAAGGATTTCATTTTACTTGGATCCACAATCAACACCCTTGGAAGCGGCAGTCAAGAAATGAAAAGACACAGTGCATTGGGCAAATCTACTGCGAAAAAGTTTTGAAAAGCAAAGATGTCACCTTGAAGACTAAGGTGCGCCTGACCCAAGCCATGGTGTTTTCAATTGCCTCATATGCATGGGAAGCTGGACAATGAACAAGGAAGACTGGAGAAGAATTGACGCCTTTGAGTTGTGGTGTTGGCGAAGAATATTGAATATACCATGGATTGCAAAACGAACAAACAAATCTGTCTTGGAAAAAGTACAACCAGAATGCTCCTTAGAAGCAAGGATGATGAGACTATGTCTCACATACTTGGACACGTTATCAGGAGGGATCAGTCTGTGGAGAAGGACATCGTCCTTAGTAAAATAGAGGGTTAGTCTGCAAAAAAGAGGAAGACCCTCAATGAGATGGATTGACACAGTGGCTGCAACAATGGGCTCAAACATAATAATGATTATCGGGGTGGCGCAGGACCAGGCAGTGTTTCATTCTGTTCTACATAGGCTTGCAATGAGTCAGAACCAACTCCATGGCACCTAACAACAACAGCTAGATAAAAACGTAGCCACAGAGTAACCATATTAATTATCTAAGGCAGAAATTCACCAAGAACATTCTAAGAAATATATGTTCTACAGGATTACTCCAGGAAAGGCATCTGTGGTCAAATACATTTGGGAAATCCTGCACAGCATGTTCAAAATTCAGAATGCATATTAGTACATTAAAGGTCTTAGAAGTCCAGAATTAAAGAAATCTATACAAATTTGCTGAACATATTTTTTTCCAAATTTATTTGTTAATTAAATTTATTTGTTCATTTATTTGTTAATTGTTTATGTAACCCAAGTTAATATCCTGAGTATCTGTGTTCCCAGAACACCCATTAGGAATAATATAGAAAACTCTTGAAATAGTGCAGTTCTGACCATGGTTGGAAGAAAACACTGTGAAAGGGGAAATAAGTTACATCAAAAACAAAGCAGAAGCCAGAACAGAAGAGACGTGTCATACCAATCGCCAAGTTGTGTCAGCCCCACCACAATGAAGGAAAAACCACACAATTGATCTAACCTTGGCAGTAGTAGCAGCCACAACAATGAATGTATGATTTGATCATGGCCTCATTAACAATATCCGACTTTCAGACACAGTAAATGACATGACATCTTCTGGTCTTTGCAAGACTGTGGACCTTTGTTCTTTACTTTATCTGAAACAGAATATCTCATTTTCATTTTTTTTCTTTTATTATAACTTTCATTTGATATATTGAGATTGACTTGCCCAAAGAGGGAAATTGGCATGAGTCATTTGGACTATGCCCAGGTTTCTCTGTATGGTCTGAAGACAATAGCAAGATGAATTTTCTGAATGTTAATCTAGATACTTAGTGTCATAAGTATTTGTCAAACAAAGATTAGATATATATGTTAAGAAAAGTAGAAAGTTGTGGAGAGACTGGAACACTTATACACTGTTGGTAGGAATGTAAAATGGTACAACCACTCTGGAAATCGATTTGGTGCTTCCTTAAAAAGCTAGAAATAGAAGTACCATACGATCCAGCAATTCCACTCCTTGGAATATATCCTGGAGAAATAAAAGCCATCACACGAATAGACATATGCACACCCATGTTCACTGCAGCACTGTTCACTATAGCAAAAAGATGGAAACAAGATAGGTGCCCATCAACAGACAAACAAATTATGGTATATTCACACAATGGAATACTACGCAGTGATAAAGAACAATGATGAATCTATGAAACATTTTATAACATGGAGGACTCTGGAGGGCATTATGCTGAGTGAATTTAGTCAGTCCAAGATGGACAAATATTGTATAAGACCACTATTATAAGAACTCAAGAAAAGGTTTAAACACAGAAGAAAACATTCTTTGATGGTTACAAGGGTGGGGAGGGAGGGAGAGGTTTATTCACTAACTAGATAGTAGACAAGAATTATCTTAGGTGAAGCGAAGGGCAGCACACACTGCAGGGGAAGTCATCACAACTGGACTAAACTAAAGCTAGGTTTGACTACAAACACTTCGAGGAACAGAGTAGTAGGGGACCATGCTTTCAGGGGACATCTAGGTCAATTGACATAACATCATTAAGCAAATGTTCTGCAACCTACTTTGGTGAGTGGCATCTGGGGTCTTAAAAGCTAGCAAATGGCCATCTAAGATGCATCAATTGGTCCCAACCACCTGGAGTAAAGGAGAATGAAGAACACCAAAGACACAAGGAAAGTAGTAGCCCAAGAGACAGAAAGGGCCACATAAACCAGAGACTTCATCAGCCTGAGACCAGAAGAACTAGATGGTGCCTGGCTACCACCAAAGACTGCCCTGACAGGGAACACAACAGACAGTCCCTGGTGGAGCAGCAGAAAGATGGGGTGCAGAACTCAAATTCTAATAAGACCAGACTTGATGGTCTGACTGAGACTGGAGGAACCCCAGAAAGCATGGCCCCTGGAGTCTCTGTCAACCCAGAACTGAAACAGTTCCCAAGGCCAACTCTTCAGACAAAGATTGGACTGGGAGTGTGGGACATAAAATAATACTCGTGAAGAGTTTCCTTCTTAGCTCAAGTAGACACATGAGACTAAATGGGCAGTTTCTGTCCAGAGGTGGGATGAGAAGGTAGAGAGGGTTAGGAGCTGGTTGAATGGACATAGGAGATCGGGGGGGAATGAAGGAGTGTGTTGTCACAGTATAGGGAGAGGAAATGGGGTCACATAACAATGTATGTATAAATTTTCGTATGAGACTAGCTTGAAATGTAAACTTTTGCTTAAACTACAACAATAAAAAAAATAGTGTGACAAAAAGAAAGGGAGAAGAACAGTGCAGTGAGGGAATTAAACTCAGAGGGACTTTTGGTTTGGTTATTGTTTTTGTGTTTCCAAAAATATTATTCTTCCTAAGAAGTCAACAGGAATCTTTCAGTATCAGCTTTCCAATGGTACTAGGTAATTTTTGAGTTATTCATAGACAAGGTAAGGCCTTCTTAGAAAGAATAGTCATACGGCTTCAACAAGAAAATTAGGAAGGCTCACAGGTAAATGATAATATAATCTTTCTGCATATAATAATGATAACAGTAGGTTCGTTTCTATTTTAACCACAGGTTATCTATCTATCTATCTATCTATCATGCCTGAAATAAAGTGCCAAAATATAAATAATGATTGTCCTTATGTATATAATATTTTGAGTGATTTATTCTTTGTGTTTGACACTCTTTTCTTTCTCCTTTGTTTTTCAAATCAAGCATTTGTAGTCGTGCAACATTTAACGTCCAGATATGGTTCTGTGAAATAGAACGTTATGTGATTTGGACATTGTGAAAACACCTGGGTCCAAGGGGCAAGGGGCTCCAGACACCAGGACCTGGGGACTGCTGTGTGGCATAAAGCATGCAGCTCTGGCGGCTCCCCTTGTGAATGTCTCAGCTAAGAGCTCGACCAGGCCTCATGGCCCCTCAGATCCCATGGCCCCTCAGGTCCCATGGCCTCTCAGTTCCCGTGGCCCTGAAGCCCTGTGAAGGTCATGGCGGGAGGGTGCAGGACAGCAGGGGAGAGGTCTCAGCGAAGCAGGCGGCCCCGATCTGGCCAGGTTTCACAATGCCTGCTGACCTTGGGCGCTCGGGAGCAAGATCAGGCACTCACTCCACCCAGCCGCAAGGACACCTGTTCCCACTAGTGGGGGCAGTGGGGCAGCTCACTGCAGAGTTGGGCTACGGACATCCCCCGGAGGGCACGTGCTGGGCCACAGAGGTATATGAGGTTGGCCATTGCCCAAATGGACGTTATGTGGCGCATGACTGTATGATGTTTAAAATCAACTTCAGAAAAAATGGCTTACAATAGAACTACACAAATACAGAGTGATTTGGTAATACCAAACTAATAATGTCAGAACAGATGGTTCTAGACAATTAATCTAATCATGTCATTTAGCATTTACAAACAGAGAGGTACCCAGATTTGCCTCTGGAATCAGACCTTGACAATCTGCACTCATTTGCCTTTCAAAGTATAAATCTGTTCTTTCTCAGGATAGCACATAATCAATTTAAAACTTAGTCATTAATGATGACTAGACAACCTGCTATCTCCTTGACTGGTTTCACATGTTTTCTGTCCTTTATAAAACGCTTTTTTCCTTCAGAAACATATGTTATTGCCAAATCCCTTGCGACATTTCCTTAAGAATCATTGTGGAGCAATGTGCATTAGTGAATGCACAGTATTAGGGATGCTTTAGGTTAACAATCTGCCTTGAACTCATTTTAGGTCATGTATTTCCCACTATCAAGAAGATCCATTATCAGCTAAGAGAAGGAGTTCAAACTATCAGCCGGAAATGATCATCGAAATGTATTAGTTTAGCCAAATGCCAATCAAATGATGTGCTCAGTGATGTGCTAGAGAAGCCAATGAGCAAAGTGAGCACATCTTTGGCACACTAACAAATGGCGTATTGTACTGTAGCTTCCAGCTCATACTTTCTACTTACAATCAAATTCTCAGACAATTCCTCAGTTGTGATATCCTGTGAGCCCAGTGGCAATGGGGTCATATTCATTACAATTCAGCTTTATGGAGCTAGTCTGTAAGAGAGGGTGAATGACAGGAAGCCAAACCACGTAGTGACTGATAAATTGAAGCAAGGCGATCACAAACAAGTCAGGCAGAGAAAATATTACAAAACTTCATTATTTGGCAAGTTAAAGCACTGTGAACATTGCTGATGGCTGAGATGTAGCAGGGAAAGAAAAAATATGTGTATACTGGCGTGTAAGCTACTGAATAGGGAAAGCTAGATCTCTGTAAAAATGTCATGTAGTCCCTGGGGCAGAGGCAAAACTCTGCACAATGATAGGTCGTGCAAGCAGTGGCCATTGCTAGTGACTAACAAAGAGTTCACAATATTATACGCGAATTACATTTCAAGTAAGAAATTTATACTTTAAACCAAGTTCATGGAAAATATTGGCATCTGGATCTTTTGAAACATAGCCCTTTGAAGATGTTGTCTGTTGCTGAGTTTCATAGATTAGTAATGAATTAGACAGTAATCATTTAAACTGTAAATTATAATGTATTTAGTATGATCATTGAATTTTAATTAGGCACCATTAGTGAGATTTATCACCTTCAATTGTTGAAATATGTAAGTGGTGTACTGCTCTGAGAAGTTTCAAAACAGCAGTAGAAGTGTTCCGAGTTAAGATGAAAGAAAAGAAGACAGGACCTCTTTATACACCTGTGCTGACGTCATTCCTTTTTTTTTTTTTTACTTCATTGAGATCCACACCCAGAGGCATGGATAACTTATCTAAATAACTGGAACCATTTTTAACAACCTCCCATAAAAGGCCTTGCTGATCATCTGTCTCCAAGAAGAATTTTCCTCCTGGATGGCTATAATGTCCAGTGAGACACACTTGAACCACTGTCACATTTATGAAGTAGAGTGGATAGGACTTAGTAAATACTGCGATCTACCCAGTAGCTCTACAGGAGAAAGACCTGGTGATCCGCTTCCTTAAAGGTTAAACAAACAAACAAAAAAATCCCACTGCCTTCATGTCGGTTTCTACTTATACAGTCTAGAAAACCCTGTGGGGTAGTTCTACTCTGTCGCCTGGCGTCTTTATGAATTGGAATTGACTCGATGGCACCTAAGAACAACAACGACACAGGGCACAGGAAAAGGAAGTGCTATAAAAAGACTCTCAGATTCGGTGTTTGAGCAAATGTTTAGATGGTGAAGCCAACTGCAAAGGCAGGGATTATCTTTCCAAAACTAAAGGGCCAGTAATTGTCCCTTACTAATAGCCTGCCACACTCCAACCTCAGGTGGCTACTGAAGATTATTCAGAAGGGTAATTGGTAGTACTCTGGTTCTATAGAAATTATCTAATTTATGTCATGTATTATATAAAATTATTTTCCAAAGTTCTGAAGTTACTGTGAAATACTAGGTTATAGAAAGTTAAATACCTTTCTCTATATAAGGTGTCTCAAAGACTTTCTATATTAATGTGCATTATTTATCTAGAAGAAAATGACATTGAGGGCAAAAGTCTGGAATGTCTGAAAGTTATTTGATTGCAGAACAAGCTAACATATCAGTGAAACAGGATTCAAATAATTATTTTCTGTTTAATAATTTGGAAGTTGTGCTTATCTAAATGTACATGCCTGTCTTTTTTCTAGTCTGTGGATTCTTTTGGGGATGAGTAGGCTATTATCGATACCTATATTTCTGGGCCTAACACAATTCCTCCATATAGTGGGAACTCAATAAACATTTACTGAATTGATGAAAAATACTGACAATTGTGTTACAGCAATCCTAAAACTATTAGCAAATCTCTCAGAATTAACATGATGCTTATTTTTACCAAGCTTGTCGTAATTTAATAAACCTTGAAACCAACAGAACCAGAGAGAGGCAGCTGGTAGAAAACAATATGCCACATGTTGTTGTACCCCGGACTCATGTCAACTCCACGTACAACAGAAGGAAACGTTACTTGGTTCTGCACAGGATCGTTTGCAGATCGGACTATTGTGATTCATAGCGCTTTCATTGGTTGATTTTTGGAAGTAGATCACTGGGCCTTACTTTCTAGTCTGTTTTAGTATGGAAGCTCCACTGAAATCTGTGCAACGACATAGCAACACGCACGCCTGCACTGACAGACAGGTGGTGACTGTGCATCAGGTCAATTGGATGGGAATTGAACCCCAGTCTCCTGCATGGAAGGCGAGAATTCTATCACTGAACCAGCAAGTCCTCACATAAGCCATATAAACCCGTTGCCGTCGAGTCGATTCCAACTCACAGTGACCCTATCGGACAGAGTAGAACTGCCCCATATGGTTTCCAAGGAGCGCCTGGTGGATTCGAACTGCTGACCTTTTAGTTAGCAGCTATAGCTCTTAACTACTATGTCAATACGTACCCTAAATCATTTGATTCTTGTGTTATCTTCTATACACACCACTTAAAAAAAATAATTTGTCTAATTTTACTATACATAAGTATAATAATCATGCATTGTTGAGAGATACATGTTCTCCTTAGTTAGGACTGTAAAATAAAATACAATAGTGGCAGCGTGGTGGACACTCTTAGGTGACCCTCAATGAGACACACTCATGAATAATAGCTAGATCCTGTGACCTGCTACTAACCAAGAGAATATGGGAAAGTTCATATGATATTACAATAGTCATTATATTACATTACATGGCAAAGGTAAAGGTGTTTTGAAGATATAATTAAAGGTCCTAATCAACTGACTTGATTTAATAAAAAGGCCTATTATCCATGATGAGCTTGACCTAATCATGTGAGTCCTTTAAAAGAGGGACTAGGCCTTCCTGAAGGCAGAGACTTGAAACAGCAAAGATTCTTTTCCTCTGTTGCTGGCTTAGAAGAAGCAAGCTACCATGAATTATACAGACACAAGAAAATAAATTTGTTTAGTGTAGAGAGGCCTGTTTTGTTTATGATTTTTATTCTAGCCACACACACAACAGAGATAATTAGAAACATGTCATCTTCAAACACACAAATGTACAGGCACACATACACATAACCAATAAAACACATTCCTAAAGTCACATGGTAATCAGTGGTTTAGTTTCATCTGGCTAAAGAATGTTTTATCGAATTGTCTTTCTAATCAAAATCAAAACCTCAAAGTATGTTTTATAAACCCATTCATGTTGAAGTTCCTCACGTCTCTTCATATCACAAGAACTCAGTTAAACTAGTTAAAAGGTAATCAATACCAGACTTTTGGATTCTAATCGTAACTTCTCTATTACTTTCTTTAGCCGTTGTGAGAATTTTGCTATAATGAGGCTGTTGAGTTAGACTATAGATGGTCTTTAAATGTAAATGTGTTGTAAATGAAAAGATCCCAGGTTTGGAAGTCAATAGGATGCTGGGTTTAATCCTAATTTGATAATTTATTAGCTCTTTGCCTCTGGATAAAACATTGAACATTTCTGAGACCATAAATTTCTCATCTGTGTAAGGGAATGCGATATGAAACTTGCAGTGTTGAAGTGAGGATAGGTCACAACTATGGTTTAATAAGCATCATTTAGTTGTCCAATCAACTACTTTTTACAAATGAGGAATTTGAGCTCAGGTGTTTTAAGGAACTTCTCCAACACCATGAAATAAATGTGTTCATTTCAGGGTTCATACATAGGTTTGCTGTTCAACTTCATGCTTCACAACTCATCCTAAAGCTCACTTTCCATACATTTACTTCAGGATTTTATGTCAAATGTCTGACAGGAAAACTACGGATACTAGGGAGAAAAAAAAAGACAAGGCACAAAGGTCTGGTAGTCATGAGTAATGTTTCTGAGTTTGTTCTCTGTGCCAAGTACTTTCACCGGTATCATCATTTTACGTTCCAAAAAAGGCTGTGAGGTAAATAGGGCCAAAAAAACAAACCAAATCCGTTGCCTTCGAGTTGATTCCAACTCATAGCGACCCTACAGGACAGGGTAGAACTGACCCATAGGGTTTCCAAGGAACGCCAAGGAGCGCCTGGTGGATTCAAACTGCTGACCCTTTGGTTAGCAGCTGAACTCTTAACCACTACACCACCAGGGTTTCTATTACAATCCTCATTTTCAGAAAGAAAAAAAAAACCTAAAACTTGGAAAGGTTAAGTAACTCGTGACTTGTCACTCAAAACTGCAGCTTCAAATAAATTATGTTTCCCTCTTTACCTCTTCTCAATTACATACACTCAAAGCATCTCAACCAGGGGCACCTATTATATAAAGTTCCTCTCTTTGGGAGAGGCTACTCAAAAGGAAGAAAGTAAAAGACAAAGATTACAGGAACAAATTATGGTCCATAGCGTTTCGTTGATGAATAGGTGTTCATGGATAGTGTGGAAAGGGTTGAATTCGTTCCTCTACCTTCTTAGCCTGAATAACACATCAGCTATCATTTTTTCCTCTCTTACTCTGCATATGGAGCCCTGGTGGCACAGTGGTTAAGAGCCTGGCCGCTAACCAAAATGTCGGCAGTTGGAGTCCACCAGCCACTCCTTGGAAACCCTATGAGATAGTCCTACTCATAGGGTTGCTATGAATCAGAATTGACTTGGCAGCAATGGGTTTGTATTTTTTTATTTTTTTTACTCTGCATTCCAGTGTTGAGGGGGGAAGCAACCTCAAACACAAGAATGGCTTTTAGCCTCTACTTTAGCAGCGAATGAGTTCAGATCTTTTTTTTTTTCTCACTCAAGTGCTTCTCTTTGAAGCATGACTAAGAGATCTCAGATATCCAGCCATCACAGAAGAAGTGGAAATGGAAACAAGGAAGGGTTTTTTCATACTGTGAGCATCAAGTTATCTTCTGAATGTGAAGGTTTGATAAATGTCTCATAAGCAGCCCTGCCCTGCTTTGTTTTCAAAGGTGTGAGAATAAATCATTATTGATAAAAGGAACATTCATATCCCATTCTTAATGCTTTAAAACATGCTAGAATTAGTTTCTCCTTGTAAACATGCTTTGCCTATTTTCAGGATCAGACCACAGTTCACACTGGCTTAGAGGATTAGATCACCTCTTCTATAAGGGTCTATTGAAAAGCTCTCAATCTTTTTGGGTAGCTCATGCTTTGATGTGTAAATTGTTCTGCAGTTACTAAGACTCCAAAGAGGCTTGCTTTTCCAAATGTAACCTTTCCATTCATTGACAGTAATGAATGCACATAGACTCTCACTTAAGTGTCATTGTCACCCGGATGTTCACATGAGATAAGCAAAAGTAGTCAACAATAAGTGAAATTACTTTACAATAAATGACTGTAATGCCATCTTACTTTTTTTTTTTTTTTTTTACACTTTGAGGTTGTGTTTGTATTGTATCCCTTAGTCACATACATTTAAAAAAAAAAAGATAGCATGAATAAAAAATACAATCTAATAAATTAAAAAGGAAAATCACTAAGACCTCTACCCAAAATATCATTGATTAATTTCAACGTAGCGACTGCTTCATTTAAATTCTGATTAATTCTATACACTAGTCTAATAGATGTGTCTTAATATTTGACCTGCCCAAAAATAATTAGAAAGATATTAAAATTTTCTTACCATAGCTAAAAAAAACCCCATATTTTTATATTACAAAGTTTTTATTCCAAAACTCAGATTTTAAATATCACTAATAATCATTAGTTTCCTGAGAGATAACCCAATTTGGGCTGTGTGAAATTCACTAGCTTTATGTTCACATGGGTTTCACTGACTTTTTATTTTTGTTATTCATCTTAATCAAGTTTTAAGTTATATTTCTTATACTTCATAAGACTTCGATCAAACTTTAAATCTAATTCAATCACTTCAGATTCTGGCAAAGAGTTATAATATTGCATTCCCATAAGGGAACAAACAACTGCTTTTGAACATTAATTATGTATTTGTTATATGAAGAGAGGTTGCTATAGAATTATATATAAATTATATAAATTATTCTTGAGAGTAATTTTACATCTGCAGTTTACATTTTTCATGATAATCATGCTATTTTGCCATTACAGAAGTCAGAATCATCTTTAGATTGATTAAGAATATGTTTCTTTTTTTAAATATTGTGAGGATTCATTAAGTATAGGCAATTTATCTCTTTTATATGTGACCTTATTAGAAAATATGTTAAAAAAAACATTATCCCAAAGGTTTAAAGCATGCATAATTCATATCAGTTTCTTCCCTGGGAAATGAGTAAGTTACCCCATATTTTCTGAGGAAAGCTGTAGCATTTTCTTCATTTTTTTTTTTTTTAAAGAAAGGATTATCAAGTGCTTACTATTAGTCAGGTACTTTAGATCTCTACAGAACAGCTATACGAACAGGTACTGTTATTACCCTATTTTGCAATTGAGGAAACTGAATCACAGAAAACTCCCATAACTTTACATGAGATGCATACACAATTTTAAGATAGAGCACAATGTGGTGATAGCAGGGATGAGATTAGAAAGCAAATGTTAAGAAGCTGGACCACACACACACATACACCCCTTTGATTTAATCAAATTAAAAAACACTAATTTAGATAGCGTTAAATATGATTCTTTATGGCAGGACTTCTTATCTTGAATATGCACATATGCATGCATACTCAAGAATGCATACGGAATGTCAGGAGGGGAAGTGTGTACATTTACAATATGTCCCCATTATTTAACAAAGGTCCTATTTCTTTCAAACAGCAGCAATTAGTATTTAACAAGACATTTCTGTAGTGATAGGCTGGGCAATGCCACTCAGCACCATGCTTCTCATTTCCTGTACCAAAGAACAGCTTGAACCACACCTTGGCAACCAGTTAGTAAGTTGTAGGCATGTCGATAGGGAATTTACACTAAGGGGGATAAACAATTTTCCCTCTATGCCTCGAAAAGAACCTCCCTAGCAGTCTCCTAGGGGGCATTAAGCTGCCTTCATTCTAAATGTTCTGTCAGCAATTTTCACCAGCATTACCACAGGAGTTTCATTGTTTGTCCAAATACAACAGAATCAAACGATGACTTTTTAAATTTAATTTGCTGTTCAATCAGCAACGCTACAGACATATCAAAAGAGGTCATTTAAATATAAAAGCTGTTTATTCTGGAACACAGCTGCAAAACACAATCTTGCACCACCAAGGATGGGAGGGCCTCCCTTGTACATGGGCAATTGACTTACGGGGCATACCAGTGATTGTCTGGACCTCAATTCTATGACCAAAGTGGCTTTTTTCATTGTATTTAGAGACTGTGACAAAAGCTGTCTTCATTTATGCTACCTATAAAACATCTATGTATGAAAAATAATGTAGACCAATGAAGAGTAAATAAAGGGTTACTTTTTTTTTTTCCCAAGATGGAGATTAATTTGCTTCAGAGTTGTTACCATGCAGTATTCACAGTTAAGAGATGCAGAACTGGCAGAATTTGTGGTAAAACCATCACAGCCAGGAAAACAACAACAATGCCGGAATGCATTTTTCTAACTCACTGGCTTGAATGCCGGTAGCTCTCTGCGTTTTCTTGATGGTGATACTGCTTAATAGCCATTTTATCTAATGAGAAAGTCTGCCAAATCCTTACTAAGCATTCAGCACTCCTCTAAATGTTAAAAGAAGAGAATAAAAAAGTAGTCAAAACGCTACTTTATTTCTTCTGTGCACAGCTTGTTCTGTTAATGATATGGAATTTCTGAGGTTTGACCTATTTCAGAAAATTCTCTATCCTAAGCCCTTGGACAGCATTTCTCTTAAGATTCATGTCAAACTAACTCTGGATAGAGTTTAGTAATCTCTGACATCGACAGAAAAATCTTTAGTGTCATGAAATGTAATTCTATTGACTAAATTACAACCAATTATACTTAGACCTTTGACCCAGTGAATGATCTTGAGATTAAGTAAGACAGTTAAGGGAATAGAATACCCTCTTGACCACAGCGTGCACTGCTCTATGAATAGAAAATTTTAAAGTGGACTGATTAGTATTATATTGCCTTATTCCCAGAACTAATAAATAAAATACATTAAAGTTTATTAACATTTTCCATTAAAAAATACAGAATATAAATTTTATAAAGTGCATTTTATGTTAAGCCAATATAATAGACATATGCATCTGTTACAATGAATTATAAGTAAATTTAGTTGTTTTCATATTTTTTTGTGATTCAAACTCCTTTTATTCCTGACTTGTGTTCTATAATTGAACATGAAATTTAAATATGTATTACAGAAATTATACTTTCTTTAAACTTGTCATTATTTTAGGATAAACTTCATAAATTACTTGCAAAAGTCTTGAAGTGTTTTTTTTTTTTTTTTCATTTTTCCCTCAATCCTATTTTCCCTCTACAAACTCAAGCAGGAGGACAAATTTAAATAAGAGTATAAATTCAAATGACAGAGAACCAAATCAAAAACCATTTTCTTGCACACAGTGTGAGAAAATCAAACAGAAATAAAAACATATCAATTGTTTTAGATAGAAGTGTCATTTTGGATATGAAGCTACTAGCACCAACTTAATATATTTCTTAAGAAAAGGATGTTTCAAACACCTATGCTCTTCAAAAGGCTTCACCAAAAGAGTAAAAAGAGAACCTACAGACTGGGAAAAAATTTTTTGTAGGGTACAAGTCAGACAAAGGTCTAATCTCCATAATCTACAAAAAAATCCAACACCTCTACAACAAGAAGACAAATAATCCTATTAAAAAATGGGCAAAGGAAATGAACAGACACTTCACCAAAGAAGACATTCAAATGGCC
>NW_004443949.1:12261423-12295327 GCF_000243295.1 Trichechus manatus latirostris | reverse complement strand
AAAAAAAAGGTTGAGAAGTTAGAGGGTTGACATGTCGTGGGGTTGTTAACCAATGTCATAAAACAATATGTATACTACTGTTTCATGAGAAACTATTTATTCTGTAAGCCTTCACCTGAAGTACAGTAAAAAAAGAAAAAAGTGTGTTTAATTTGGGTAGAGCTAAAAGTCTTTTCTATACCATTGTGGAAATTTAGTCCAGCTCTTTATGGAACTATTTGTTCCATTCACGGTAATTACTTCTAAAAAGCATTTCATTCATTCAAGCAACAGTATATCTGTAAACAGTGAGCAATAAAGATTGCCAAGGATTTTAGGCTAAGATCCAGTGTATATTTAACTGGAATTTGGCGAAAAGTCCTGGAAACTAGACCATTCTCATGTTATGTGTATTAACAATAGTTTCCCATAAGGGATCTTGGAATAAGAGTGTTCCCATGAGTTACACTTAAATATTTTTCCCATATGCAAAGCTTACACTGTTAATTAAACAAACAAAAAAGAGGGAAATAAATAGCAATAACCTCATTCTTTAAGTATATTGATAATTCTGTGCATGCATTGTTAATATCAATTTTGAAGTATTAATTTTTAATACAAAAACTTACAGAATTATGGGGAAATTAGCAATTAGATTTTGGAATCATTGTATTTAAATAATTTATTTTTCACAAAAATGTTGTGCAAGTAATCACTATCATATAAAGTTTAATATTAACTTTGAAGCAATTTAAGAAAGATCTTTTCTTATTTGACTTCACCATAGATTAATTCAAAATTGTTCATTATAGTTCTCCAACATAAAGTTGGTTGATATACTTTCTATTATTCCATTACATTAAATTTCATCTATATATTTTATTTATATGTATGTATATAATTGTTATATTGCAATTTTTACAATTTTATTTTTATAGTCTCTATGCTTTTGTACAATTAAAATTCCTTCTTGAAATGTGTTTTCTCCTCTTTTTGTATACTTCAGTGGTTTCCATTCTCTCATATTCAACTCCTCCAGTATCAATCTGGCATAGATCTATTTCAAGATTATATTATCTGACAAGCAATATATTTGCTTTAATAATTAAATGAGGTATTAAGCTTCTATCTGAGTCTTCTTTTATATATAGGTGATGTTTTCAAGTCCAAATTGTTAAAATCTAAAGAACAATGTCAATTTAAAAAAAAAAATTAATATTTCTGAGAGAAATCAAGATTTTTAAAGACATTTATATTTGTAAGAACCTAATTTATGTTGGGCACTATGCTAAGTGCTCTATTGATATTAATTGTTAATTATTTTTTCAAAAATAATAATTGAGTATCTAGTACATATATATGTGTGTATAAATGTATTTTTTTTTAACCTAAGTATATTTAACAGTAAACAAATATCCAAAGCCTGTGGGCTCATAGGATTAACAATCAATTGGGTAATTCACATAAATCTCTTAAACTCACTAAGTCTAAATCTCCCCATCCTTCTGAAAAGATTGCAAATCAACTCACTGGTTGTACTATACGAAATAAATAAAATATATAAGTGTAATTTTTATTAATGTATGCTTTCACTCAATAGATATTTTCTGAACAAATAAAATGAGCCAGGCAGTCTCCCAGGTGCTATGGACAGAACAGTAAGCTGAATGCAGTAGTAGATGATATATATGATAGGAAAAAAGCGTAATAGGATGGCACAGAGAAGGAAGGAGCAATGAACTCTGTCCAAGGAGGGATGGGATAAAGGCAATGCCACGGAAGCTTTTTTCAAAAGAGTTGATATCTAAACTGACAGCTGAATTATGACTTTCAGGAGTTAGCCACAAACGAGATGAGGTAAGGAAGAAGGAATGTTCCAGGTAGCTACCTTAATGACCCTGAAAAATAACCCAATGACTTTTTGGTTAATTTCTCTGTTAATTATGAGAACCACATTTTATTACAGCAGAAATCTGAAGCTCAAAGAGTTTAAAATCTATTATTAGCCTAAGTTCATCTAGCTAATGACAAAGCCTGAACTGAATCTGTTTTGTTTAAGTTAAGGGATAAATTATTATTTCTAATACACCATCATGACAGAGCGTATGACAGGAACTAAATAAATATTTTGTTTTATTTGAAAAACCAAGATTAATTTTCCTACTCTAGAGAGTTGGTACTTATAAATATTTAATTTTAAATGTTGTGTCTGTCAATCAAATTAATATTTCTATATATGAAATGATAGAGATGAATTATTTAACATTGGATGCACTTCACCAATATACGGGAACAAAGCATCTCTCTTAACTTTCTCGAATCAACACTATTCCAGAAGCCTGAGGTCCGTGCAGATATACAGTCAGCCCCCCAAAGAGATCATGCTTTGTTTTTATTATTACTGTCCTAGAGGAAACCTCTAGATTTATTGTGTTTGAAAAGGGAAGACCCACAGAAAAATGTCAAAGTTAACAGAGGTGAGGAATGCCTGCAATATTCACAGAAATATGAGTCAGTCAATGCAAACAATATATCAATACAATTTTAAAGAAGAATTGTTTTTTTGCCTTGCCTTAAACTGTGTTCCTATGATAACAGAGACATTCTAAAATATTGATAAAATACAGAGTAATGAAACCTTGTAATGGAACTTTATTCTAAATACAGTAATTTTAAACTTTGGAAATAGAAATATTCTTGGAAATGTAGTTTTAGTCTTTGAAAATATTACAGTGCACTTAATTGTTTTCTTTAATGTTCATCTCTTATAATGTATAATTATAATCCATAATATATCAAGCTTTAATATTGCATGTGACTTTTTATATAGTTTAATAACAAAATTAAATATCTCTTTAGTCCTGAAGCAAACTTCTCATCAAACCACACACACACACACACACACACACACACACACACACAAACACACACCAGTGACCATTATTCCTTATGCTTTCCAAGAGCATTTGTTTTTGTTCGTTTGATTATATTGCTATTGGTAAAGGAACCATATAAGTTTTTGCTACAAAGAAGCTAGCTTTCTTATACAGATGATAAATTTTAACTGATCTTCTCTGATTCTCTGCAATATTATTAACTCACTTCTTGTTTCTCTACAGTCATATAATTACAATTTCTAGCATGGAGCATCTGCTTTAGTCCACAAAATATGATTATGTAAAATAAGAATGACAACAAAAAAGATTATGTGATTATAATTCTAATTAGTATTAGAAACCCTGTACCATATACATTTTTCATCAAATTAGTTGTATATATGTGGGTTAGATCACCCAAACTTATTATTCAACATGGAAACATTAATTTCTTTAAGTAAACATTGAATCACTTCACTGGGATGGGGACCCTAACATCCAGCAATTATAGTCATAAAATGTCACTAATTTCTGGATCTTCTAAATTCCATTGCTGTGAGCAGAATTCTAAGATGGACTCCAAGATTCATACTCTCTGTAGTACTACATGCCCCATATAATCCCCTGCCTTGAAAGGATATTACTCTTGTGATTACATTATAGAGCAAAAGCGAAAGAATTTTTCAGATGTAATCAATGTCCCTAATCAGTGGATTTTGAATTAATAAAATGAAAGATTACCTTGGAGTGCTGAATCTAATCAGGTAAGGAGAGTTTTGAAGTAAGAGGAATTCTCTTGTTGACCTTAAAGAAGGAAAGAACCATTGTGTGAAATGTCTGTGAAGTGATCGTATGACAAGGACACGAGTTGTCCCTTAGAGCTTCCCAGATGACAACCAGCATGAAAATGGGACCTGAGTCCTACAATGACATTAACTTAGCTCTGCCAACTATCTATAAACTAGGAAGAAGAGCTCGAGACTCAGACGAGATTGTAACCCCAACCAACACCTTGATTTTAGCCTGGTGAGGCTCTGAAAAGAGAATGCAGTTAAATCAGACGAAGACTCTTGACCCATGGAAAATCTGAGATAACTTCTTTAATTTTTTTTTTTGTTATTGTGGTAAATATATATATAACAAATCATTCGCCTTTTCAACATTCTTCACAAGTACAATTCAGCGATATTAGTCATGTTCATCATGTTTTTCAATCATTACTATTATCCATTTCTAAAATTTTTCATCACCCTTAGTGGAAGCTCAGTGACCCCTAAGCAATGAGTGCCTCTTTTTTCATCTCTGTCAACTTTCTCTGGGGACTGTGAATAAACTTTGGTCTATATACTCCCTGCTGTCCTAGACATTTCATATAAGTAGTATCATGCGATATTTGTCCCTTTTGTGACTGACTTATTTCACTCAGCATGGTGTTTTCAAGATTCATTCGTGTTGTGATGTGTATCAGAACTTCATTTCTCTTTAAGGCTGAGTAATATTCCATTGTATGTATATACCACATTTTGTTTATCCATTTATCTGCAGATGGGCGTTTAGGCTGTTTCCACCTTTAAGGCATTACATTTGTAGTATTTTGTTATGTAGCAATAGAAAACAAATACATCCATTATGGAATATTATATGCATTATGTCATAGTTCCCATTAAAAAGAATGAATGCTACACTTAAAAATGATTGCTTAAAATTTTAATCCTCAAAATGAGCTTGTTTGTTTAATCCTTAAAATTAGCTTGTTTATAGGGATAAGTCCTCAGTTTTCTAAGAAAAATTGAACAATTTCCCATCTTAGGATAATTAAATATACATTTCTTTCTTGTTGAACCTATACTTCATTATTTACTGTGTGAAGTCTTCTGTATTATTAACAGACTCTTATATTATTAACACTTTAGGCACTTCAAGGAGAAAGATATTTACTGCAGGAAATCTGAATGAGACCAAATCATCAGGAGGGGTGAGGAAGGAAAAGTCAAGGCCACAGTGCTTTAAGCATTAGGCTGCCAGACTCTACTGACAATTAGATGGTTTTACGTGTGATTCTGAAGCCAAAGAGGAAGCTTAAGAGAAGTTACTCATCAGCAGAACATAGCCAGATCAGCGTCTCTAACTCCCCCGAGCTTAGGTTTATATTTCTATTATATGTATCTCTAGGGTAGGTCTTTTCCTAACATGATATTTGTAACACTATATCGTTGTAACATATTTGATTGTCCATCTTCTCCACTAGGCTGTAAGTTTTGATACTGAAATAAAAAAGTTTTTAAATCACAACATTACTGCTGTTTATATAGTAGTCTTCAAATTAAAAATTCTTATTTTTTCTGTATTTTTGTTTCAGCCTTCTTTTGAGTATGTTTCTGGGTAATAAATATGCTAAATAGACATACACAAGTTCGTTTTAGTAAAGGCCAACTAAAGTTCTTCACGTTCTATAGTATCTATAAAGTACATTATAAAGTTTCATTACGCTTCCTAGCTTTTTTTTATTAAGGAGTTCAGAGGTACAGGAATATTTCTGGAAGAATTTCAAATGTATTAAAACTCGTATGAATTGGGAACAAGTATGGCTCATGACTTAAATGTGTATGTATGTGTGTGGGCACACAGAATGTAAATTATATGTCTTCTTTCATGTATTTAGTAAGCATGTGAACCAGGATTTAAGCAAAGATAATGTAAATTCAAAACATTTTTCCCTAGTGTATTGTATTGTTTCTTTTCTTGCATAAGCATCAGAAAAGAATACTGGCATTATAGTTAATGAACTATCCATTGAAGACTTGACCTGAACTTAAAACTAGTTAAGACGTTGTCACAAACATAATCAATAACTCTGTTTATTTTGGGGGTCTGGTCTATGTGCATCTTATTTTAGTTACTGCAACTTCTTTTAGGAATGTTCTTTACTGACCATGTCTCCACCAATCTACCATTTTAGAAAGTTTTCAGTCTAGTAGTCTGTTCTGATCAACTGGATGAAGTCAAAATGTCCCATACCACAAGAGACTTCTTTAAAGATACCAGAATACCCTTTATTGGTTTTTTAATATATCCTCAGGCCTCTGAATCTTGAAATTGCAACATTTTGAGTCTGTAAATCAAAAATATCATTTATTTGTTTGTATGATTGTCTGTTTTGAGAACTTGCATATCGAAGACTATCTAAAGCAAAACGCTGCAACAATGGACTCAAAAATACCAAAGATTGTGAGGCTGGCACAGGACCTGGCAATGTTTGCTTCCGTTACACATAGATCACTATGACTCGGAGCTGTCTAGATGGCATCAAATAGTAACAATACCCTGCCCTAGCGGGAAACCCACAGACTCCACCAAGGCTGGGGCCAACACAGGTTGGTTGTACGGGCTTTTAGTACCTCTGAGCTACGTGTTATTAAGCTCATTTTGATTTTGTTTTTCAGGAGAAAACTAAGGTGGGATTGAGACATCAGGCCTTAGCCTCATCTGACCGGGGCACTTGTGTGTGCGGGGCCAGGGATTCTCTGTGAAGCCGCGGGACAGTGATCTTTGAGCTAATATAAGTAGGATTGTTGCAGAGGTGACCTTTCCAGTCTCCTACAATTTACATCATTCCCCAGCAATTGAAAAGCAGCTACAATAACATCAGCCTCCCATGAGTCTAGCCATCCTGCCAGACCTCCTGGCCAGGCAACAGATATCTCTGGAAATCCTGTGCCCCAAAAAACCAGGTCAGCAGATATGGAAAGGGGTAAAAACAAACTGTCCCCTAAAAGTTCTTACCTGTATAATCAAAGTAAAAAGGACTCCTCAGATTTGTTTGCTTAAGACACTGCATAAGGTAGTTTATTTACATGAGGCTTAGCCAAAAGTAGGTAGCTAGAAAAAATATATATATTGGTACAAGGCTACCTTTTCTTCTTCACTTCAGAAATTGTGTATATAACACTAACCAATTTCTCTGTGCCAGAGAAACAAGGCCATGAATGAATCAGGTAGTCATTATCACCTTGGACGTAATAAAGCTGCTGTCCTTAGCAAAATCAAAACAAGTTCTAAATGGCATTCTTTTTGCATTTGAACACTTCCTTCTAAGAGTAAAATAGAGGGACTTTATCCATTTTAATAATACAGTGCTTAATATAAAATCTTTTCAACGTACTGGAGCCCTGGTGGTGCAGTGGTGAAGAGCTATGGCTGCTAATTAAAAGATCAGCAGTTTGAATCCACCAGCTGCTCCTTGGAAACTCTATGGGGCAATTCTACTCTGACCTGTAGGGTCGCTATGAGTTGGAATCTACTCGAAGGCAATGGGTTTCGTTTTGGTTCTCTTCAACATAGAGGGGTCTTTGTCATTTCACTTAGTGATTCTGTATTAGGCTCAAAACATAATGCTATACACAGAAATTTTAAGATGAAATGTATCATAAACTATATCAGGCAACCCCAAATATAAGAAATCCCTCCATGCCTGTAAAAAGACAAATACTTAATATTTTTTTGACCATATAAACTTTTAGGTATGTGGTCAAATCACTACTTTCATTTAATTTATTGATTTAGTAACACATGCTTAAAATTACACATTACATATGTAATTATATGTTTAAAAATAAATTATTTTAGAAAAATAACAACTTTCTATTGTTACATTTTCTGAAAAAAAATTACTCAAAGTAGTTCAATGCATATTCAATTTTAGCATGACTGTGGCCACTTTTGGAATTATCTGACAATTTTTCTAGAGCACATCATTTTCACTTTTGTCTAAGTTGTTTGAAATAAAAGCCTTTAAAGGACGAACTATTATTATTTTTTTTTTGGAATTTTTTGGTGATGTCATGTTTTCTCACTAATGATGTATGCTAAATCATTGTTGGTAGTTTTTCATTATTTGAAAAAATGGGGTGCCAATTGCAAGCGGGCTGTATCGGTCCCATGTTTTATGAAGCACACCACACATGAGGTACATGTTGGTCTCATGGCCAAGGAAGAGCATCACAAACTGTTTTCACACCCAAAATAACTCATTTACTTGAATATTTCCAAATGTCAGTAACCGTACCTTCCCAATAACACAAAGGAAATAGTAAACATACTTGTAAGCCTTATCTGCCTGTATAGAAGCCAAAAGACACAAAAGTTTCACACAATCACTTTGGTGATGGGTAAGACAGTACACAGTACTGGGGAAGCCAGCACAATTTGTCCAAGACAAGGTCATGGAAGCTCCATAGACACATCCAAACTCCCTGAGGGACTGAATTACTGGGCTGAGGTCCGTGGGGACCATGGTCTTGGGGAACATCTAGCTCAATTGTCATAAAATAGTTTATAAAGATAATGTTGTACATTCTGCTTTGGTGAATAGCGTCTGGGGTCTTAAAAGCTTATGAGCGGCCATCTAAAATACTCCACCGGTCTCAGCCCATCTGGAGCAAGGACGAATTAAGAAAACCAAAGACACAAGGGAAAGATTAGTCCAAAGGTCTAATGGACCACAACCACCACAGCCTCCACCAGACTGAGTCCAGCACAACTAGATGGTGCTGACTACCACCAGCCACTGCTTTGACAGGGATCACAATAGAGAGTCTTGGATAGAGCTGGAGAAAAATGTAGAACACAATTCTAACTCACAAAAAAAGACCAGACTTACTAGCCTGACAGAGACTGGAGAAACTCTGCAAGTATGGCCTCCAGACACCCTTTTAGCTCAGTAATGAAGTCACTCCCGAGGTTCACCCTTCAGCCAAAGATTAAACAGGCCCATAAAACAAAATGAGGCTAAAGGGGCACACTAGCCCAGGGGCAAGGACTAGAAGGAAGGAGGGGACAGGAAAGCTGGTAATAGAGAACCCAAGGTCGAGAAGGGAGAGTGTTGACATGTCACAGGGATGGTAACCAATGTCACAAAAAAATATGTGTACTAAATGTTTAATGAGAAGCTAGTTTGTTCTGTAAAATTTCATCTAAACTACAACAATAAAAAAAAGAGTACATTATCTCAGAGTTAGTATAAACTGATTAAAGTGTTCATTCTTAATTAAAATAAACCCATTTAAAAAAAAAATGTTTCACACAACGTCACTCCTCCTGGAGGCATCCATTCATACGAATGGCTCTCACCACTCAAATGTGGCCCAAACCAACTTCCTTGTTTTTTAGGTGGTTGCACCAGCATCTGCCACGGTGCCAGAACATACTAAAGTGGCTCAAATGCTTGCCAATAATCTTCCAGGGGCTGAAAATGTGAGTGATGTTACATCTACCAGTATACATAAAGGGGTAAATCCATGGGTAATGCCATCACTGGAAATTGTATCTTATGATACAGCAACCATTTGCATACTGCATTCAAAACTAGCATTGATTAAGGTAATTTTTGTCTTCTACAAACAGTATTCTGTGAGTTAAAATAAATTAACCGAAAGGGTGCCCCATAGTATAACAGAGTACAATAAGTAAATAAATAAATAAAACTTTGCGTGAACTGTGAATGTTCTGGGAAAAATTTTTTAGAGAAAAACTGTGTTTTATATTTGACCATGTAAGGTATTAAAATGAGAAAAAGAATACAAAAAAATAAACATCAACATAAAACCCACTGGCATCTAGTAGATTCTAACTCGTACTGACCCTATAGGATAGAGCAGAACTACCCCATAGGCTGGTGGTTTCGAACAACCAACCTTTTGGTTAGCAGTTGAGCGCTTTAACCACTGCAATACCAGGGCTCCTAAACATTAACATACTGATATATAAATAAAAGCAAACACAAAAATATTCTATTAAATGTCAGTTTCCTTGTTGTTTTGCAAAATATACTAACTTCTCATGGTGTGAATTTATAACATGGAGGTACCCTGATTTCTACTCATTGTGTAAAATAATGAAGGTTCCTTTTTTTAAAACTGTAATCATAAGAGAGAAAGATTTCAGCCTTTCAAGTGTTATATAGTAATATGTATGATGTATATTAATTTCTGCTGTTTAATTCAAGATTCTACGTGCACTGTATTAACCACTTTTCATCCATTATCTCAGTAGGTCCTGAAACATTATGCTCATATTTTACAGAAGAGGAAACGAAGGTGGTTTAGATAAATTGGTCAATATTACACAACTAGAAAGTAATGGAGGTCTGTCTGTCTGTCTGGAACACAACCTTAAACACAGTTCTTAAATTTCAGCCCTATTTTGTCCCCTAGAAATTACAATAACAAATGGCTAACTATTCACTACGTCTCAGACACCACCTTTGGTAACATATGTTTTGTAACATATATAACTCTATGAAGTATGTAATCAGAAAACTGAGAGGGAGAATTTTAGAATACCTTTTCCTAAGTCACACATAACAATGAATCATAAATACTTTGATTTTTATGTTAAAAAGCTTGACTGGTAATTAAAACTAATTGCTCCAGGTTGATTAAGCAAAACCTTGGATATACTGGAGGAATAACAGGGTGTCTCAGTAAATTCAAGTGCAGACATGTGCCTGGACCTTGCATTGAAAGGAACCTAGGAATGCACGTCTTTTGACATCTCTCATCTCTGCTTCTCCACATCTGTTTGCGCTTCTCCTTGCTGCTTACTTTCGGCAAACGTGGAGGGCAACTCGAACTTTGGCACTTTAAAAATTTATATGTTCCCATTCAGACTTCGGAAAGAAAAGCTGGCCTGAGAAAACACTATTTGCCTGCAAAAAACTTCTCATTTCCTGCTTACTGACACAGCTTTCTCTACTAGCTTTTCACTCACAAACAGGAAGTGAAGGCTTGCTG
Organism: Trichechus manatus latirostris; assembly: GCF_000243295.1. Classification (NCBI taxonomy): domain Eukaryota; kingdom Metazoa; phylum Chordata; class Mammalia; order Sirenia; family Trichechidae; genus Trichechus; species Trichechus manatus. The sequence goes on along the minus strand of NW_004443949.1, from coordinate 12,284,682 downwards.
ATGGCCAGGGACTGGGGTCCCAGGATTAAAGATAACTTCTACTCAGGCAACTCACAGTCTATGGAAACTCATCATAAATACAATGCGGTTTGGTGCGTTCTGAGTAAGCAGTAGACACCTCCCCTCCACCTGCCCCGAGGAAGGGTCCCTAACTAAAACTTGACTACACTCCAAGTTGTGAAATGCTTCTACTTTATAAATCTAGCCCATGACTGGAGCCCTGGTGGTGAAGTGGTTAAGTGCTCAGGCTGCTATCCAAAAGGTCAGCAGTTTGAATCCACCAGCCGCTCCTTGGAAACCCTGTGGGGCTGTTCTCCGCTGTTCTATAGGATCACTGTGAGTCAGAATCACCATGACGGCAGTGAGTTTATTTGTTTTTTGTTTTTTTTTTTTTTGAGTTGGTTTAGCCCGTGATTGTGTTAATGAGATCTATAATTTAGGTGAAGAATAAGAACTAATGTGTGTGTGTGTTAAATAACACGATTAAGGAAATATATATATATATACACGTGTACAAATATATGTATTTTTTTTTCTTAATCACATAAACTAACTTTACACTTTTCACTCAGGCATTAAATTATGATGAAGGCCACAGAAAAGTGACTAAGGACAAAAGGTCTAGAATCCATTGTTGGCCTCTAAATCTTGTCTCTGCTTTCTACGTTGCCTTGGACAAGTTGCTTACGTGCCCTAAGATTTAATTTTTTTCTTCCAAATTAGGGTTCATTATATACTGGCATCGTAGAACTGATATAGGGATTTGAAAACTTGACTAATGCTTGTTAGGATATGACAATTTTTCTTCAGATAACTTTTAGCAACCAATTTTAAAAGCAAGTGGCCATAATATTTTTATTTATTTAAAATTCTGTCTATTAAAAAATTAACTTGGAAATTTATACACTGAGAATAAAAAGAACAAACTAATAGAAAACTTTATTTAAGAATTTAAAATTCTGGAACAAAGAATATATGTATATCTTTAATATATATATTCTTATATATATACACAAATATAAGTTTATATAAACATAATATAAACACAAATATTTATAAGCATTTTCTATTTATATATTAACATGCATGATATATATGTGTAGACACATACACATTATATATGCATATCAACATAACATAAACATGATGTCCCTTATGTGTATATATGTATGTGTGTGTGTATATATATATATATATATATATGCATATATATGTATTTATAAGAACTATAGCTGCTAACCAAAAGGTTGGCAGTCTGAATCCACCAGCTGCTCCTTAGAAACCCTATAGGACATTTCTACTCTGTACTATACGGTTGCTATACATTGTAATAGACTGGAAAGCAATGAGTTTGTTTTTTTTAATGTATATGTATGTATATATAAACTATTCGTATTCATAAATACATGTTTCCTATTTAAATAAGCAAACAAAAGGAGGAGATATCATATAGATAGATTCATGTTTGCTATGAAAGAGATCAGCTGCTAACTGAAAGGTCAGTGGTTCGAATCCACCAGCCAATCTGCAGGAGAAAGATGTGCCAGTCTGCTTCTGTAAAGATTACAGCCTTGGAAACCCTACGGAGCAGTTCTATTCTGTCCTATAAGTAGAGGGTTGCTATGTGTATGAATCAACTCGATGGCAGTTGGTATGTTTGCTATCACTGAGTGTCACATTTGATTCTAATCTTCTGTCATGGATTGAGTTGTGTCACACCAAAATATGTGTATCAGTTTGGCTAGGCCATGGTTCCCAGTACTGTGTGATTGTCCATCATTTTGTCATCTGATGTGATTTTCCTATGTGTTGGAAATCCTAATCTCTGCCTGTGGTTAATGAGGCAAGATTAGAGTATATTAAGGAGGATTAGGGTGGGATGTAACACCTTGCTGAGGTCACATACCTGATCTAATGTAAGGGGAGTTTCCCTGAGGTGTGGCCTGCACCACCTTTTATTTTACAAGAGATAAAAGGAGAGGGAAGCGAGCGGAGAAGTGTGACCTCATACCGCCAAGAATGAAGTGCTGGAAGCAGAGCCCGTCCTTTGGACCTGGGGTTCCTGCATGGAGAAGCTCCTAGACCAAGAGAAGATTGATGACAAGGACTTTCCTCCAGAGCCAACAGAGAAAGAAAGCCTTCCCCTGGAGCTGATGCCCTGAATCTGGACTTGTAGGCTACTAGATTGTTAGAGAATAAATTTCTCTTTATTAAAGCAATCCACTTGTGGTATTTCTGTTAGAGCAGCACTAGATGACTAAGACATTCTGTCAAAGTGAAAAGGTATAGTAAAAAGTATTTGGTCTTCTATGTACCTAGTGTCATGGCACAAATACATTGTGTGGTACATATTCTTAAAGATCTTGCTGTCTAACTTGTATACTTTAGAGATGCTTAGGCAGAGATGCTCACAGAACTCTTTGCTTTTCCCTGCAGCAGAAAAATAATATTTATTAACAATTGAATAATGAAGGAGGACTTCAGTTTTTCAGGATTAGCGAGCACTGGCAACATCTTGGAGCCCTGGTGGTACAATGGTTAAGAGCTCAGGCTGCTAACCAAAAGGTTAGCAGTTTGACTCCACCTCCTTGGAAACCCTATGGGCCAGTTCTACTCTGTCGTATAAGTTGCTATGAGTTGGAATGGACTCGACAGTAACGGGTTTGGATTTTTTGGTTTGACAACATCTCTTGCCCATCCTTCTTCCCTAATTCATAGAGATATCTCTTAACAAAATTATTGATTGTAAAATATCTATATTATTTTGCAATGGTAAAGAGTGTTAGTGAGGAGAGACAATGAGAAAGAAATGTTATTGAAAAGGGTGACAAATCCAAGAATGAATAATTGAATGAGACCCATTAGAACAAATTATTACAAAGTAACAGAATAAAGTACTCTAACATCCAACATTATTTTCTTACTTTAAATATATACATACAAGAAGAAATCATGGGCCTGGAATTTCACAGATATTTTCTGTATTTGGATACCATGGAACCATACAAAATGAGGTACACATGAGATATGATTCTTTATGTGTTTCAGCTAAACAGGGTGAAGTGTAAAGCACTGCCTGTGTCACCTGTGTCATTTTAGGACTCCTTAAATAGGAAGGTATTCATGGGAAAAAATAAAATAGATCAATCAAAGACTCAAGCTGTGGTATTATTAGTACTTGTTTTTGTATAATTGACTTTGTATCATAGCGTTTAAGTGTAGCATAACCCATATGAGATAGTACCACAATGTGCAACACTTCAACAATAAGGCAACATCTCCAGTGAGTGGAGACATAATTTTGGCATGACTCCATAGAACAGATGAAATAGAGGAAGGAAAGCAGAAGATAGACATTATTAATGCCTTAATTCCTTGGTTGCATTCACCGAAGTTGATGGCATTAGACATAGTAAATAGGGTGTAAGAGCTTTGACCCCTCAAGGTTCTTTTAAATCCTGAAGGCATTCCACAATTTTGTTGGGCTTGAATTCACAGCAATTTGACAACATGTTCCCTCTCTGATTAAAACTGCTGTGGTTAGCTTGAGAGCAGTAGAGAAAGCTGTCAGATTAATAAACAAGAAAATGTGGCTTAAAGCAAGATTTTAGAGGCTGCTTTTCACCTCATTTGCCAGCTCTACCTCAGAGACCACTTATTTACACAGTTCTTACACTGAAATACTGAGTCTCCTGTGTTCATTCTAATTATGAGCAGCCCTTAAGCTAGACTCTGAATTCCCTATATTGGTTATGATATCTACCACATGTGCAAGTTGTTTCCATTTTCTCAAATACAGGACATGCCTTCTTCCTATTTGCTAGACAAAGATAGTCTCAATCCAAGCCAACCCAACCAAACAAACAAACAAATAAGATAGAGAGAGAAAATGGCTATTCATCAACTCATTAACTACTGAGGGAACTGAAGTGTTTTGGAAAAGAAATAAATGCTGACTTCACTTTGAAGTATAAAACTGAATAAAACTACCCAACACTAGAACTGAGAAAACTAAAAAGACTCTCTTTATCTAAACGCAATCATTAAAATATTACTGTAAGAAAGATTAGTTAAATTATGGAGAGGTTGAATGGTCATATATAGTGTCCAAGATTCAATAAAACAAATTATTAAAGCAAAGGGTTTGGTGGTTAGGAATTAGCAGCTGTTGAACAGTATCTAATTGCCAGGCACCATTATAAAAGATGGGATAATATGGCATCTCAAGCCACACGAAGATACTTTAATGGATGTGAATGCATAAACTGAAGTCCTGAGATGTTCCAGAACTTTATTCATGTCACACACACAGTGGTGTACCTTGTGTCTATCTTTGCTCCGCTTGTTTCCACAGCCCATGCTCCTGTGACCACGAAGCTGTCTCTTGATGTTTGCCAAACCACAGTGCATGCTTAAAATTACACGTAGTAATACAGGAAGCCAAAAGAAGTCAAAATAAGTTTTTATGCTTGGAAATTTTCAAAATCCAGTTAGAAATGGTACCAACTGCAACAAAACTACATTGCATTATGTTAAAATGGAAGGAAAGAAAGAAGGAAGGAAGGGGGGGGAAGGAGAAAAGAAGGAGCAAGACATGAGGATTGTGTTATTGTTAGATGGCCCTGGGCAAGTTAGTTAAGCTTGTTCTCCTTTAACTTACTTGTCTGCCAATGTGATTATTAATTAAGCCTAATTTGTAAGCTGTTGTCAACCTTTAGAAAAGAAAAATGTTTATAATGTACATAGCACATAAATTTACAGAATAGGAGCTTAATATATACTATTATCATTATTCAGAAGCCCTGGTGGTGCAGTAGCTAAGTGCTCGGCTGGTAACTGAAAGTTTAGTGGTTCGAACCCACTAGCTTCTCTATGGGAGAAAGACGTGACAGTCTGCTTCCGTAAAGATTACAGCCTTGGAAACCCTATGGGGCAGTTCTACTCTGACCTATATGGTCGCTGTGAGTTGAAATTGATTTAATAGTAAAGGATTCATTATCATTATTAGGTAAAGAAATATAAATCATACATGATATGAGTCTTAGTGATAACCAGAGTGACAATAATAATAACAATAACAAAACACTAGCACTATTTACTTCAGCTTACGTGAATTAACCTAATTAATCATATCAAGTATCTCGATATATTATTATACACATTTAACTGTGAAGGAAATCACAGCACAAAGAAATTAAGTAACTTGCTTAACAACTCTCCACTAGCAAGTGGCAGAAACCTGTGGATTATAGACCCTTTTAGGTGATTTTCGAGGTGCATACAGTAGACAACATGTTGATTATAGTCGTATAGCTCTATTGTGAGTGCCAGGGTGTGCTGCCTAGGCATTGTGCATTACCTGTGAACAGAGCAACATGACAGTTCTAGGGTGACTATAAAATTATAATCTGGACCCTGATATTAGATCCAGGAAAGAGGCTTGTGAAAAAAATAGACTTCACGGTAATAGAAAATATTTATGTTAGAGTTTCTCAGGGATAAAGTTGGGAGTCCACAGGGATAAAGTCAGAGCTTCCAGTAGCTTGACAGGATCTCTGCTGGGCAGGTCTAAACCCTCAGCCCCTGTCTTTGTTATCTAGTGCTGCTATAACAGAAATACCACAAGTGGGGAGCTTTCAGAAACAGAAATTTATTTTCTCACAGTTTAGGAGGCTAGAAGTCCAATTCAGGGTGCTGGCTCTAGGGGAAGTCTTTCTCTCTGTTGGCTCTGGAGGAAGGTCATTGTCTCTTTTGAACTTCTGCTCTTGAGAGATCTTCATGTGGCTTGGAATCTCTCTTCCCTTGTCTCTGCTTACTTATCCGTTCCTTTTACGTCTTACAAGAGATTGACTCAAGATACACCTGACACTAATCCTGCCTCATTCACATAACAAAGACAAATCCATCCCAAATGGAATTATAACTACAGGCATAGAGGTTAGGATTCGCAACATATATTTTGCGGGCTGAAATTCAATCCATAACAAGCCCCAGCACCAGTGCATCCATTGTAGTTGGAACTGGGACATGCCTAATAGCCACTCCCCAGCTTGGTACATCCTGCCCTGACATTGCTTCCTTCAGGTTTACTGTGAATATTGTTTGAACATAAGATGCCACCTTCTTATTATTCAACAGCTTTCAACCATGGGTTTTAGTTTATTCAGAAAAAAAGAAAAAGTTTTTATTAAAATGTCCTGATTTAAGTCTAAAAAGGCTAATGGGTAATAACACGCTTCACTATTCAGAGATCTCCAGTGATCCACTGTACCTGGCACAGTGGAGGGTAGGGTCTTATGAGAGGTCCTTCCAGCACTGCAACGGGGGCAAGCTTCATGGGATACGCTGCATCAACCAAGAAGCACAAGAAGAATAAGAGACAGGAACGGAGCGGGCTCCCTGGAAGATATATGCTACCTTTCTCTCCATTCACTGGACATGTAGGGCAGAGCAAACTTAATTGAAGCAGGAGGGAAGAAGCTGCCTCAGGCAGCTGGTATGTACTGGAATCATTTGGAATCCTAGCAGAGGAAGACTTATTGATTTAATTACTACTTGAATGCAGAGAGGTTGGAACCCACAGGCATACTCCAAGCACACGCCAAGTTCCTTCTGTTAGATAAAATTGATGGTATGGAAAAAGAATAAAGCTGTAGGGGTGAGAGGGAATCTGACTGAGGATGGTTCCTTGAAGAGAAAATCCCCGTTGCTTTAGTTGTATCTATTCCTGTAACAAGGAGCCCAGATGCTGCAGCAATTAACAGCTAGGCTGTTAACCGAATGGTCAGTGGTTCCCACCCACCAGCCATTTTGTGGGAGAAAGATGTGGCAATTGGCTTCCTTAAAGAGTTACAGTCTTGGAAACCCTATGGGGCAGTTCTACTGTCTCCTATAGGATCGCTATGAGTTGGAATCAACTCGACAGCAATGGGTATCCCTGTAACAACTGGACGCTCTGGTGGTACCAGGGCCTACTTTATTTTCTCCGTTTTCATCCACAGAGGATGAAGCAATACATTTCTTCAAGCAGAAGACACCTGATGACTGTGCCTGCCCAGTAAATTGTTACAAACAGATCACACTTCTGATTCATGGTGATCCCATGTACGTCAGAATAGAAATTTACTTCATAGGGCTTTCAATGGCTGTGATCATTTGGAAGTGCCTTTCTCCCTAGGTGCCTCTGAGGGGATTCAAACCACCAAAGTTTACGGTTAATCAAAGCCATTGCTGTCAAGTACATTCCTACTCATAGTAGCCGAGTGCCTAGGCACTGTCCAGGAACCCTGCTATAAGAATAGTCTCTTGGCCAGAAGAACTAGATGGTGCCCGGCTACCACAAATGACCTCCCTGACAGGGAACACAACAGAGAGTCCCTGATGGAGCAGCAGAAAGATAGGGTGCAGAACTCAAATTCTAGTAACAAGACCAGGCTTAATGGTCTGACTGAGACTGGAGGTACTCTGGAAAGCATGGCCCCTGGACTGTCTATCAGCTGAGAACCAAAACAATTTCTGAGGCCAGCTCTTCAGACAGGGATTGGACTGGACTGTGGGACATAAAGTGATACTCGTGAAGAGTGTGCCTCTTAGTCAAGTAGATACAAGAGACCAAAGGGGCAGCTTCTGTCCAGAGGTGAGATGGGAAGGCAGAGAGGGTTAGGAGCTTGTTGAATGGACATGGGGAATCAGGTGGAAAGGAGGAGTGTGCTGTCGCAGAATGGGGTGAGCAATTAGGGTCACATAACAATGTACGTATAAAATTTTGTATGGGAGACTAACTTGAAACGTAAACTTCATTTAAACTACAACAATAAAAAAAAAAAAAGAACAGTCTTTTGGAATTCTCAAACGGAAATTGAGAGAAAGCTCTGAAATGTGAAACTTCTGCTTCAACAACAATTTGGAATTCCTCTGTCTTCATGAAGAAAATGTAACCAACATGCGAACAGAAGTAAGAGTGAGGCAAGAAGAGACAAAGAGACAGAGACAAAGACAAAAAGTGACTGAGAAATATGCCTCATTCAAGTCTTAGAATTGTCTTTGAAATCAGCTTACTTTGGTTGTTCATTAAGATTACTTGTTCCACCCTTCCTGGAATGTTTTATAAGCACTGTTCTAAAGTGCATGATGCATTTATTAATTACTTATCTTTACTACAATCTCATGTTAATGTTACTAATATCATGATTCATATATTGCAGAAGAAGAAATTGAGAATTTCAGACAGCCAGGAAATCACAGAGCCAGAATTTGAACCCAAGTAATCTGGAGCCCTGGAGGTGCAGTGGTTAAGAGCTTAGCTGCTAACTAAAAGGTCGACAGTTCGAATCCACCAGCTGCTCTTTGGAAACCCTATGGGGCAGTTCTACTCTGTCCTATAGGGTTGCTATGACTTGGAATCCACTCAATGGCAATGGGTTTTTTTCTTTTGTTTGTTCTGGTGTATGTTATAAAGCAACAGATGATTAACATTCTATTCTATAGATATATACTAAATATACATTAGATGTTAACATGAATGAGAAAATAACCTCGTTTAATAATTTTGATTTTAGGAATGTTTAAATTATTTATGAAGTAAAATCATGTAGAAGTTGGTGGAATTCTTTTATCTTCAAAGAGGGCTTTACTATTAGAAAAGGATAGGGGAAATGGATAGACAAGCAACCTAAAAATTGTATAAGGTTGGGTTGTGAAGAACCAGATGGTTCATGTCAGATAATGCTACTTTTATTTTTCTTATTTTTCTCATGTTCCAAATAGGTATTTTTGAACCTGAGGTCTATTATCTACATTTGGATCTCATGCTAATTTGATTTTTCTGGCTCGATCTTAAAAAAGCTAATAATAATAGAATCCATAAATTTATATGTGTTTAGGTCCTGCATATACAATCCAATTTTCAACAGGCCCTGCTATTTTTTAACTACATTTATTTGATTCCAGAATGGGCATTTTGTCACATTATGACATTTCTGAAATTGAACGGGGTTAAAATTGATGGCATTTTTCAAATGCTGTTAGTCAGCGGCCATTTTGATTTGGCTTTCATTGGCTGTGAAAACAGAGAGTGGTTGAAATTCCAGGTGGCATGGCCAGACAACTACCACTCCTTAATATTTCAGTCCGCAGAACTATTTAGTGATATTTGAGGACAGAAAACGTGTGAAAATCTTCTCACACCTTCTGGAAATTCAAGAAGTTGATGGCACCAAAATTTGTAGACTCTGAGGCAGTGGTTTGGATAATAATCTCAGAGACCAAGCTACTGCATCAATTTAAGAAAAGCTCAATAACTAATGTTCTTAATAGCACAGAGGGCAATATTACACAGAAAACTGTGGACTGGACAACTCCAAACTGAGGAAAAACTTAAGAGAGAAATCCTGAATGGAAAGATGTTTTAGAAATCCCTTCATTAATTTTAGTTCTATTTTCTTTTTATAGATGAACAAGATATTTGATTAAACTCTGTTTAAATATGATCTAAATAACTTTTTAATAAGAATAAAATAAGTACTCTATATAATGGGTAAGCATTGTATCATAGTTTGGTAGCATGGTTTTTCATTAGTATAACATAAAATAATACATTGTACGCAAATGTGCCTTAGCTATATTAAATAATAGTATATATGTGGTTACTTCACAAAGTCGTATTCACTTCATCTGGCTCTTGAAGGCATTTGAGTTTGTTTAAAAAAGTATATATATTAACAAAACAATAAAGCATCCAAGTTGCATATATGTGTTTACAAATTACTTAACGAAATTTATAAATGCAATGTTGTAACAAAAATAAATACTTAAACGAATCCCTTAAGCCCTCTGACTCTCTTTTTATGACATCTTTGGTAGATGAACAGTCTCTCGTGGGGGAAAAGGAGATAGAATTTCAAGCTTCTGTTCCTCCAGTGTTTAGGGTCATCTAAAAACTAATTTAGTTCATTCAATTCGGGCAGCATGGATGAGCTCTCTGTTACCGGGAAAGAAAACTTTCAGAATATTCTTCCGAGTTGAACTAATGGAAAAGAGTTCAATCTGTATTTACTTAGGAACCAACCACTATGTTGAAAGCCTTGGGTGCAGTGAGATTAAACTAGGATATAAATAAATGCTTGTTAAACAAAATGAAATTTAAAAAGAATGAGCTCAGATAGCTATAATGAGGCTGGTGGATGGAGGAAATTGAATACCAGTGGTTGGATTTGATCTAATAGGCAGAAGCTGTGGTCATGTCAGGGTTGTGGTCTTTCCTGAACTTCTGACTTGCACACTTCCCAGAAGACACATGATATTAGCTAATCACAAGGAAGCACAAATAAGTTAGAACTTGATGTTTTGATGGATTCATTTTCTGAGGTTTCTCACATTGGGGAAGATAAAAAGTTATTTTAAATTACTTTTTTCATGTACTTCCCAGTGCATCTGTTTTGTTATAAAAATCCTTGTTCTGCAGGAAACTACTGAAAAATGTAAAAGATAGTTTTGAAATCTTCTTGGGAAAAATATAGAACCCAGGGCAAATAAACAGATAAAATATCATGATGTCTTTTTTTAGGACAGAAGTTTTTGTTACCATTATTGTTTCTGCTACTGTTTTTGACCTTCAGGAGTTGAAGATTCAAAGACTAGCTGGCAGCTAGTTCTGTCAGCTCCGGAAGAAATTTTGGAAATATAAAGAGGTACACATGTTTGGGTGAAGGGAGGGAGTGGGCTCGCTGCCTCCTATTGAAGTTTGAGTACTAACTCCAGAAACTGGATGATACCAGGCTGTCATGAATAACTGGACAGGAAAAACTTATCACACCAGAATTTTTTAATGCAATGTGGTTGTGATATAAATCACACGATAAAATGGTCACCCACTTATTTGTTGGATTTTTAAAAAATAAAATATTCAGTATGGATTGATTACTAAACATTATTAAATTTATCAGAGTAATACATGAGCAGAGTATCAAATTAAAAGCCCAGAGCAGCTTATATTAAATACCAATGATCCGTTGTTCCCTGTTCTCCATTCTTGCCCCCCAGGTATAAATTTTTAATGTTTTTATTTCTGTTTATGTTTAGCTTTATTACTGTAGATACTATGGTTATCTTTCTATTCTTAGATTAACAAATGTACACAATATTATTTACCCCAATAAAAAATGTAAGGATTTAGATCTATTGTATCATATTCTCTGCCACTTCTTATTTTCTCAACATGTGATATTTATATTGTTGCATTTAGGCCTTTCATTGATTGCTTTTGTAACTTGACTTAATAAACTTAAATCTCAATATAGTGATCCATCTCTTTACTCCCCATTATGTAAGATGAGGATATCAGCATTGCTACTTTTTTTAAACCTTCTTCCCCCATTCCAAGTCTTACCTTCTTTCAGCTCTACCTTTAAGTTTATACTGACATTTAGCTACAATATTATCAATAATTATTTTCAGCAGTTTAACAAACTCTTCTGTACTTTGTTCATAGATATACTTTAAGAGTTGAAAAATAATAAACTAGCTTAAGGTTCTGACATAAATATTTGTACATGCCTTATTATTACTTTGATTCTTGACAAGTCTGATGTAGGGTCTCTTGGCTTTTTTTTTTTTACTAAGCATTAACATTTAATTAATTCTCTTATAGCATTCACTTGATTTAAATAGTCTTATTTTTAACTCTGTATTTGATCATGTCTTTTTGTCCACTCCCCCATCCCCAGAATTATCCAATACCATTTGTTTTTATACCCTGCATCTTCATTTACCCACACTTACATCCGTACTTTCTATCAAGTCTCTCTTTTTTTTCCCAAAAATATACTTCCCTCAGTCTTCTTTGCTATCTGTGGGTTTTTAATGCTACTCTCCTATATATGATCACAGTGTTCCCAGAACTCCTGCCTTTTCTTTCTTCTCAATTTTCCTGGGGTATACTTGAAGAAAATTCTGAAAAGAAGCTCATACACCAAAAGCAAACCCATTGCTGTTGAGTCAATTACAACTCGTAGTGACCCTATAGGACAGAGTAGAACTGCCCATAGGGTTTCCAAGGCTGTAAATCTTTACAGAAGAAGACTATCACATCTTTCTCCCAAAAGAAGCTCATAAGAGATAAAATTTTGAATTCTTGCATTGCTGAAGGGTCTTTACCCTGCACACACAGCATCATTAAGTGAAATCTACTTTGTTCCTAATCTTTTTCTTAAGAACATCCAAGTAATTGCTCAATTGTCTTTGGCATCTACTATTGCTGTTATCAAAACCAATGTCAGTATTATACCTTTGTAATATTTTTTTCTTCTCTGGAAGCATTCAAGTAGCTACACTGACCTGTAGGTCATGTTTCATCAGTTCTTATTACTGAATCCTTTTAATCTGAAGACTCAATCTGTTATCCACTTCTAGAAAATTATTTACCATTATTCTTTTCATTGCTTTCTCCCTTTCATTTTTCCTTCTTTCTTTATCTCTTAGACAAATGTTAGACCTCTTCAATTATTTTTAAATGCCTTTTCTCATATCTGTCTATATATCTTTATATTATTGTATATTCAAGAAGGTTTCTTGAACTTCATATTATTCAGTTGCTATTGTTGTTATTGTTGCAACATTTCAACAATTTTATTGTTTTCACATTTAAGGGTCCAAACTTGTTCCTTGATTTTTGCATTTCTATAGCATCCTCCTTTGTTTTAGAAGTTATTCTGAGTATATTAATCATAGACAATTTGTTTTATCTTGTCTGATTTTAGTTATTTTCTATTATTACAATTAGCTTGATGTCTTCCTCATCCATTTTTTCTTTATTTATTCTTGCTTATATTTTTTCAGTGTTTCTGGCTTCTTGAAAATGCCTGGTGATTCTTGGTTGACTGTTTGTACTTCATCTGCTAATATGTATGACTGCTTTATCAGTGGGAAATTAGGCTGCAGGCTCTCTGAGGGAAAGACAAGGATATGGCAGCTAGTTCTCATCCTCTATTTTAATCTGTGTTACAATCATCCAGATGAAAATTATTCTCCCCAAGTACTTAATTTACATTCTCTAGAGAAAAACAATCTGGAATATGTCTCGAGGTAAGTAACGGCTGACTGCTGTTCTGGCAGAGGAGAAGTAGAAGGGGATGACCAAGGATTTTATTTCATATTTTCTTTATAAGATTTTTACTGAAGTTTAACTGATATACTATATACAGCACATATTTAAAGTACATAGTTTGATAAGTTTTGACTAATATATGCCCCCTATGTAACCAGTACCACAACCAAGGTAGTGAACATAGTCATTACTTCCAAAAATTTACTGTAATAGTTACCTCATGAATCTATGTAATCGCTCCTGTGTGGGCAATCATTAATCTGCTTTCTGTCACTATAGGTTAGGTTGGATTTTCTAGAATTTGATTTCTATAGAATCACAATACTTATTCTTTTTTTTTTATGTCTTCTTTCAGTCAGCAAAATTATTTTAAGCTTTTTCAACATATTCTGAATAGGGACATCTTTGTTTGGCTTTAGTCTGGATGACAAAAAATAGACAATATTAAATTATTATTAATCACTAAGTTTTATTACTATATATACACATGTCAGATATGTGATGTACAAAAATATTCTCTCAGTCTGTGGCTTAAGAATGACTTTGATGATATCTAATAATCTTTTTTTTTTTTCCTGTTATGGAGTATGCTTTTCAAATCAACTCTTTTAAATCAATCCCCTTTCTTGAACGTCAGTTTTCACTTTTACCCTTGGCATTACCTGCTGTCACTAAGTCCAGATCATTTCCAGCCCCAACCAGTAGATTGGTTCCCATCAGTTATGCAACATCCTCAGAATACATTCAGGCCTTGTCCAGAATCAACCTATTTACAGTCTTTTCAATTTTCTGAAATTGGATGAAGAAATTTATGTATTGGTAACAGCTGTCATGTTTTTAATTCCCCACCTGCTATGTTTACTTTTGTTGTTGTTGTTGTTAACTGCCTTTCAGTCAGATCCCAACTCATGGCAACCGCCTGTACAACAGAGCGAAACACTGCCTGGTTCTGCTCTATCCCTATGATCCGTTGTGGTTCTGACCATTGTGATCCGTAGGGTTTTTACTGGCCAACGTCCAGAAGTTTATCACTGGCCTTTCTTCCATATTTGTTTTATTATTCTTTGTTCTCCAATACCTTATACTCCTTTTGTATACCTTTACATTTCTATTTTATTTTCTACTCCTATATCAATGTTATCACAGGGGTATAAAGAATTTTTTATACTTGAAAATACTTTTTTGTGTCCAGATTTGGTATGCAGTTTTTCTGCACACCTTGACTAAGAGATTCCCTGTGAATCATCCACAGGGAGAATTCTACTGAGAAATGTATATCATTTTACTTCTTTAGCATCTAGCAAAACTAGTAATCCTAATGAATATTTGGTGAATTAATGTCATTTTTTGAAAACAGGTACTTATGATAATGATTAGTTACATCGTATCTAACTAAACAAAAAGACAGTGATTATTTAACTGAATTAGTGGATGACTGAATGAGAGAATAACACCACACAAAGCATACAACCAGCACTTGACCTTGTTTAATTTATTTTTTAATGTTCTTTAATTCTTTGTAACTAATTTTAAATATAGCATTTTTATGTTCTATGACAATATTTTTACATAAATCAGACACATATTCAATTAAAATTTACTAGATGCCAGGAACAAGTACATACCGAAGTGTACAGCGAAGGGCAGATGAGACGAGTCCCTATCCTCATGGGGCTTACACACACTAGTGAACATGGAAAACAAAAAGGAAATATTAAATATATAGTGTGATTTAAAATAGTTAAAGTGAGCGTCTTAGTCATCTAGTGCTGCCATAACAGAAATACCACAAGTGGATGGTTTTAACGAAGAAGAGAAGTTTATTTCCTCACAGTCAAAGTAGGCTAAAAGTCCAAATTCAGGGAGTCAGCTCCAGGGGAAGGCTTTTTCTTTCTGTTGGCCTTCTTCTCTTCTGTGTTCCCCCGACTAGGAGCTTCTCTGGGCAGGGACCCCAGTCCAAAGGACGCGCTCTGCTCCCAGCACTGCTTTCTTGATGGTATGAGGTCCCCCTGTCTCTCTGCTCACTTCTCCCTTTCATATATCAAGAGATTCCCTCAGGACAATCCAGTCTTGTAGATCCAGTCCTGCCTTACTAACACAACTGCCACCCATCCTCCCTTATTAACGTCATAGAGGCAGGATTTACAACATATAGGAAAATCACACAGTACCAGGAATCATGGCCCAGCCAAACTAATGCACACATTTTGGGGGGTCATAATTCAATCCAAGACAGTGAGTTAGGGAAAATATTAAAACAGAAATAGAAAGTGAGGGCAGACTTTGCAAAGGGGCTAAGACAAAAGTCCTAGGGTGGGGATACGTTTGGTATTTGGGAGTTAAAATAAGGTGAGGAAGACTACAGTATGAGAAGAAGGGGTAGAGGAGTTGTTGTAGGATGAGGTTTAAAAATTTAGATTACAAACAGAAAACAATTCTAGGGTCTCAAACAGCAAGCAATGTGCATGATTCACATGAAAAATTCAATTTTAAAGGAGCAAAAGTGGAAGCTAGGAAACAAATTAGGAGGTGACTGGAATAATCCAGAACAAAAATTAGCTGGAAGTAAGACAGTGAAGATGGTGAGAACTGGATAGAATTAAGGTATGTTCTAAAGTTGGAATTGAGAAGACCTGGTGACGGGTTGGACGCAGGTGTTAAAAGAAAGAGAGGAATAAAAGATGTTTCCTTGGTTTTGTCTTGAACATGTTGGTGGATACAATTTCCTCATGTGAGGTAGATTAGTTGCTGGGAGCCAGTTCTGGCACTTTGTCGGTGGGAAGTCAAGAGTTCTGTTTTTCACACGTGGGTGATGAAGTCTGCAATTCAGGAGAAAGTTAGAGCTTATTTAGTTGTTTGTTTTTAACCTAGATGACAAAAAATAAACACAGCATTAAATCGTTATTAATCACTAAGTTTTATTTCTACAAATATATGGATGCAGACACAGGCAAACATGTAAACATATATGTACATCTTTCATCTTATATTCATATTCACTTGCCAGAATACAAGTGACTATGTACAAAAGGAAAACTAAGCAGCTACATTTATAATTTCAAAAGGAATTAATTTGGCTTGTTATTGCCTAATTTTGATTCAGAAGGAGGCATAAAAAATTTTCCATCCATATTTCCATATGGTCTTCAGATGCATGGGTGGTATTTTTTTCTAAGTATTTGGCTACTTCACCCTACTGAGGACCACAGTGTAAGTTTTCTTGTTTGTAAATTGATGCAAGCATGAAACATTTTTCTCGTTTTGTTAAAAAGTGTTTCTGAGATGGCCCAAGATGGTGGCTAAGTGACACACACCATGCCGTCCCCCTACAACAAAGGACCGAGAAACCAAGTGAAACAGATACAGATGACAATCTGGGAACCCAGAATAGCAAACGGAAAGATGAAGAAATAGAGAAAACACTGAAGGGAAGGAGAAACTGAATGAAAACAGCAAATGAAGAGACTTATGGACTGTAGGCATCCTGCCACCCAGCCCAATGCAGCTTGACCACCTTGAGACAAAATGAGCAGCATTCCTGAGTGAAGAGCACAAGAAGGTAACTTCATGGACTCCCCAATAGGAGACAGAGATACTTGGTAGACAAACCCAGAGCAAAGCAAGGTAAGCAGAACATGAACTAGATCTAAGGAAGAAAAGTGCAGGAATACAGGCAAGAGCCCTAGGATCCAGGCAGGAGGGAGCCAGAAAATAGGGACAAAACTACTCACCAGCAGTGGTCTCTGATCACTTGGGTGGGTGGTGCTGGTGGAGTGGAGGATCTCTGGAGTGGCCACTAGAGATCCTCCAACTGACTGAACTCTGGACAGCATCCCACCCCCCTTGCATTTGGTCATGACTTGATCCCTATTGCCAGCTGCACTCTGTAGAGATGCCCTGGCACCCACCCCAGTTAATGGAGGAACATGCACCCCACCTCCTATACTCTGCGCTCCTGGTGACCAGCTGTATGCCCCCTCTTGCCCCCCATCTGGCAATCTGTGACATGCACTCCCATGACATTGCAACAAGAAGCTTGAGTCCACCTCACCCATTCCCACACCACACTGCCTACCTAGCAATTCAAAGCATACCTGCCCACACCATCTGACCTGCGACCAGAGGCTCCTGCCCAACTGGTGGCGCAAGTTCCCATGCTACCCATCTGGTGACTGTTGACCCATGCACCTTTGCTCGGACCACCAATCTACCAACAGTGTGCACACATAGTGCCTAACCCAACAACCAATGAAAATGCTCTCTGCACCCACACCCCAGTGACCAGCTAGACAGACACATCACTTCATCAGCAAAACTAGTCACATCCTCATAGGTGCCATATACACTTCTACCAAATGATGAGGAGATCCTTGTAACCTTATCCAACATCCACCCAGCTGCAGCACCACACATATTGCACCCAAATAGTTCCTGCTGGTCATCTGCACTTGCACTGAAATCCCTTGATACCTTACCATCTACTGTGATGCCAATTCGCACATGCATAGCAGACCTACCCTGTCCATATGGGTAGAACTCCCTCACAATGGCTATGGAGATGTCCTGCTCTGACCTCCAGAGAACACACTAACTACTAGCACCAATGACCTCCAGAGAACACACTAACTGCTAGCATCAACCTGGAAGGATCTTACAGTCCAACAAGGGCTGTGGAGAGACACTACTACACAACACTTGTCACCTAATATCAGGGAAAGAACCTGCTTTCCCATCTCCACTCAGTCTGGTAAGGGAAGGCATACAAGCCTCACACACAGACCAGAACCACAAACAACAATAATTAAAATAATACAAAGGAATTATTTCTAAAGAGAAAGAGAAGAAGCAAAGCTCTGGCTACATCAAAACAAAACAAAACAAAAAAAAATCAGCACAAACTAAACAGACATACAATCAATAAAGAAATATATAAATAAATAAATTAACACCTTAATGTCTCTGAGATAGCAGACAATAACAAATTATATGAAGAAACAGGATAAGATGGCTCAAACAAGTGAGCAAAATAAAGGAGTAGAAAACCTTCCTGAGGAAAAAATGGTGATAGAACTACCTGATAATAAATTCAAAAGACTTCTATGTAGGATCATCAATAAGATCAAGGAAAACATAACTGAAACCCTAGAACAATTGAGGAAAACAATACAACCAAAAAAAATGACAAAATGGACAATTAGAAACCATACAAAAACAACAACTAGAAACATAGAAGATTAACAATAAAATATCAGAAATAGATAACTCAAAGGAAGGACATCGAAGTAGAATTGAATCAATGGAAAGGAAGAAAGAATTAGTAAAATAACGGACAAATACCTTGATGCTAATTTGTTTAAGGAAAAATCAGAAAAAAAGAATACAGAAAGCCTAAGAATTATGTAGGACACCACCAAGAGGAATAATTTACGTGTAATAGGAATTCCAGAAGAGGAGAAGAGTAGAAGTACAGAGAGAATTTTTGAAAATTTACTGGCAGAAAACTTTCCTAATATCATTATCATGAAAGACAAGAAGGTTTCCATCAAAGAAGCTTAATGAACCCCAAACAGGATAGACCCTGTCTTAGTCATCTAGTGCTGCTATAACAGAAATACCACAAGTGGATGGCTTTAGCAAAGAGAAATTTATTCTCTCACAGTCCAGTAGTCTACAAATCCAAATTCAAGGCATCAGCTCCAGGAGAAGGCTTTCTCTATCAGCTCTGGAGGAAGGTCCTTGTCATCATTCTTCCCTTGATCTGGGAGTATCTCAGCGCAGGAACCTCAGGTCCAAAGGACGTGCTTTGCTCCCGGCACTGCTTTCTTGGTGGTATGAGGTTCCCATGTGTCTCTGCTCACTTGTCTCTTTTATATCTCAAAAGAGATTGGCTTTAGACACCATCTGATCTTGTAAACCTCATCGGTATAACTGCCACTAATCCATGTTATTACATCATAGTGATAGAATTTACAACAGATAAGGAAATCACATCAGATTACAAAATGGTATACAATCATACAATACTGGGAATCATGACCCAGCCAAGTTAACAGATATTTTGAGGGGGCACAAGTCAATCCATGACAGACCCCAATAGAAAGTCATCAAGACATATCATAATCAAATTTTCCAATCCAAAGACAGAAATTTGAGAGCAGCTTGTGAAAAATGAAATATCACTTACAAAGGGGCACCAATAAGTTTAAGTTCTGATTTCTTGGCAGAAACCATGCAGGCAAGAAGGGAATGAGATGACATATATAAAACCCTGAAAGAAAAAAAATCTTCTGACCAAGAATCACATATTCAGCAAAATTGTCTTTCATATATGATAATGAAATTAGAACATTCCTTGATAAACAGAAATTAGGAGAATTTGTAAAAACCAAACCAACCTTACAAGAAATATTAAAGGGAGTCCTTCAGACAGAGAACCAATGACATCAGACAACAACTTGAGAGTAAGACACACAACAGCATCACTCAGATACCAACCCAGATAAGAATTCTTAAAAGTAAAATAAAGCTGCAAAACTGAAAACAAAGAACCAGAGGTGTCAACCAGTAAACTATGACAACTTCAAAACAAAAAGTGGGAATAAATGGTGTAATTATAGAACTTCCATATGGAAAGGAAATCAAGGCAATATTAAGATATTTTAAATTTAAGAAAATAAGAGTAAATTTCAGAATAACCACAAAGAAAATTAATTAATCTACTCACCAAAATAAAGAAGAAGAAAATCAAAAAGAATCAGTAAACACAAAATCAACAGTAATGGAGGATACAAAAAAGAAATTCCATAAACAAACAAACAAAAAAGCATAACAAAATGGCAGTAGTAGATTCATACCTATAGATACTCACAATGAATAAAAATGGTTTAAATGCACCAGTCAAGAGAAAGTGGCAGAATGGATTAAAAAAAAAAAAAAATGAACCACTCATATGTTGCCTACAAGAGACACACCTTAGATACAAAGATACAAAAAGATTAAAAATCAAAGATGGAAAAAAAAGTATATCAAGCAATTAGTTAGAAAAAGAGAGCAAGAGTGGCAAGAATAATTGTTGATAAAATAGATTTTTAGTCAAAACCATTATAAGAAACAAAGAAGGGCATTATATAATGATTAAAGGGTCAATTCACTAAGATGACATAACCATAATGTTTATGCGCCCAATGATATAGCTCAAAATACATAAAACAAACTCCAACAGAATTGAAAAGCGAACTAGACAGTTCTAATATAATAGTAAGAGACTTTAACACACATCTTTCGATGATGGACAGAACAACTAAAAAGAAACTCAACAAAGATACAGAAGATTTAAATAACACAATCAACCAAATTAACCTCTTAGATATATGCAGGACACACCACTCAACATCAACACAGTGTACATTCTTCTTCAAAGTACATGGATATTCTCCAGAATAGGCTATATTTTAGGTCATAAAGCAAGGCTCAATAAATTCAAAAGCATCAAAATAATACAAAGAATCTTCTCTGATCATAACACTATAAAACTAGAAATCAATAACAGAAAGAACTAGGAAAAAAGTTGTAAACATGGAAACTGAATAACACCTTACTTAAAAACTACTATGTAATAGAATAAATTAAAAATGCAGTTAAAAATTCCTAGAATCAAATGAGAATGAAAACACAGCATACAAAAATCTTTGGGAAACAGGAAAAGCATCCTCAAATGAGAATTTGTAGCAATAAATGCACACATCAAAAAAGAAGGAAGGGCCAAAATCAATAGCTTAACCTGACAACTCAAACAAACAGAAAAGGAACAGCAAAAGAAGTCCAGGAAAAGAAGTAAGGAAATAAAATAATAAAGATCAGAGCACAAATAAATGAAATAGAAAACAGAAAAGCAATAGAAAGAATCAACAAGACTAGAAGTTAGTTCTTTGAGAGAATCAATAAAATTGACAAACCGTTGACCATAATGACAAAGAAAAAACAATGAGAAGATGCAAATAACCAAAATAAGAAATGAATTGGGTGACATTACAACAGAACTAACTGAGATAAAAAGGATAGTAACAGAATATTTTGAATAACTGGACTCCAACAAATTTGAAAACCTAGAAGAAACGGGCACATTTCTGGAAACACACTACCTAACTGAACTAACAGAAATAGAGGTAGAAAATTTAAACAGACCCATAACAAAAGAAGACATTGAAGAGGTCATAAAACAACCCCCCCCCGCCAAAAAAAAAAAGCCTCAGCCCAGACACTTTCACTGGAAAATTCTATCAAACATTCAGAGAAGAGTTGACACAAACTCTACTCAAATTATTTCAGAATATAGAAAAGGAAGGAATACTCCCTAATTCATTCCATGAAGCCATCGTAACCCTGATACAAAAGCCAGGCAAAGACACCACTAAAAAAGAAAATTACAGACTAATATCTCTCATGAACATCAATATAATTCTCAACAAATTATAGCCAACCTAATTCAACAGTGTATCAAAAAAAAAAATACATCATGATCAAGTGAGATTCATACCAGGGATGCAAAGATGGTTCAACATTAGAAAATCAATCAACATAATTCACCAAATAAAATAAAGAACAACATGAACATCTCAATCAGTGCAGAAAAGGCATTTGATAAAATCCAACACACTTTCCTGAGAAAAATTCATAGCAAAACAATAATGGAAGGGAAATTCCTTAATATAATTAAGTGTGTAAGTGCAAAACCAACAGCTGACATCATTTTCAACAAAGACAGATTGAGAGTGTTCCCCTTGAGAAAAAGAATGAAGCAAGGATGACCTTTATCACCACATTTATTCAATATTGTTATGGAAGTCCAAGCTAGAGCAATAAAGCAAGAAAGGAAAATAAAGTCCATCCAAATTGGAAAAGAAGAAGTAAAACTATCCTTATTTGCAGATGACATGATCCTATACATAGAAAATTCCACAGACTCCACAAAAAAGTTACCGGAACTAATAGGATTCAGCAAAGTGGCAGGGTACAAGATCAACACACAAAAATCAGGTGAGTTCCTCTACACTAACAAGGAGGACTCTGAAAAGGAAATCAAGAAAACAATACCATTTACAATAGCCCCCAGAAGGATAAAACACCAAGGATACCTAACCAGGGATGCAGAAGGAAAACTATGAAACACTACTGCAAGAAACTAAAAGAGATCTACATAAATGGAAAAATATTCCATGATCATGGATTGGAAGACTTAAGATTGTGAAAATGCCAATACTACCAAAAATGATCTATAGATATAATGCAATCCTGATCCAAATCCCAACAACATTCTTTAAAGAAATGGAAAAACTAATCTCCAACTTTATATGGAAAGAATTGCTAATGCAACATTGAAGAAAAAGAACAAAGTAGGAGGCTTCACACTTCCTGATCTTGAAATTTACTATACAGCTACGGTAATCAAACAACCTGGTACTGGTTCACCATCAGACACATGGACCAATGGAATAGAATTGAGAAGCCAGAAGTAAATCCATCCATATGCAGACAGCTGATCTTCAACAAAGGGCCAAAGTTCAGTCAATGGGGAAGAAACAATCTCTTTAACAAATGGTGCTGGCAAAACTGGATATCCATATACAGAAAAATGAATCGGGATCCATATCTCACAGCAATCACAAAAACTAACTCAAAATGGATCAAAGATCTAAATGTTAAAGCTAAAACTATAAAGTTCCTGGAAGATAACATAGAGTCAAAACTAGGGGGCCTAATTTTTGGCATCAATAGCCTATCAAAGAAAACTAAGAGTGAATGAACAACAGAAGATAAATTAGATAACTGAGATCTCCTAAAAATTAAAAAAAGATTATTTTACCAAGAGAGTAAAAAGAGAACCTAAAGACTGGGAAAAAATCTTTGGCAACCTGATAAGGGTCTAACCTCTGAAATAAAAAATAAATAAATAAAAATCAGCCACTCAACAACAGAAAGGCAAGCAATCCAATAAAAAAAATTGGCAAAAGACATGAACAGACACTTCACCAAAGAGGACATTCAAGTGACTAACAAATACATGAAAAGATGCTTACAATCAATAGCCATTAGAGAGATGCAAATCAAAACTACAATGAGATACCATTTCACCCCTGCAAAAATGGCAATGATCAAAA
>NW_004443949.1:12183714-12261323 GCF_000243295.1 Trichechus manatus latirostris | reverse complement strand
GAGGTTTTGGGGGGATTGGAACTCTTATACATTATTGGTGGGATTGTAAAATGGTACAACCACTATGGAAAACACTATGGCCCTTCCTCAAAAAGCTAGAAATAGAAATACTTTATGATCCAGTAAACCCACTCCTAGGTATATATCCTAGAAATACATGAGCAGTGACAAATAGACACTTGCACACCTATGTTCATTGCAGCATTATTCACAATAGCAAAAAGATGGAAACCACCTAAGTGCCCATCAAAGGATGAAAGGAAAAACAAATTATGGTACCTACATACAATTGAATACTATGTAACTAAAAAATAATGAGAAGTCTGAGAAACATAACATGGATGAATCTGGAGAACTTTATGCTGAGTGAAATAAGTCAACTACAAAAAGACAAATATTGTATGGTCCCACTGTTCTAAAAAAGTCAACAATAGATACATACAAAGAAAGCAAAGTTCTTTGATGGTTAATGGTTATCAGGAATGGGAGGGAGAGGGAGGGTGAATCACTTTCTGGGTAGTAAACACTTGTTACTTTTGGTGACAGGGAAAGTGAATACGAAATATGGATGAAGTCAGCACAACCTGACCAAGTTAAAGACACTAAGAAGTACACGAGAAAAGGGACAATTTTGGTAAGTTATAAACATATACAATTTTGCAACAACAGAAAAACAATAAAAAAATTGTATGCATTTACATAGGTAGATATGGATGCATATATGTGTATAGGAAAGCATATTCGAATAAACGCATGTGCATGTATAAGCATATCTGTAGGTATAGGCGGAAACTCCGGCGGTGTAGTGGTTAAGAGCTATGGCTGCTAACAAAAAGGTCGGCAGTTCAAGTCTACCAGGCACTCCTTGGAAACCCTATGGGCCACTTCTACTCTGTCCTGCAGGTTCACTATGAGTCGGAATCGACTCGACAGCAACAGGTTTGGTTTTGTAGACATATGTACATACGCGTTTGTGTGTGCTGCATAAATATCCACACATATAACAAGTTACATAGAAAGCAGCTATGGAGGCTTCCTAGACATATCCAAACCACTTGAAGGATTGGTTAAAAGGCTTGGGACCATAGTCTCAGGGGACAACTTAGTCAACTGGCATAACATAGTTCACAAAGAGAAGGTTCTGCATCCTAGTTTGGTGAGTTGCAAGCGGCTGAGGTCTTAAAAAGCTTGTGAACAGCCATCAAAGATACAACTATTGGTTGGAACAAAAGAGAATGAAGGAAATTAAAGGCTCATAGAAGAAACTAGTGCAGGGGACTAAGAGCCCACACAAACCGTAGCCTCTTCTAACCCGAGACCAGAAGAACTAGATGGTGCCTGGCTACCTCTACTAGCCATTCTGACCAGGGACACAATAGAAGGTCCCAGGTAGAATGGGAGAAACATGTAGAACAAAACTTAAATTCCTAAAAAAGTCCAGACCTATTGGACTGAGAGAGAGTAAAGGAACCCCTGAGACTATTGCTCTAAGATACACTTTGAACTTAGAATTGAAGCTGTTTCTGCAGGTCATCTTTCAGCCAAATCATAGATTGACTTATAAAATAAATAATGTCACTTGTAAGTGATGTGCTCCCTAAACAATTAACTATATGAGACCAACTGGCCAACATTTACCCAAAAGCAAAGATGAGAAGACAAGGAGGGGAAAGGAAGTTAGATCAATGGAAACAGAACAAACAGAATGGAAATGATAAGAATGCCGACACTTTGTAAAAATTGTAACCAATGGCACAGAACAATTTGTATAAAAATTGTTAAAGGGGAACCTAATTTGCTGTGTAAACTTTCACCTAAAACACAATAAAATATTACTTAAAAAAAAAGTTTCTATTTCAGGATTTCTTTCCTGGCACCCAGTATTTATTCACATAATCCGCAAACAATAGGGAAATCTTGTCAGTTTTCTCTGTTAAAGTAGTAAAATCCAGTTCCCTAATATCTCACTTGCATATGTTTTATATGGTCTTTTAAACTATAAGTCACATTTTTTTGTCTATTTATTAATGTTAACTTTTAAATTTTATTTGTTTTATTACTTTTTATTTTTAATGAATTTAACCATGGGAATATGTTATTCAGAAGTGATAATAGGGGATTCAGGAAAATATTTTTAAAAATGTAAAATATTATAAACATCATAAATCTTGATGGCTTCAGTTAAGTGAGTTTTTAAAGTACTAAAATATTTTTCTAAACTATTTAATATATAATTAATTTATAAATACCTTTACATAGCATTTTATTTTTTATAAACAATTTCACATATATATTGTATGATTACAAGGGTGCAGTAGACAGAATAGCATGCTCCTCCTTAAAGACATCCTTGTGCTAATGCCTGGAACCAGTGACTCCATTAATTTACATGGCAAAAGGGACTTTGCCAGTGTGATTCATTTAAGGACCTGGGGATGGAAAGATTATTATGGATTATCTGAGTGGGCCAATGTAATCACAGGTGTACTTAAAAGCGAAAAGAGAAGCAGAGAGGAGAGTTGGGAAGACAGAGTGAAATGTGACTAGAGAAGAATGATCGGAGAGACATTGCTGGCTTTGAAGATGGAGGATAGGGTCCAGGAAACAAGAATGCAGGCTACCTCTGGAAGTGGGAAAGGGTGGGGAAACCTATGCTCCCATAGGACCTCCAGAAAGGAATGCAGCCTTGCCAACACCTTGGTTTTAACCCATTTAGACCCATGTCAGCCTTTTAACCTACAGAACTGTAAAGGTAATAAATTTGTGCAGTTTAAAGCTATTAAATTTGTGGTAATCTGTTACAGCAGCAAAAGAAAACTAATACAACCTCTTTATACAGTCTTATATTCTGAATTTTTATTTCCCTGATGCCACAGCTCTATCATATGTTAACTCAAATTTTGTCTTTTATTTTCTACCTAATGCTTGGATTGATAAACTTAGTTTGAAATTTTTTTTTTTTTAAATCTCTGGTAACATGATATTCTTCCACATTTTTTTTACTTTCTGACTTCCAAAAATGATAAAATGTAGCCGTGCCAAGGAAGCACCCAGCTGCTTATATGGCCTCAGTCTTATATTTGACACCCTCAACTACTGTACTTTTCTTACACTTCTCTATTACTTCAGTTTCAATGTTATTACATTCTCTTAATTTTCTGAAAACTTCCCCTTTTTTTTTTTTCTACAGGTTTCCTTTTCTGCTCTCACGCTTAATAAAACTTGACTTTGTCACTGGATCTTTGAATTTCTTATTCTTTCATCTTCTTCAAATGACCGCATTTCCTGGTTTTAATAACTATAGATATGCTGAAGAACCCCTAAATTATATCTCCAGCACAGACTCTTCTGAACTCCATATTTGATAGCAAACCTCCTACTTGACATCTTCACCCGTGTATCTCAGAGGAAGCTCATATCAATATGAAAACTGTAGTCACTTCCCTGTTGCTTATATGCTATCATTCTCTCTTAACATTCTAGCACCACCATTTAGTCAGTTACCATCATTGAAAGCTGAGAGTTCTTCCTGATTTCTTCATGTATCTTACCCATCTTTTAGTCTATTCTCACTGATTCTACTTCTTTAATAATTCCCAAACATTTATCTTTTGCTCTATTCCTACAGTCTCTATAGTTGTTATAGCCTTTGACAGCTCTAGCTTTGACAACTTCCAGAGCCTTTTGGTTTCTCTTTTGTCTTGTTCAAATCTATCTTCCACTGTGTTGCCAGAACAGTCTGCCTAAAATTTAATTTTCACATTTAACTTATCTTGTTTAAAACTCTCCAGCGACATCAAACTACCTTTTCAATAGAGGCCAAGCTTTTTAATAGGACATACAAAGCCTTTTCTGACCTGACTTCCACCTGCCTTCTCAACCTTTTCTTTAGCTATTCTTTACTTAGGACATTATATGCTTCACCATTAAACTGCTTACATTTTTCCAGATGCATGGACTCTTTAACATTATTGCATTTTCTTATGGTATTTCTCAGCCAGAATGTCTGTTTTTCCAATACATTTATGAAAATGTTGACCCATTTTAACTTTTTTTTTTTTTGGAATGCATTTCAGGTCTCCTTTTTCTAGAAACATTTCTTTGACCCCTTTCCTCTTCCCACCAGGCTCACCTAGGGGCTCCTTATCTGTGCTGTCATCCCCCTGGAAAAACCACTACCATTGCAGCTGTCACACCACCATGTAATTTTCTGTAATGTATCTGTCTCACTCTTTAACCCTTTGTTGTTCCAATGATTTTTCTGCTTTGATTTTTTTTTTCCTTTTTTAATACCATGCACTTTCATTAATGGAAGGCATGCTGAATCAAGGAGCCTTTCTGAAATTTTGTTATGAAATATGGAGTTTGATACATATTATGTGGGGCATATATGTCCCTATATGTCCCTCTTGTCTCTGGGTGTAGGATTACGCAGGACACGTAGGTCGCTCCAGACTCTGCATCACCTTCTCAAACCCTTGGCAGGCATGTACAATCTATGGCACCCAAAAATGAGGTATTCCTGTGAACCTGGACTCATCGCGAAAAATGTTACTTCCAGATAACACACAGGAACCCAGAAAAATAAAAAATAAAAAGGCTTATCTCCCAGTAAAAGAAATAAAAGTTTTGCAAAATCACACCTGCAGGATGCATCGTCTCATACAATACCGCGTAAAAACTAATTTGCGGCACACATTGGTTTCTTCCATTTTAAACAGTTATACAGTTCCCTGCCTTGTGGTAGCAAGTACTGTCAGTGGGAAAGCAGCTTCCCAATGAATCTGAGAGGTGGAAGTGTGTGTGGGGGCCGTATGTCCCACGGGTCTCCAAAGGGTAAATTACTATGTTATTTAAAGTAAGTTCCCTAAATGATTCATCCCAGCAGAGGAGGAATTCAATGAAGGAGGAAATAAACACACGATAATCTTTTATGGACTTATTCCGTGTCTACTGGAACCAATGTGTTTCATATGACCTATATGGTTAATTAAAGAGATTTCACATGCCTTTTCTGGCTGCTACTTCCTCTACCAACCAAACAAACCAATCAAAAATAAAAGAAAGGATTCAAATAAATAATATTATTTCTTTATTGGACGTTCTTAAAAATAGCCCCCTCCAATTGCAAATTCAGAAATAAGTGCTTCCTGTACATCATGAAATAGAATTACAATGTGATCCAATTTGATAGAATCCTTTTGTCTGCATCCCTATTCTTAAACTCATGAGGAATTCAGTTACCTTTAATGCAATGTCTCTATCAAGTCATTACTCTGGAGAATGACTGTAAAAAATATTAGACAAAACTCTGGGGAAAGTAGGCTACTGTTACTGTAAATTTGTGTTTTAATTTAAAAAGAGAAAATCCTTAATGCAGTAAAACTAATTGAATTAACAGTAATACGTTATATAATTTCTCAAGAAAACGGGAAATAGCTCACATTGGAAATAGAGACAAGCACTACCACCCAAATATGAACATTCAGGTCACTAAAAAAAAAGATAAAGAAAAAAGAATGGTAGTTGATAGCGTATAACAATAAACCAAATCTGTTGCCATCAAGTTAATTCCAACTCATAGCAACCCTATGGGACAGAGTAGAATTGCCCCAAAGGGCTTCCAAAGAATGGCTGGTGGATTCCAACTCCTGATCTTTTGGTTAGCAGCTGTCAGGGATTGAATTGTGTCCCCCCAAAATTTGTGTCAACTTGTTTAAGTCATGATTCTCAGTATTGTGTGGTTGTCCTCCATTTTGTGATTGATATAATTTTCCTATGTGTTGTAAATTCTAATCTCTGCCTGTGGTTAATAAGGCAAGATTAGATTATGTTAAAGAGGATTAGGGTGGGATGTAACACCCTCACTCAGGTCACATCCCTGATCCAATGTAAAGGGAGTTTCCCTGGGGCATGGCCTGCCCCACGTTTTATTTTACAAGAGATAAAAGGAAAGGGAAGTGAGCAGAGAGCAGGAGACCTCATACCACCAAGAAAGCAACACCGGGAGCAGAGCACATCCTTTGGACCCAAGGTTCCTGCACAAAGAAGCTCCTAGTCCAGGGGAAGATTGATGACAAGGACCTTCCTCCAGAGCCAACAAAGAGAGAAAGCCTTCCCCTGGAGCTGATGCCCTGAATTTGGACCTCTAGTCTACTAGACTGTAAGAAAATAAAGTTCTCTTTGTTAAAGTCATCCATTTGTGGTATTTCTATTATAGCAGCACTAGATGACTAGGACAGTAGCCGAGCTCTTAAGCACTGTGCCACCAGGGCTCCTATAACATAAAAACATAACCTGAATCATCCTTTAAAAATTAAATATATGATTAAAGCTTTCTATTTGCTTATTAAAAGTTCTTATGAGGTGTAGTCCTGTAAAAACGGCTTATGGACAGTGTCTGACCTCCTCTTACTTCACAAGGGGAAAGGAGAATCAAGATCAACAACACAAGGCTGATTCCCATGAGGTAAATGCCTCCCCCTCTGCCATCTTTACTAATTCTGACGCCAACTTCCTGTCCCACAGCACTCTCTACTAGGTTCAGTAATTCATTGCAATGGCCACACAGAACTCACAGACCATACTTAACAATTATAGGGTTTATTAGGGAAGTAAGAGTTACAATTCAGGCTCAAGAACACTCAGGATACAGTTCTTCCTTCAGGGTAGCCTCTCTCCAGCTATGCTTGCAGGCACGTCTCTCCTTCTCCCTCAGTCTCTGCCCAAAGGCACTCAGCTTTCTCTCTCCATGGGCCAGGAAGCACATAACGCTGTCTCGTGCTGCCAGCTCTCTGCTGCTGGGTCTCTCCTGCTGATTTCTTCTTCCTTGTTTGTAGTGGGTTTCTCCTCCTGCTCTGGAATTGGCTCTCTTTTAAGGCAAACCTGATCAATCCACTTGGTAGGCCACGATTACCATATCACAAAATCACCTGGGTGGGAGTTACAAGACCATGGCTAGAAAGGCCACTCACAAAAGTAATTAATCACACCACAAGTCCTTTTGTCCGTATTATTTATGTTGTCACTATTAAATTTAGAAAAATGAGGTTAGTTCTCCCAGGTGGTGCAGTGGTTAAGAGCTACAGCTGCTAATCAAAAGGTCAGCAGTTCGAATCCTCCAGCCCCGCCTTGGAAATCCTCTGAGGCAGTTCTACTCTGTCCTATAGGGCTGCTATGAGTCGGAATTGACTCAACAGCAATTGGTTTGGTGTTTTTTTTTTTTTTTTAAATATGCAAAATAAGATTTTTTGTGCTTTTTCTATGTTTATAAACTGTGTCTCAATTTGCTGAAGGCTAGTTTTGTCCACTTTATATTTGTGAAATAGCTATATACCTACCAGCTTACATAAATTTCTAAAAATCACACTGTTGATTATTGACTTTGTAGCTAAATACCTTCACAGAACTAATAAAAGTGTTTCTTTCAAGCAACATCCATGTATGTTAATTTGAATTTCTCAATGGGAACAACAACAACAAAAATATTTTAGTTACTTTTTCTACAGTATATGAGATTTAGGTAATATTTGCGAATAATATTTTTATTACTATAAATTCATGTATCTGAATACAGTATATTGATACGTTTTGTATACTGAAGAGCAAATTTCCTGTAAATGATTTTCAAGGTAGATCAAAACATATTTTAAAAATATTTCATCAAGTACTTGTACGTATTTTAAAATGATTTACTAGTCAAATAATTTAAAGATGGTATCTTTTCTAGAGTCAATCATGATGTTAGCAATTTTTTAAATACATTTTCATTGTTTGCATTGAGAATTTGAGAAGAAACATTTAGAGCAAGTTACCTAAATTCTTATGAAGATGTTATCATATTTTAATTCAACATATTTCAGCAAGTTTTTCCTTACCCCTCTAAAACACAAAGTAATTTAACGTAATAATTTTTAAAATCACTAAATCAAGGCTAATCAGGAGATTAAAATGATATTCTTTGGAGAGAAATAAGTTTCTCAACATGTGCGCATCATAAGAAAGTTTGTAAAGTGGAATAATTAGGTTTAAGTATCTTTGCAAGAGGAATCTTAAAGAGCCCTATGGTAATATTCCTGTAATGGAAAGAGGTTAACAAATCATAAAAGAAAAGTTATATCTCATTAGGGATATACAGATACTATCTGTGCAAATCCTAAATTTGTCAAGCCATATGCTATGTTGGAATTTATCAATATGAACCATATTTGAACTTCTCCATTCAGCAAGTCATTCAGCAAATTGCTGTTTGGCTCCTTCAGATATATCATATAGAAAATTATTTTAAGCTTAAACTTTTCTGCTTTTCCTAAAGGGATTGTTTCATCAAATACAGTTTCAAATTGGTTTAAAGGAAGAAAAAGAAAAGTCTGACCAGGTGGTTGTCAATAATTTGCATTCAGAAAAGTAAAGTAAGTACAGTATAAGATATAAACCGTTGTAATTTTTTGTTTGTTTTTCATTTAGTTTTGAAAGTAAATAAAGACATTGATTCATTATTTGTGTAGTAATTAAGAAATAGTTTTAGATTTAAACATAGGTATTTAGAGAGACTGTATAAATAAATTTTCATGCACATGCATATTCTGAGGTTTAATCATAAAAACAACATGATTATGGATTAAAATTTCACTCATAATATATTGCCATATGTAATGGATTGGATTGTGTCCTCCCAAAATATGCACTGTAAATCCTAACCTCTATGGCTGTGGTTATCCCATTTGGGAATGGGTTGTCTTTGTTATGTTAAAGAGGCAAGATTAGTATAGTGTGTTTCTTGAGTCAATCTCTTCCGAGATATAAAAGAGATTAAACAAGAAAGTAAGTGAGCAGAGATGGTGGAAGACAGATGCCAAGCTACATGAAGACAGCCGAGGAGTAGAAGCTCAAAGAGACAAGGAGTTTCCTCCAGAGCCAACAGAGAGAGAAAGCCTTGCCCTAGAGCCAGCACCCTGGATTCGAACTTCTAGCTTCCTACACTATGAGAACATAAATTTCTATTTGTTAAAGCCACCCACTTGTTGTATTTCTGTTATAGCAGCACTAGATAACTAAGATATATTATTTTAATGTCTATTTAATCTATTTATTCAATGTATGTGTTTAGCATAATTACCTTTAACAATTTGTTATAGAAATCTAATTTAAACAATGTAGATATTGTATATGTATGTTAAAACGAGCGCATACTAAAATTGTTAACAATCAAAGATTTCAGCAGTACAAGTTTGAAACACAGTATGAGCAGGAATGAAAAGAAAATAATAGATGTTCAAGATAAGGCAAAGACAATATCAGAAAATTGATTAGGTGAATACTGCAGAAGAAAGTAGTTCAAGCAAACCTGAATTTTGTAATCTACAAAACTAGGGGGATGAAAGTAGCTGAAGTAGAAATAGAGAAAAAGGCTAATATGATTAGACAATATGTTCGTTCTTAATTATATTGAATTTGATGTACCAATGAAAGTATCAAACTAGAGAGGCTTAACTGACATTTACAAACCAACTATGAAATAGGTAACATTAGCTCCATTTTATTAATACAGAAACTGTCAGCCAGAGTGGTTAGTCATTTATCTCAAAATTACAAAAATATCAACTATAAGAGCTATAATTCAAACCAAGTCTATCTGACTCCAAAGCTTGCACTTTTGGCCATGGTGCAAAGGAGTGAATAAGATCATAAATAAAGATTAATAAAAGAGAAAATGAGAACAAGGAGTGGAACTTGGGAATGCCCACTGAAACTGTCAAGATTTGGAGAATAAATTAGAGAGGCCCTTGGGGAAGATCTAGTCAGAGAGGTAGGAAGAAACCAGAAGAGAGCAATGTACTAGAAGCAAAAAGAAGAGAGAATACCAGAACGAGAGGATGGTCAGCAGTGTGAAATGTAGTGTAAATGTTCAGGAAAAATAAACCTAAAGCAAGGAAAAGTGATTTGAGAGTTTGATTATTTCTAATATTTTTAGAAATGATCATTATGATAGACTGCTATATTGGAGATAAAACTGCAAGAGGACCCATGAGGATTGTTGGTGAGGAAACAGAAGAGATAACTATGGATTCTCTCCCCATCTGTGTTCTTGATCTCATTTCAGCCACTTTATTTAATTTTATTCCTTTAAAATAAATTTCTCTCTGACTTGACTCATTCCTTTACTTACTTATCTCAACTATTCACACATATCTGTGTGGGATAATTTTCTTTAAATAATTAAATGTCAACAAAAATGGATTTTTTAAAATTTTTTTTAGGTTATTACCACTTTTTAAATATTGAGGCATGATCTGGATTGTTGACTGTATGTAACCCATTGCCATCAGGTCGATTCTGACTCATAGCAACCCTATAGGACAGAGTAGAACTGCACCTTAGAGTTTCTAAGAAATGCCTGGTGGATTTGAACTGCTGACTTTTTGATTAGTAGCCATAGCTCCTAACCACTACACCACCAGGGTTTCCAACTGTATGTAACATAGAGAAAAACAGGAATCACTTCTTAGCATATTTATATCCAAAAAAAAATTCTGTCCTAAAAAATAGAATGGGAAACAGTATCCTGAGTAAGCAAATATTCACTATTCTCACAAAAAGGTCAAATCAAAAAAATATTCCCAAGGACGAATGAAAAGGAGTGGCAGAGAATAGATTTCATTGAGCACAAATACAACAGATAGAGTGTGTTGTGATTTTTTTTTTTAATTGACTAGCACTTGCTGAAATTAAAGCAGACTTGAAGCACTTACTGTTAAAGATCAAAGATCACAGCCTTCAGTATGGCTTCCACCTCAACATAAAGAAAACAAAAATCCTCACAACTGGACCAATAAGCAGTATCATGATAAACGCAGAAAAGATTGAAGTTGTCAAGGATTTCATTTCACTTGGATCCACAATCAGTACTCATGGAAGCAGAAATCAAGAAACCAAACGACGCATTGCATTGGGCAAATCTGCTCCAAAAGATCTCTTTAAAGTGTTGAAAAGCAAAGATGTCACTTTAAGGCCTAAGGTGCACCTGACCCAAGCCATGGTGTTTTCAATCTCCTCATATGCATGTGAAAGCTAGACAATAAATAAAGAAACTGAAGAAGAATTGATGCCTTTGAATTATGGTGTTGGTGAAGAATATTGAATATATGATGGACTGCCAGAAGAATGAACAAATCTGTCTTGGAAGAAGTACAGCCAGAATGCTTATTAGAAGCAAGGATGGTGAGACTTTGTCTCACATATTTTGGACATGTTATCAAGAGGGATCAGTCCCTGGAGAAAGACATCATGTTTGGTAAAGTAGAGGGTCAGGGAAAAAGAGGAAGACTCTCAATGAGATTGATTGACACAGTGGCTGCAACAATGGGCTCAAGCATAACAACACTTGTGAGGATGGCACAGGACCAGGCAGTGTTTCATTCTGTTGTAGGGTCACTGTGAGCCAGTACTGGCTCAACGGCACCTAACAACAGTAACAGAGCACTATCTACAGACATCAGTGTACAATGAGCAGAATAGGAATTCTCTCTTCCAAGGGAAGACAAACTTCAGTCAGTCCAGGAGCTGAAGGGAGAATCCTGCTTGAGGAGGTTGAAGATTTTTCTTTTTTTTCAACTATACAGTAGGGGGTTTGAGCAGTACAGTGGAAAGGTTTGGAGCGAGAAGAATAATGTGAGAGTGGAAGTATTGAGAGGGCTGATAATGGAAGAGACACACCTGTGATTAGTGATCACCGATAGAGATTTGAGAAGTATGATGGATAAAATTCATCCCAAGATTACTGGAGAGTTAGCCAGCGGTAGACTTGAGGATCCGGGACTGGCACTACATGACCTAGATGGGTTATAAGTTCCTGATGGATAGGAAAAAAATGACCAACCTGGAAATAATTAGCTAGTGTTTAACTTGAGAATGAATGCTCCAGGCAGAAATTCCAGGAGGTTTTATAAGAAATGCACCTCACTGGAAAGACAGAACAAACTGATAAATTTCTTGTTTGAGCTTCAGAAACAGATTACATTTTTTGGCCAACTTTTGAAACAACTTGGAGTACGCGAACCCCTGGTGGGCGGGTAGGTCAGAGGAAGCAAGCACTTACTCCTGATCTCTGGGATGATGCAACTTGTGTGACTTTATAAGCTGATAGTTGTTGAGGTACTGGAAAACATAAGAGGAAGGGAATGCTACTGAGCACTTTTAACTTGAAAGTCACTGACAAGTTCCTTTTATTGGAAATGTCTTTAACAGGTATGCTTATTTTCTTAGATGAGCATCTGGAAGTTGTAGAGAACAGAGGGAATGTTTCTTATCAAACTTAAGTTGTGAATAAAGTTCTGGATTTTGTTTTCTTTATCAGTATTTCAAGGATCTCAGCACAGAAACTACTATGTTCTTAGATAAGATAATCTCAGGCAAATAAACTTGTTTTATTTCTTTTTTTAAAAATTAGGCTCATCTAAGTGCTTTTTTTGTGGAGTATTTAATCTTAAAATCTCTGTCACAATCATATAACGATCACTCTATCATGCCTATAGATTGCTATATATTTTTGTACAGTGTACCTATTACCATGCTCTTAAATCTCCCCTTCAGTGTGTGGAGATATATATATATATATATTTTTTTTTTCTTCTGAAAGAAGGAAACCATAAAACTATTTATGGATTAGTCCGAGAAGCAATGTGTACTGCAGGCAAATCGTTTTTTATCTTTAGTTAGAGGTTAGTTGCTTGACCCAAATATACATTTTTAGCTAAGCCAATGCCTTTTTTGGTTCTACTCTACTGAACCCTTTTGTAAAAATAGCAGATTGGGCTAGTTCCAAATTTTAATTTTATGTATTCAATGTAAGAGAAATGAAGAATGGACGGGAAAAAAAAATACTGTGTTTATATATCAAGGTTTACATATGTCATGTCAAACTAATCAGGATGTGCATAAAGGGAGGGAAGAAATTTCAACCAACCTAAAGTTAGTTGTCTGAAGTGAATCTAATTCTGGCAATCAGGAGTACATTTAAAAGATGAAAAGAATTATTGGATTTTGGTGGTTTTAAGGGCACTGTGTTGTTTATTAGGGTGTTTTCTTTTGGTGTTGGAGTTTGATTTTGTTATGCAGTATTATATATCTTTCTTTGCATAACATTTGGTGGATCTGATAATCAAAGAGTTCTTCCCTTATTGGAATTTGAACCATGAGCACAGTGAAGAAAGGAGAAGAAAAGGAAAAAAAAGTATATATATATATAAAGTATATATATAGAGAGTATATATATATATACAAGTACATATATATATATATACAGCAACAGAGAAATAAGACGCTTGAGAAATTATCTCTAGAAAGAAATTCTGGAACTATGTGGTTTCTACTTTCTTCCCTCCCTCCCCTCGTAGATTCTAGGAGTTCCAATAAATTCTCTTTTCTTTAAGCATCTTGCTAAAAGGAATCTCTTGCTTGCAACTGATGAATATAACTTATACAGTAACTGGCCTCAGAATCCTGAAGAAATTTTATCATAAATTTAGTATATTTGGAATAGATACTTAGGCAAGATGAATTAGACGGCAGTGCAATTCATTGCTTACTTGCTGAAAGTGGAACATAGGAACCTTGTACTTCTTGGTAAAAGAGCTAATTAGGTTATTGTCTATTGTCATATTGAAGAAGGTGTTCTTTGACATATGGCATTGCAGAACCAGGTGGTTACTGGATAAAAGCTGAGGCAGTAAAAAAGAATGGCTCGTTCTGAAGTCATTGCATAATTAAAATCACAAAAATATGTAATCCAAATGCCTGAATTCTTACCTCCAGTAACCAGCAAACCAGTTGCCACTGAGTCAATTTCAAGTAAAACTGTCAGGGTAGAACTGTGCCCCATAAGGTTTTCAGTGGCAGATTTTTCCCAAGTAGATCACCAGGTCTTTCTTACAAGATGCCTCTGGGTATATTTTACCCTCCAACCTTTCAGTTAACAGCCAAGTGTGTTAACCTTTTGCACCATCCAGGGACTCCCACCTAAAATAAAATTCAGGATTTTCTATGAGCTGGATGAAGAAATCTCTCTCTCTTTTAGCTGAGGGTCTAATATTTCCAGAAGCTAATTATGGTGTGGTACTTCAGGTTGTTGCATCAAAATTCATAGAAACTCTTAACCTTATTTGGAAGCTATTGAACTGGTGGAGAAAGACCTGGTCCCTAATAATAAAACATGGCTCCACACAGAACTCAGAGGTCTTAGAACTGGAATGCTCTAAGAAATACTTCTCACCTGAAGTCTTTGCTTGAAGAAGCTTCACTTCTTCCTTCACCTAAAGAAGCCTAGTCTGCGGCAGCTGTTCATCCTTTAACAAGGAGTATGTACTTTACCTTCTGCCACACCTCACTTGCTTTCACTTTCCTTCTTCTGTGATGCAGCTCTAGAGTGACAGGTCAATTTAAATAGTCAACTATCAGCATGTTCAACCAAGGAGAGCGTAACATAATTTTAGTTCATTCTGAATCACTTAACATGGTGACATCTCCTCTAAACTCAGACCAAAATAGGCTGCACCTCTTTGATATCTCCACTTGGATGTCTAATACCCAACCACCTTTTGCCATCGAGTCCATTCTGACTCATAGTGACCCTACAGGACAAAGTAGAACTGCCCCGTACAGTTTCCAAGGAGTGGCTGCTGGATTCGAACTGCTGACCTTTTGGTTAGCAGCTGAGCTCTTAACCAGTGTGCCACTAGGGTTCCATTTAATATATAATTAATTTAAAAAATGTGTTTACATAGTATTTTATTTTTTATAAACAATTTCACATATGTATTGTATGATTGTAAATGTGCAGTAGACAGAATAATATGCTTCTCAGTGAACACATCCTAATGCTAATGCCTGGATGTCTAATAGGCATCTCAAAGTTAGCATGTGCTAAACTGGTTTCCAGAATACCACAGGTTGTATTTCCCTAAAACGGTCCTGTCAATATATATTTTATTTCACATTCTCTTCTTCAAGGTGACACTGACTTTTCTCCACTAAGAGGTGGAAATTTTTGTTCTCTCTCTTGAATCTAGGTAGACGTTTGTGACAATCAAAATGAATAGAATGTGGCAGAAGTGATAATGCATGTCTCCTATGGCTAGGCAAAAAAAAACATAACATGGCTTGTGTTTGGCTCTTTCTAGGTTCATAACTTTGGGACCCAGTCACCATTTGAGGAGAAACACCGGCCACATGAAGTGGTCACACGTAGGTTTGCCAGCTGGTGATCCCATGTAAGGACTTATTCAATAGATAGTATCAACTACCAGATATGAGTCTTCAAATGATTCCAGCCCCTCATCTTTAAGCCTCCCAGCTGACACCATGTCAAATGGAATAGCTATGCCCACTATATCCTGCTCAAATTGCAGTTCTGTGAGCTTAGTTATTTATTCATTTTATTGTATTAAACCACTGATTTCGGGGTAATTGATTACACAAGCAAAACAACTCAAATGCTAATAGGCCCACAAAATCAGCTTGTCCTTCATTGCTTCCTATATCTATTAATGAAAACTCCATTCTTCAAGTTATTGAAGTAGTAAATACTGTTGGTTCAAAACTCAAATTAAATCTAGAATTATTTCAATTTCTTACTACCCTTCCTGTATTGCCGCCATCCTCTTCCAAATTACAATTATTTTTCTCTGTATCATTGCAACATGTTCTCAGTGATACTTTCCCTTTACACCTATCTTAGGTCAAATTTCATAGAAACAAATAAGACATCAGTTCTTGTGCAAGTGATTTATTGTGAGAATACACTCAGGAGAAAACTGTAAGGAAGTGGAGGGAGCAGGATAGGGCAGGGGGAGTATTTAGGTAAAGATGTGTCTTTGGGAGAAGTCTGGCTACAACCAAGCCACACAGAGAGCTCTGGAGTGTTAGTGGTATCACAGAAGCTGTCCTACCAAGAGACTGTTATCTCTTCATTTGTCAATCATTGGAGGGAAGAGCTCATGAATCTTCAGGCCTCTTGATGTTAGGATGTTTGAACAATCCTGTTAGCTAAGGGTGGTCTTATGGAAAAGGGTGTAAATGCCAGCAGTTGTAACTAACACCTCAGGTGGCTGGAGGATGGGTGCAGCTGCGGGATGATTGACCATGTCAAGGAGATCAAGCAACTATTACAATTTCGACTACTTGTTACATTTCATATTCTCCTTCCCTACTTTAGTTCTCCACCCACCTTTGGAACTGAAATTATTATCTAAATACTAGATATGCTATTTATGGATTTATTTTTCTAATTATCCATTATATGTTTCTTTGGCTTCTATTTGAATGAAGATACACTATGGCAGGGTTTGATTTTTTTTTTTTCACTACTGCATTTCCAGCAGTAAAATAATAATGGGGCGTACTTGTATTCAATAACTGTTTATTTAATAAATTAAAGATTGAATTAATTAATATATAGTGACTAAGTTAGAGTAGGGAGCAGTGGTGGCACAGTGGTTAAGTGCTATGGCTGTTAACCAAAAGTCGGCATTTCAAATTCACCAGCTGCTCCTTGGAAACCCTATGGGGAAGTTCTAATCTGTCCTATAGGGTCACTAAGAGTTGGAATCTACTGGATGGCAACAGGTTTTGGTTTTAAGTTAGAGCAGAAGGAGCCCTGGTGACGCAGTGGTTAAGCACTTGGCTACCAACCAAAAGGTTGGTGGTTCAGCCCACCAGTGCCTCCTCAGGAGAAAAGACTTGGCAATCTGCTTCTGTAAAGGTTACAGACTTGGAAACCCTGTGAGCAGTTCTACTCTGTCCTATAGGTCCCTATGAATCAGAATCAACTCAACAGCACATGACAAGAACAACAATAAGAACGAATAGACATGCAACAAATGTTAGTTCTCTATGACCGGGCCGACTGAGTCATTTATGTGAGAACTGAAAATGTCTACATCAGGTATCGACACACCTTTTCATTAAAGGTCCAGTACTAAATTATTTACGATTTTTGGGCTGTAGATTCTCGCTTTTGTAATGTGAAGCAGCCACTGAATACGTGTAAATGAATAGACTTGGCTGAGTTCCTCTAAAATTTTATTTGCAAAAACAAGCAGAATCCGTATTTTACTTCATCTGCACCCTTGCACCTTACTTGCTACAAAAGTTTGTAAACACTTGTTATCAATATAAGTTTACTATTCCAGAAAAATCATGTACAGGAAGATAAAAATGGCAAATAACTTTATTGTTCATTCCAGAAGCTTCATGAAAGACCTATCAACTTTTGAATAGAAAGCATCAAATGACAGTTTGCAATTCAAAACCCTTTGGATCCCTAGCATCAAAATCTTCCCCTTGCTGTGGTCATTTATTCTCAAACTATTATATCATGATCTTTTGCCAACCTTAATCAAGCAATAAGAAACACATCTTAAATCTGACATCACCATTTCG
The DNA here is from genome assembly GCF_000243295.1 of Trichechus manatus latirostris. Classification (NCBI taxonomy): domain Eukaryota; kingdom Metazoa; phylum Chordata; class Mammalia; order Sirenia; family Trichechidae; genus Trichechus; species Trichechus manatus. Next base: position 12,243,887 of record NW_004443949.1, on the reverse strand, counting down.
TAAATATTCTAATTTTGACACACACTTCCCCCTTTGAGACACATCTAAGGCTTGGTCAAGGTACCAAAAACTCAACCAAGCCCATTGTCCTTGAATCGATTCTGACTCATAGTGACCCTATAGGACAGGGTAGAACCATCCCATAGGGTTACCAAGTAGCAGCTGGTGGATTTGAACTGTTAGCATTTTGGTTCGCAGCCGAACTCTTAACCTCTGCAGTGTCTCCTTTATTGCTGTAACAATCAATTCAACTTGGTCTTATGAACAGAGAGTTTTGGTAATATTATGAGGACCAGCATTTGACCTTGAAGTAGTTTACCCCTTGCATTTCCTTATGGTTTCTTTGTTCTGGACTATATCTCTGCATTATCTTTTCTTGGTACCACAGGCCTTTCAAGACGTAGTTCAAAAACTCTCCCTACCTTGGTTTCATCTCTTATATTCCCTGATAAAAAGTCATCTTTCCAACCTTAGAAGACCCATGATATTTTATGTCATAATAGTGCCATATAAGAAAAACATGGAATTTGGAGCCAGAGAAAACTAAGTTCACTATTGATCCTGCTACTTATTAGACCTGTTTCTTAAAGTCTTTTAGTCACCTTTACTTATCTATAAAACAGCACTATTATAATTCATTTTTCATGATTGCTTGAAGAACTAAATGATATATGAAGAAAACTGAATTTCATTTCTCACGTATTTTGTTTCAATGGTTTTACTAGACAATTTTGATATATATAATTTGTTTGGAGCTGTGAAGTTTCTCCTGTCTGTAGGTACCAAATGTTTGCTACATATATATTTACCACAATAAAAAAAAAATGTTAAAAATCACATTTTGGGTTTTTCTCCCCCCCAGCAAACTTTATTACATTTAATTCTTTCTATGTCACACTGAATTATTTTTAATAGTTTTAGTTCCCTTACTTGACCACGTATTTTGAGTATTAGTATCATTGAATCCAACAAAGTATTTTCTGCTCAGACGTTCAGCAAATATTTTTTGAATAAATAATTCAGGGAAGGATAAGTGGGTTAAATAAAACTTGAGTCATTTTAATACATGATTGGTGGGGAGAACATTTCGGTGGTCATAGCATACTTCGTTATCTGAAGTGATACAAATTTTCCATCCCTGAACCAGCTTTGTGTTGGGTCCATCCTCTGTTCCGTATAATAACACTTCAAATCATGCACAAACTTCGTTTAATAATTACGTGAGTGCATTTTCCTAAGTTGCCTAATAGCAAAATTCTGTTAAGTGGTTTCTCCAAACCTATATGGAAAAGTCATGACCAAAAACAAGGATGGGCACAGCATGAAGATTCATCCTATGAAACTCTGAGATTTAAACTCTTATGTCTATCAAAGGGGTAGAAATAAGGCTGTCTGTTCCAAGAGAAGAAAGCCCTTCAAAGTTTTATTTTGAAGTATGGGTAATGTAGGTGAAAACAACTAAGAAATGTCAAATTGGATATTCAAGAAAGAGTAATACCAGGTGTATTTTGATTTTTCCATACTCTTATGCTAGTGATCTTAATGCTAGCAGCAGTTAAGAGCTCAGCTGCTAACTGAAAATCAGCAGTTCGAATCCATCAGCTGCTCCTTGGAAACCCTACAGGGCAGTTCTACTTTGTCCTGGAGCATTGCTATGAGTCAGAATCGACGGGTTGACAACAGGTTTTTAGTCGGTTTTGGAGAGGACACAGGAACTTGCTTTTGAATCTTTTAATTTGCAATGTATTTGCTTCAACTGAATTATTTTACTTTATCTGTTTACAGTGATTGAATCAAATATTAACATGACTCAAGAGCATAAACAGTAATATTGTTTAGCTGAAGAGGATAAACCTCTCAACCGAGTACATCTACAGCTCCAGAAGTTAATAGATGGACCCTAGGGAGTCAGGAAAGCAAAATAGAACAGATTACAGAGGATAAAGGTTAAATGTTGCCTGTACCTTCTGGTTGGAACTTAATTTCTCTGAGAACAGACTGGAATATTTCTTTCAAATTACCTTTTCTGTAAAAGTAATCATTTGTAACAGGGAAAATAAATGGCTAGCTTTGATAATCACTACAACTATAAAAATTCCTACAAATCTCAACTTTCAAGTTTATATAGCAAAATTGAGAAGAAAAGAGTTGTGTTTTGAATCAAATCTTCTTCAGCTGTTTAGATAAACAACCCTTTTCCTGTGATACAACAAAGACACTTAGGCAGTCATTCTACACCTCTTAATAGTGTACAGAAACTTAAAGACACACCTCCCTAAAAAACAAAAACCGAACCCACTCTGTCGAGGGATTCTGACTCATTGCAACCTTGTAGTTCAGAGTAGAACTGCATCATAGGGTTTGCAAGGCCATAAATCTTTAGCGAATCAGACTGCCATATCATTCTGCTACCCAGAGGCTGGTGGGTTTAAACCTTTTGGTTAGCAGCCGAGTGCCTTAACCACTATGCCACCAGATCCCCTCAATACACACCCAGTGGCATTAAAATATAAAAAAAGTAACATTAGACCTTCAAGTGAAAAAATGTTTAGCCTAAGGAGAACAAAATAGAAAAATTCAGTGGTGAAAAGAGAGCATAATAAAGTAGAACAAAGCAAAACATCAGCACACACACACACACACACACACACACACACACACACACAGAGTTTTCTATTCACAGGATCACATTTTTCTGTTTTACACTGTCTACTTTAGCAATGCTACACAGGACATTTAAAACGCTGTGACCAAATTTGATGAGATGTATTTATCTCGTTTTAATAAGTAAGACATTCTGTTTAGGCAAGTAATTTGGAAAGACTATTTTTCTGTGAAATTGTTGCCCATGTCTACTTCACAGTGGATAACAGGGAAGCGGACATGATGTTGTTAGAGAATATCAGATTCTGGAATCTTTCTGCTCTTTTTACCGTTCACTTTGTATGTGTTTATGTCCTTTGTAAGGAATGCAGTTCCTCTCCTCTCATTATTAAGAAAACCTGAAGTTAAATCTAAAAGAAAATTATCACGGTGTTTCCTGAAATCATTTTCCTTGCAGGGATGAAGAGAGGTATAATATGATTGATATATTAGAAAAATCGTTTATTTAAATTATGTATTTAAGAAATGTGGTAGAGAAAACTGGAACGCTGCTTCAGCGTAAAACAGGTTTATTAAGGCTTTAAAATCAGTTAGAGCCGGAACTAGTGGCCCACGAAAATGAACCCACAGAGACTGAGGCACAACAATCACATACACATTTTTATAGCTTTTAGACAAAGAAGGCGTGGGTTGTACGATGCTCTGATTGGTTTTCAGGCAATTAGGGAAGTTAGAAGCTGGCTTTTTCAAGGTGGGGGCATGTTAGTGATTGGGGGGTAACATATAGGTGGACTTCATTGATTGGCGACTTAGATGGCAGGGGTACCGTGCAGGTAGGGGGATACACAGGGATCACCGGACAACGACAGGGCGTGCTTTTCTGGGAACTTGTTATTAAATTGCTTTCTCAAGCATGTCTATTCTGGGGATCCATGGTAAAGGAATATTTTCAATAATGCTGTGTGTCAAGATCCTCTGGGAACACGCTGTCCACACCCTGCATCTTCTTAATGACCACAGGAGAAGAGACCTGCGGGGAACAGGCTATGACACCTGCTTCTGCTTGACCACAGAGAAGAGTATTTCCTTCAGGGTATACTTTGAAGAATGACTAGAGGTTAAGCACAAGCGAGGAAAACTGCTGTTTTAAAATGAGATTTGTTCTCAGGCTTGGGCCAGGGTCCTCTAATACCAAATGTCTCATAAAATTTTGGAGTTCTATCTCTCAGAAACCTGATAGAGAAGACACCGTGTTACACTGAGAATTAGTACATAAAAGCTGCTTGGTCTGTGGCAAGTCACTTAAATCCACAGAGGAGACTAGATGTTTCCTTCTGAAAAATGCAGCTCGCTATTATTTTGAAGATTGTTCAAAATAATCAAAGTTCACCAAAATTGGAACGTAAGGTTTATTCTGAGCAGTAATTCTACAAGCACATAGCGAGAACATTTTGGTTCCAGAACAAGCAAGTGGCTCAAAGAAGCTAGGTACAATCGGGCTTATAAAGAGAAGACCAAAAAAGAAAAACCAAGCTCCATGCCTTCAAGATGATTCTGGTGCCTGCTAACCAACAGGTTGGTGGTTCAAACCCACCAGCCTCTCCACAGGAGAAAGATATGGCAGACTGCTCCTGTAAAGATTACAGCCTTTGAAATCCTATAGGGGCAATTCTACTTTGTCCTATAAGGTCACTATGAGTCGGAATCAACTCAATGGCAATGGGTTTTTTTCTGTGTAGAGGAGGGAGAAATATAGAAGATCAGCCACTGGCTAATTTTAACATGATTGATTGAACCTGGCTTCCCCCTTTACTGAGATCAACTGATACTTCTGGGCTGCTTGCTAATAACTTGGCCCTCCGCCCACCCGCGGCCTTGAGACTTTTTGAGATTTAAATTAGTAGGTAATGGTTTGATGACTATCCTTTTCTAGCAGGTAAGACAAATTGACATTGTTATATAGCAATTTCTGACAGGCCTTAGTTAGGGTCAGGCTTTTATGGTTTAATATTTGGTTTTGTGGATAAGAAAAACTTTAAAATTAAAGTAATATGTATAATATTAATTTTCCTATTATTAATTAGGTAATTAATTATTACCTATATTATTAATTAGGTGAGTGTTTGTATTGTCTATATCCTTATGTAAATGTAAGTTATCAGTGTTTTCAAAGGCTAATAGTGAATAAAATCAAAACAAGTGTATGGCTAAATATTAAAGGCCCATGCACAGGCCAGAACTCCTTCCTGCCTAGGGCTCCATCTCTTTTTTCTTCTCTCAAGAACTTTAGGATTTACTGTGACACTTTTCACAGTGAGATTCTGTTGCTTATGAAAGCTTCTTCTCTTTTTTTTGAGCTAAAATTTTATTAATACTTTACATATATTGACTACTATAATCTGCTAGTACAAGATAAGACATTAAGTTCTTTCAGACACTGATAATATCTTACATACTCCTAGGTAATTAAGTGCCTTGAAAGACTAGATACTCTATAGGTGTCTATCATTTCCAATTGAATTGAATTGCTGTGCTGCCTACTTATTATTCAACCACTCGTCTGTCAGTTTGTCCTATTGTGGTGGCTTGCATGTTGCTGTGATGCTGGAAGCTATGCCCTGTTATTTCAAATACCAGTAGGGTCACCCATGGTGGACAAGTTTCAGGGAACTTCCAGAGTAAGACAGACTAGGAGGAAGGATCTGGCAGTCCACTTCTGAAGAAATTAGCCAGTGAAAACTTAATGAATACCAGTGGAACATTGTCTGATATAGTGCTGTAAGATGAGCCCTTGGATTGGAAGGCACTCAAAATACAATTGATGAAGATCTGTCTCCTCGAAGTAGAATCAAAATTAATAATGTGGACGGAGTAATGCTTTCAGAACCTTCATTTGCTTATGTGGCACGACTCAAAATAGTAAGAAACAGCAGCAAACATCCATTAAAAATCAGAACATGGAATGTACAAAGTTTTAATCTAGGAAAATTAGAAGTCATCAAAAATGAATGGAACACATAAAGATCAATATCCTGGGCATTAGCAAGCTGAAATGGACTGGTATTGGCCATTTTGAATCAGACAATCATATATTCTACTATGCCAGAAATGACAAAATTAAAAAGGAAAGGCATTGCATTCATCGTCAAAAAGAACATTTCAAGGTCTATCCTAAAGTAGTAGGAGAATATCCATACACCTACAAGGAAGACCAGTTAATACAATTATTATTCAAATTTGCGCACCAACCACTAATGCCAAAGATTAAGAAATTGAAGATTTTTGCCAACTTCTACAGTCTTAAATTGATCAAACACGCAATCAAGATGCATTGATAATTACTGGTCATTGGAATATAAAAGTTGGAAACAAAGAAGGATTGGCAGTTGGAAAATATGGCCACGATGATAGAAATGATGCTGGAAATCAAATGACAGAATTTTGCAATGCCAGCGACTTACAAATTGCAAATACCTTTTTTCAACAAAATAAACGGAGACTGTACACGTGGACTATACAAATGAAATACACAGGAATCAAATCTATTACATCTGTGGAAAGACACGATGGAGAAGCTCAATAAATATCAATCAGAACAAGGCCAGGGGCCAACTGCAGAATAGAACATCAACTGCTCATATGCAAGTTCAAGTTGAAGCTGAAGAAAATTAGAACAAGTCCACGAGAGCTAAAATATGACCTTGAGGATGTCCCATCTGAATTTAGAGACCATCTCAAGAATACATTTGACACATAGAACATTAATGACAAAATACCAGCCTCGCTGTGGAATGACGTCATGCACATTATACATGAAGAAAGCAAAATGTCATTAAAAAGAGAAGAAAGAAAGAAAAGACCAAAACGGATGTCAGAAGAGACTCTGAAACTTGCTCTTGAGCAAAGAACAGCTAAAGCGATGGGAAAAAATGAAATGAAAGAGCTAAACAGAAGATTTCCAAGGATGGCTCGAGAAGACAAAGTAAAGTATTATAATGAAATGTGCAAAGACCTGAAGTTAGAAAACCAAAGGGGAAGAACATGCTCGACATTTCTCAAGCTGAAAGAACCGAGGAAAAAATTCAAGCCTTGAGTTGCAATTTTGAACGATTCTAGGAGCAAAATATTGAATGACTCAAGAAGCATTAAAAGAAGATGGAAGAAATGCACAGTCACTGTACCAAAAAGAATTGGTAGACTTTCAACCATTTCAGTAGGTAACATAGAAGTAAGAACCAATGATATTGAAGGAAGAAGTCCAAGCTGCACTGAAGGCATTGGCAAAAAACAAGGCTCCAAGAATTGAAGGAATACCAATTGAGATGTTTCAACAAATGGATGCAACACTGGAGGTGCTCACTCATCTATGCCAAGAAATTTGGATGACAGCTATCTGGCCAACCAACTGGAAGAGATTCATATTTGTGCCCATTCCAAAGAAAACTAATCCAACAGAAAATGTGGAAATTATCAAACAATATCACTAATATCACACACAAGTAAAATTTTGCTGAAGATAATTCAATACTAGTTGCATTAGTACCTAGACAGGGAACTGCCAGAAATTCAAGCCAGATTAAGAAGAGGATATGAAAGGAGGGATACCATTGCTGATGCTAGATGGATCTTTGCTGAAAGCAGAGAATACCAGAAAGACTTTATATGTGTTTTATTGACTATGCAAAGACATTCCATTGTATGGATCATAACAAATTATGAATAACATTGTGAAGAATGAGAATTCCAGAACACTTCATTGTGCTCATGAGGAACCTGTACATAGACCGAGAGACAATTGTTCCAAAAGAACAAAGCAATACCATGTGGTTTAATATCAGGAAAAGTGTAGATCAGGGTTGTATCTTTTCACCATACTTATTCAATCTGTACGATGGGCAAATAATCTGAGAAACTACTGTATGAAGAAGAATGCAGCATCAGGATTGGAGGAAGCCTCATTAACAACCTGTGATATGCAGGTGACACAACCTTGCTTGCTGAAAGTAAAGAGGACTTCAAACACTGACGAAGAACAAAGACTATAGCCTTCGGTATGGGTTACACCTCAACAGAAAGAAAACAAAAATTCTCAGGACTGGACCAATAAACAACGTCATGATAAATGGAGAAAAGATTGAAGTTGTTAAGGATTTTATTTTACGAGGGTCCATAATCAACACTCATGGAAGCAGCAGTCAAGAAATCAAAAGATGTATTTCATTGGGCAAATCTGTTGCAAAAAACCTCTTTAAAATGTTAAAAAGCAAAGATGTCACCTTGAAGAGTAAGCTACACCTGATCCAAGCCATGGTATTTTCAATCACCTCATATACATGTGAAAGCTGGACAATGAATAAGGAAGACAGAAAAATTCATGCCTTTGAATTGTGGTGTTGGTGAAGAATATTGAATATATCCTGGACTACCAGAAGAATAAACAAATCTGTCTTGGAAGAAGTATAGCCACAATGCTCCTTACAAACAAGGATGGCGGGACTTCATCTCGTACTTTGGGCATGTTATTAGGAGGGACCAGTTCCTGGAGAAGGACATCATGCTTGGTAAAATACAGGGTTCGTGAAAGAGAGGAAGACCCTCAATGAGATGGACGGACAAAATGGCTGCCAGGATGGACTCAAGCATAGCAATGATTGTGAGGATGGCGCAGGACCGGGCAGTGTTTCAGTCTGTTGTACATAGACTGTACATGGAACTGACTCGAGAGCACTTAACAAAACAACAACTACTTACTATTACATGGAAGGGGTAGAAGGAGGTAATGAGATAGGGAGAGAGAGATTGTATTAAATTCAATCTGTGACAAACATGTTTTTACAGATTTTAAACTATTTTTCTCTCTCTATGGTCAGCATCTTGTATTGCCATATGTATGAGTCCAATAAACCATCTTGATTGGAAAGTAAAGTTTTGAGGGGATGGGGATGGAGCAGACATCACTGAACTGAAGAACTGAATTGGAGAGAAGAGATTGACCGAAGGAAAGTTAAGAAAGGAGATTGTGCTTTCAGTTTGGGAATTATTTGCCTAGATTTCTGAGCAACACTTTGTGTAAGTAACATCTTAATGTTAAATATTTTTCTATTAGACCTAAAACTTTTAGTTTTTTTTTTGTTCTTCAGAAATTCCATAGGTCAGTTTCTTTCCCCTAAGAAATGAACTGGTTTAAGAGAAAGTACAGATTAAAACCTCAATTTGTTTAAGGTTATGCTGCTATATATATATATATATACATATATATATATATAAAAATTTAGATTTATATAGTAAAGTTTCAAGACATGAGATTTGATACTCATTTCCCTCCTCCTGGTGAGTCAGAGGAGCCCTGGTGGTGCAGTGGTTAAGTGTTTGGCTGCTAACCAAAAGTCAGCAGTTCAGATCCACTAGCTGCTCTTTGGAAACCCTATGAGGCAGTCCTCCTCTGACCTATCGGGTCTCTACGAGTTGGAATCGACTCGAAGGCAATGGGTTTGGTTCCGTGAGTCAGGAAGCTAGAATATTCAAAGTCTCAAAGACAAAATGAGACACCAAAACAAGAACGGGCAAGAGAGCAATCACCTTGCTCAACAGCAAACCCAAACTAGTGGAAGCCTGTTCTTTAACTAAGAACGCAATTGTAGAAAAGCTTCCCTAAGGGTAAGATGTAAAATCACGTAGATCATTTAAAAAGTATCCAAAGTTTTAAAAACCAGAAACCTGTTAGCATTGACTGCCGGATTTTAGATTGTTTATTCATGAATTCCATCACTTTTTAGGGAAAAAAAAACACAAGTATAAACTGGAGTGGGACTTGATGGGATTTTCTCTTTGCTGTATAAAATGTCTACAAATATTAGCATTTGGGATTTAATTTATGTTACTTAATTTGATATAACAACATACATTTATAAATCTAGGTATATTATGTAAGTTCAAATTCAAGGACTTAAAAGGACGGTCTCTCTTATTCTATGGAAAGCAGGGCTCATGACCTAAGTTTTCATGACTATTTACATAAAAAACATTTTCTTTTTATTATAAGATTATATAGGAAGGGAATATGTATATGTGTATATTCAGCACTACATTTTCCCTGATCTATAGGAGTCTTGTGAACACAGCTTTTGTAGAGGTAAACAGGTGGCTGTAGAATATTGATCAACTAATGACACTTCTTGCATTTAATCCTTGGATCACTTTCACTTTAACAACAAGGAAGGAGTAGAATAGAATTTTGTATTTCACAATTTAAAATATTAAAAAGTTTTCTCTCATAGGTGCAACCACAAGAAAACTTAGGGGTTACTAATTAAAATTTTAAAAGTTATAATTTTAAAAAATTATCAGTTAGGATTTTGGAGAAAAGGAATAAAATATCTTTAATTACAAACTGACAAATGATATGAGAGGGAAAGTTCAGATAAACTCTTAATATACTCAAAATAAATGTAATTTTTTTTCATGGTGAGAATTACTCCATTTTTAACTAGAATAACAAATTGCAATGTATTTCTGTTTCAAAACATTATTGTATATTTATCTCTATAATACTTTTCTTTCTGATATGAATTGATAAAATAATGTTATGGTTAATCCTAAAATGAAACTAACCAAGTTAGATGGGTTTGAGGAATTTAGTTTTTTCTTTGTGAATCTTGTAAAACTACATTTTGCTCAAATGTTGGATTAACTCAATTATGAATTGTCAAGGCTGGGATATCCAAATTACGTGCTTGCTTTCCTCAGGAACACAGCACTGTAAAAGCATGACATAGATTAAGTAAAAAAAAGTATAATTTTCCCTCTTTGAGAACTTACTTTTAATTAGAAAATTTTCTACTTGATTTTTTTTTCATTATTATCTCATTGCTGTCTTTAGATGCCATGCAGTCAGCTGCAACTCATAGTGACCTGATGTATAACAGAACAAAAGGTCGCCTGATCCGGAACCATCCTCACAATTTTTTTGAGCCTATTGTTGCTGATTCTAAGACTTTATTTTTCTATTTATCTCCAACAGTGTGCTATAGTACATTTTTTAAACTTTGAAGTAATGAAAACATTTTCTCTCTACGATTCTCATGTTTTTCCAGCACAATATTAGGTCAGCTATAGTATGCAGGCCTGTGCAAGTATCAACTAACAAAAGCCATTTAAAGAACAGGTCGCCATGAGTCGGAATTGACTTAACTGCAACTGGTTTGATTTTGTGGTTTTGGTAATTAAAAAAAAAAAAAAAAAAGTGGCAGCAGCTGTCCCATTTTGAAAGAATATTTTTTTGATTATTTGAACAAATTTCTTCATTTGCATAAGACAGTCTCAAAGATTTTGGAAATAAGGAGTATATATAAGACAGATTGTCAAAACAGTAAATATTGAAAGACACTAAGTTTATACTAGTGTTAATTGATGGGGTATAGATCAGTGCTTCCCAGACTTTAATGTTCATATAAATCAACTGGAGGACTGGGGTAGGGCCTGAGATTTTGCATTTCTAACAAGCTGCTGGGTGATGCTGATGCTGCTGTTCAGTAGGGTATCGAGGGAATTGACAAAAACTGCGATACATATTACAGACAATAGTTTAAAAAGAGAGAAGAAAATAAAAACTGAGTCATCAGTGTCAGGACAAATTATGAAAGACTTTAACATAATCAACAACAAAGAAAGATTACGGGGTATCTTGTTTAGAGAAATTATCTGGGTCATTTGATTCTAGGGTATGTGACTTGCATTGTCTTTGAGATATTTTACAACTCTGCTGTAAGTTATAGAACGTTGCAGTAATGCAAATGATTCCTGGTGAGGAAAATGACCATGAATTTTGGTGGATTTGCAATCAGTTATTGTCTTATAAGTATTGACTTTTATTAGCAAATGCATTTTATCATTTCTCATTCCAGGCATTTGTCTGCTGTTTGGACTGTCTTTTGAACTAGTGGTAATACAATATTGTTTCCCTTATTAGTTAATGAGTAAATAAAATCTTTGTCATGCTGTTATTTTATATTTGTATAAGAATCATGATTTTACGTTTTTTTTCTTTTGTAAATGTATCTTTGAATTTACAAAAAGATTTCATATAATAGTTAGAATTTGAACTAAACTTTCACATATAGGTAACATATAGGCTAAGGTTGTGTTAGAAAGAATATGTTCTCCGAAAATGAAGAACGTAAAGAGAAGAAATGGACGTGATATTGACGCATTTATAGGCAGGCAGTTAAGTGGAGTTGGTAGTGGGGAGTAGTGTGGTTGAAGAACTAAGGAGTCCACAAGAACATTTCAATATAAGTGAAGTATTTATAGAAATTTAGTCTGATATATGGTTTTGAGAGTGATAGAAGAGATTAAATGGATTCAAAAAGGACATATAGGAAGTAAATTCAGGAATTCCTAGTAATTTGAGTAATGTGTGGTATTAAAAAAAAGGACAGATATTCAGTCCAAAAACTGACATGACCTAATGACTGCATAAGAAGAAAAAAAATCATACAGTACTTTTTAAATTTTAAAATAATTTTAAACTTATAGAAGATCTGTAAGATTAGTAGAGCTAAGTCTCATGTAACCAGATTTGTTTTTTTTTTTTTTTTTTTACATTTTGTTATATTTGCTTCATAGGTTTCTCTCTGTTTGCACTTAAATTTATTTCTTTATTAACTTTAGAGATTAGATGGCATAATTCATACAGTATTGAATTATGATTTTTAAGAGAATGTTTTGCCCCTAAAATTAAACAAAATAAAGACCACAGAGTTTGAAAGGGAAGCTGTTTTGACTACTGTGGGTCTTAGTCCATGAATACAGCAAAGAATTTTACTGGAAATATGATGATATGCTTTTTTCTTTCTCAGTTACTATAACAACTGGAGATTTTATAAGTATGTTAATATACGATTCCTAACTTCAAGACACAGAAACATTCTCCATAAAGGTTCATTTTTTTTGTTCAAGGTCAGGGGTCAGCAAACTATTGCTCAATGGCCATACCTGGCCAGCTGCCTGTTTTTATAGGACCGACAAAGTAAGAATGATTTTATATTTTTAAATCATTGAAAGAAATCTAAGAATACTGTTTTGTGAAATGTGAAAAAAGTAAAGTTTTATTGGAACACAGCCACACACTTAATTTACATATTGTATATGGTTGCTTTGCATTAAGATGGCAGAGTTGAGTGGTTTTAACAGGGAAGCCTAAAGTATTTATTAGCTGGTCTTCTATAGAAAAATAGTGTTGATATCTGCTCAAGAGGATATAAGGTAATAATCAGATGTACTCTGCACTGCTCTATCAGCTTTTTTTAGGTGAAGTTTCTTTCCCTGAATTATTTCTAAAACCCTAAAATGGAAGAATTGCTTCCTTTCTATTAGAAGACTCAGGCATGGAGGAAGGGTCCTCCATGGTTATATTCCATTATATGATCTATTCAGATCTCCACTAGCAGTGAGGTCACTGGGGCTGTCTCTCTCTTTAACTGAAAGATGATTGACAGTGATATTCATGTTCAAATGTAAATGTTTGTTCTAGATGGGGGTGCTGAGACGTTGGTTTCCTCTAGTCTCCCTCTGAAGTGAGAGACGTTGAGATGTGAGAAGATGAGAGATGTACCACAGGTATACAATCTGGACAGGAACTCTTCTCCCCCATGTAATTCCCCCTTCCTTGAGAATAGAATGGCCTAAGCTTTTCCATACAATTTTCTCCTAATGATATTTAAAGTCCAATATCTTCCCAGATGAAGAAAAAATGTTCAGACGAAAAGTAACCAAAAAGTATTAGCTGTGAGGCAAGATTTTTCCAAAGGTGACCTAGTTTCCTGGTTTTTCATTCACTGGGAAAAGTTGGGTAAAATGATTTGTAAAGTAGTTCTCAACTGTCCTAGGGACATTTGGAAATTGTTGAAGGGTTTATATTTTTATTTAAAGGCTGGATACCGGCTACCAACCTTTAGTAGGTAGACACCAGGGGTTTGAAAATTCATGCAGTGCAAGTGACCATTAACAATTATCCTTCAAATTTGTCAATAGCATACTCATTGAGTAATACAGTTCTATAGTATCTGAAACAACAACAACTTTTATTGTTCATCTTTGAAGACACAATTAAAACATATTTCATGCCTATTAGGCTTGGCAACAACATACAGGTAGTAAAACAATCAACTCAGTCAGATGATAAGTATCTGAGGCTCCCAGGCATGGGCAGATTACTCCTGCAATGTAGAGACAAGTTTTAGATTGTCTACTATTGTTTGTTTGTTCTTGTTTTTCACAGGCAGGGTTGATTTAATTTCAGAATGGATGGTGTCTCTGTCATGTCACATTTTTTAAAAAGGTTGCCAGATAAAATTATCCCACTTTAATTTGATATGGATTAAAATGATCCCCAAACTATATCACAAGATAAATAGCATTACTAGTCCATACATCATTTTACCCCTATTTTTATATGCCTCTTCTGAGATGAATCATTTTTCTCCAGCCAACAGTTAGGGTATTCATAGCCTCATAGATTTTAGCTCCCACAGAGGTGGACTTAATTAAACATAAACACACACACACACCTTTAATTGATTGGGCAATTCTAATGTTGCGTTTTCAACATTAGAATTGACCAAATCATTTTCCATTCTCAGGTTAGTAGACCAATAATTGACCCATTGACCCTCTAAAGCCAGGTATTAAAAAAAAAACAAAAACAAAAACCCATATAATTAAAAGGATCCCATAATTCTTAAGCTGAATCGGTAAAACAAACCCTTACTGGATTAGGGGTAGTTTAATATTAGTACAGTTGTTAATATTCATATTTTACTCTATACAATATTGCCATAGAACTAGAGCACAATTTAGGTCTTGAATCTCTAATTAAATCAGTGGCTACTACTAATTTTTTCCTATATGTACATGTAATTTATCATGACTCATTTTGAAATACCACTTTTCACTTTTCTAAACCCGTAAAAGCAAGTTTCATTATCTCTGTGACTTTTTTTATCTAAAACATATTTGCTGTTTTTTGAACATTGGCAGATTGTGGGAAACTTGGCCCAACAGAGAATCAAAATCTTGATTGGCTCAGATATCTTGAGCCAGAGTGGAAAGAAAGTGAGCAAATTCCCAGGTTGCCTGGCCTGTCCCTGGGGCAGAATTGACTATTTTCCACAGGAACTTGTCATGCCTATGCCACTTAATCCACTTGCATATATACCCTTATGATATAGTATCATTAGTGTTTGGAAGGCACCGAAGAAATTCATGCATACCATATGCAAAATTCAAATACTGTTAGAACATATTCTGTTTTCTTGATGATTAGGGAGTGGCTTAATGCTATCTATTTGCCATTGATGAAAAGGTTCATTGCCTTCAAGCATGGAAGGAAAATGTCCATTCCAATTATGTTCCTTCAAAAAAATCTAACGGAATTTTCTAGTACAATGCCCATCTTAAGGCAGTCTTCCTTCATCATTTCTACCAAGTTAATGCATCCATTTGCCTGCCTCTTGGGTTTCTACTGTCTTCCTTGAGGAAACACCTTTATCATTTTTCACTGTGAATATTTTCCAGAGATAAGATGTGCATTTACTTGAGTCATTAGGATTTTAGGCTGTTATATCACCACTTATCTGTCACTTCGTTGTACTATGGTGGCTTGAGGGTTGCTATGACGTTGAAAGCTATGCCCCCAGTATCTCAAATACTAGTAGGGTTACTCATAATGGGCAGGTTTTAGCAGAGCTTCAAGACTAAGAAAGACTAGGAAAAAGGCCTGGCAATCTGCTTCTGAAAATTAGTCAATGAAAACCTTATGAATTACCACAGAATATTGTCCAGGACCAGACAACATGTAAGAGCCAAAGGCGTTTAACAACAGCATAATTTTTAGGCACTTTCAGCACACAGAGAATTGCCCTGTGCAAGTCTGGCCTTAAAGTTCTAATCATTAGAATGCCAGTGGCCAGATCACTTGAATAAACAGCATCATGACCTGAATAAATAAGGATCATGACTGATATTACTGAATCCCTGGTACCTGCAAATAATATGTGCCTCTAATTGTCTTTAATTCCATACAATGGGACCAGATCCCTTCATCACTTCTTGCAATGATTCATCTGAAATCGAGTATGGAAAAGTTGAAACAAACATTTGATACTATGAAAGTGAAAGTGAAGGAGCCATCTGTGAATCAATCAGCAGCTCTAATTCTCAAGAGTAATTTTTGTGGAACAGGCACTTCTGGAGATTTCCATGCTTTGTGTCCACTTGTCAGTCCACTTATGCTCTTCCCATGGAAGCCAAACCTTCTTTCCCCAGGATGAACAAAAATCAGTTCTAAAGACACACTTATGGAAAGTTCAAATGACCTTCAGAAACGCATTTGTCCTATGTGTTCAAATTGTAGTGTGAGTAACATCCAGCCACCTCCCAATTTTCAGTGTGCAACCAGCATGAACTGTGTACGATATGATACACAGGATTGTTATACCTTTTGTGTGTCTATTACCAAATGGAAGCATGAAGAAAGGGAAATAATATCTAATCTAGTGTCTTTACTAGCAGTGACCCTCTCCAGCCCAAGGAGAAGTAGCAGAGTGAAAGGAGTAGGAAAAGAAAGTCTTGCTAAGTTTTTTTTTCCTCTGCCACTTTTCTAATCTAAAATTCCATAGTTTTTCCAGAAATAGGAGTTCTGTAGTAGTAGCTTAGAAATATGATATGAAGGAAAGCATGGTGATTCATTTCCTCACTTCTAGAGGAAATACATTGTTGGATTTATTAATCTGCTAATCTATTTACACATTTTTCTCATCACCATATTGTATTACACTCTTATCAACACTAGTTTTCTGACCTAGTACATATATACAATAAAGAGAAACATCGACAGATCACAGTGTGATAGTATGTTATTCTTCTGCTCTTATCCTCTATTACATAATATTCAGATATTACCAAAGGAATTTCATCTCTCAACATGAGGGATGAGTTATTTTCCATACATCTAAGCAGATCTGGAAGCACTTGCAGATACTTTTGTCTAGAACTGGCATCTTCTTCAAAGTGAGAATGTGGTCTGCACTATTTTATAGCCTCTACTGGACAAGATATGATAGGAAGCAATAACATCACATCTCAACTCCATTAAATCATTGGAGGCAGTTTAAATGAATAGTCCCTCCTCTGCTTAGAATCAGCAATAAGCTTGTCTCCGTCACTTGGGAAGCAGGTGATGAAATGGAGTCAGCACTGTAAAAGATTTATTGGGGAATAATACCTGAGAAAGGAAGAAAGAAGGGCCGGGTTTCTGTCAGACTGCAATGCAGACCTGACAAGGTCTTGCAGCTGAATGGGGATGTCTAGAGCAAAGATTACTCATTAGAGGTATCCAAAATAAGCTGGAAATCATTGGGCTCTTGTTCCACTGCCTTGCTCAGTTATGGGATGAGGGCTGCTGCAAGAGCCTGACCTTGGCTTAAAATATGAAGTGGACTCTGAATGAGTTAATAGCTAACTACATTCCTTGCAGCTGGACATCAAGTTCTTTGCTGAAAGGGATTTGAGTTAATCCTCTCCATATCCGTCAGAATTCTTCCCTCGGACAGTGCAGTTGCACCTCTCCTTACACGAGTAAATCACAGGTCTCCAGTGTTATGAGAGTGAATGTATAGGAGGGAAATCAATGAAGGAAACTACAGTCCCAACTCTGCAATTGAACCCAGGGCCACTACTGAAACTCATTATCTCCCTCATCCAGTATCTGTTCTAAAGTATCCATTCTAAATTCACCCCACTTCACTTAACCATCTCTGCTAATCTCTGTAATTTACCTGAGGGCATGGTCTAAACCCACATATCCGAGACGTCTGAATTACTGATGGTAATCCTTTTCCAGCCTGGGTTGCTGCACTTGTTCATTTACACCCATTTGCATTTGGACAAGGAAATACTAAGAGATATGAGAGTTGTTCACCTGAATTTTGCACATCCACCTCTGTGCCCCCACTGTGTAACAACAACCTTACCACGTACTGCTGATCAGGGTCAGCTACCTCTATGGAGATGGTGACTCCTCTTCTTATTTGTTGGCCCCTGGATAAAAGAAGCCCAAGTTACCAAGCACAGCCAGAGCTTTTAAGTAAAAGGAACCCTCACAATGTCCGCTGAGGATCAGAGTTGCAGTGATAGGAAGCAGGAAGTCCTTCAGTGGGGACAATAGAACTGATGATAAGATGGACAACTCCAACTTCCACATTCTGTTCTCCAAACCCATATTCTTTTATAGATGGCATAATGCTCTCTGATTCAACAGAACTCCCTCATTCAACATGTATAACATGTCCTAAAAGGATGGTGCTTCATTTGTGCCTTTGGTAGGCTATTCTAATGCTCCAACGGGCCAGAAGCTTCTGGTAGTGAGGTGTGTGAAATTAGATCCTGTGATCATAGGCCCATCCCAACAGTTCTTCATTGCCACATTGGTTTCCTGTTTGGATGCCATGCTTGAGAATTAGGCAATCTGTAAGTCCCTTGATAGGCAAAACTATATCTGAATTTGAGATCCCTTCCTGGGAGAACAAATTGATGGCCCTTTTAGTATGACCCTTTTCTCTTCAAGGAATAGTACCTTATTAGAGACAGTGTTGTTTTATGTTGCAGAAGTAGTCAGATCACTTTTGGTAAGTGGTAACCCATGCTGTTGGTATCATACATAGCCTCAATCCCTGATACCATGACGTCTTGAAATTCTTAATAATTTATCTTGGAACTTTTGTTTTGTAAGTGAAGTCCAATGGGACAGTGCAACATGTCAGTAAGCGTAGGAAATATACGAAATATGTATGTTAAACAGTTATTGCCAGTCTATGAATGCCATGTTATATAGTGTTTATGACAACTCGTGAGCACAGAATTTTATGAACCCACAATGTGTAGATGTTTAGTGAGACTAAAAGTGAATACAAGAAAAGAGTGTTATGTCTGCTGTTGACTAAGCAAAAGTAATCCCTGAAGGGTCATGTTCAAATTAGAATTTTTTTCAATGCAAACAAATAGCAATGCCATTTTAAGAAATATGAACCATTCATACCACCAACACTGGTTGTCATCCAGTCAATTATGACACATGGAGACCCCACCTGGGTCAGAGTAGAACTCTATAGGGTTTTCAATGGCTAATTTTTTGAAAGTAGATTGCCAGACTTTTGTCCAGGGCACCTTCGGGTGGACTCAAACGTCCAAATTTTCAGTTAGTAGCCAGAGCATTTGTCCCACTTGGGGACTCCTATTATATCCTTTCTTTCCTGTATTACTTCCCTGTGTTTCCTCCTCTTATTAATCAACCACTTATACTAAAAATGAGAACATAGAAGGAAAGAAAATGACAGGGTCAGCCACAGTTCCTTTTTGTTTTAGTCCTTCCTTACTCATCAATAAGCCAAATGTACCGTGTTGGTAAAAAGTCCACATATCACAAAGTGAAATAGTAGTAATAATAATAAAAGATTGAGTTTGTTTTGTACAGCATTTCCAGTGATCTATTGAGAACAAAATATTAATATATATGCAGCTATGGAATACAAACTGTTTATTAATTGTATTCAGCTTTGCTTTATCCATCTGTGGTAAATTAATGAAACTTATAACCATCACATTCCATTATCGTTATATTTATTATTTTTTCAATACATTTCAAATACTTGAACACAATCCCTTCCACTGACACATTTTTCCATGAGACAAAGTTTTTCAATTGGGTTTCTACTCTGGTTAGGGGCTTAGTCTGCTCCACTTACTACTCAGGATGAGATCCTCACTGCTATATGCACAGTGAGTGATCCCGTCTAACCACCTCCTTTCTTAGACTACTTATGGCACTAATGTGCTATTTGTATTCTAAGACAGTATTGGGAAAGCAAAAGGTGTATTGGGTTATAAGACTAATAAAAAGGAAAGGGCCAAAACTTGACTGAGGAGGGAAGCCACCTAACTGAGAAACAGACCTGTCAAAATCTCTGAGAGGAGCATGGCTTCTACTGGAAAGCTGAGGCAGATAATGAGGGGCGTGAACAGTTCCAACTGTCAGCTAGCTATACACTTCATAAATTTAGAGAGAGACTTTCCTTCGTGAGCATTTAAGAAGCAAAGTTCTGTGTCTACTACATTATCTAATTTTGGACAAAGATATCACCGGGGAAATGTGTACCTACTAAGGGTTACATTGTAGCACTAAGGTGGAGTTTATCTTTTTGAGAAAAGTGCACATCCATCTTATTGATACTTATTTGAAAACAGTGGTTAATTGTTTCAATTTGATAGTGCCTATTATTTCTTTTCTTAATTGAGAAAAAAATGAAGGAAAAAAAAACCTAATTAAATGGATTAGATGTCTTCAGAACTTTGGCAAAAAATGGTCTTTTGAAATAAGTGACTGTCTTAGTTATCTAGTGTTGCTATACAGAAATGCCACAAGAGGATAACTTTAACAAACAGAGATTTATTCTCTCACAGTCTAGTAGGCTACAAGTCTGAATTCAGGGGGCCAGCTCCAGGGGAAGGTTTTCTCTTTCAGCTCCAAAGGAAAGTCCTTGTCATCTTCCTCTGGTCTGGGAGCTTCTTAGCACAGGGACTCCTGGCCCAAAGAAAGCCCTCTGGTGATTTCTTGGTGGTATGAGGTCCTTCTGTCTCTCTACTTGCTTCTGTCTTTTATATCTCAAAAGAGATTGACTTAAGACACAACCTAATATTGTAGATTGAGTCCTGCCTCATTAATATAACTGCCTGTAACACTGCCTAATTAACGTCAGAGAAGTAGGATTTACAACACATAGGAAATAACATCAGATGACAAGATGGTGGACAATCACCCAATGCTGGGAATCATGGCCTAGCCAAGTTGACACATATTTTAGGGGTACACAATTCAACCCATAACAGTGACTAACTAACAGCACGTAAGTTTTCACTGGTTTAAATTAAAACAAACAAACAAAAAAAAAAAAAACGACATTGAGTCTAAATTGGTATTTTCATCAAATGTTGGGAGAAGTAGTGAAAGTAGTAATCAGAAATATCCTGAAATTCTCAGTGTTCTGTGTAATGAGTGTTGTGTGTACATACTCAATGTATACTTGCTAAATTGAATACATTAGAATTGGAAAAAGATATCATGGAGCAAGTTAATGTTTTTCAGAATGCTCTCAATGCAATACAAAATTAATTTCCTCTTTTCTCTTGACTCTCCAAGCTTAGGAATCCTTACACACCAAGAAAAGGAATATTTCTACATCTGTTAGAATAGCTTTACTCCCCTGAGATAGCCAACTTACTTATGTTAGACCTCTGGCCTCCAGAACTGGGAGAGAATACATTCCTGTTTTAAACCAACAAGTCTTTGGTAATTTGTTACAGGAAACTAATACAGAGGGGTTAGACATTCACAGGCACTTTTCTCAAATTTTTAAACTTCTCCAGGAGAGTAATCAACAAAAGAACCAAAAGAGTACAGAAGTGTGTCAAGGGAAAATCCCTCTCATAGAAAACAAGATTGGAGCAAGTGTAGTCCTTGATTCCTATCTCTAGTTAGAGAAAGATTGTTCTGGCTGTTGAGTAGAGATTATCTTGAAAAGGAGTCAGGTTAGGAGGCTATTGCTTCAACAAGCCATGTATGATGGAGGATTTCAGTGGGTGATGACAGCGTGCATGAAGTGAAGTTATGTTTGAAGGGCATTTGGGAATTAAAATTTAAAATATTTGATTGATTGATTACTTGCGATATGATAAGGGGAAGGGTCATTCATTTTCATAAGGTCTTGAGAGTTACATTCATACAATAATAAATGGTGTTAAATGCTCTAAAGTTCAAGTATATGGAAAAAAGAGAGAGTAAGAAGACTCTATTTTCAGAAATGTGTTAAAATTATATTTTTGTGTTATATTCATAGACACACAACAAAACTTACATTTAATGAATTTTCACTTGTAAACTTTAAGGACATTGATTACATTCTTCAAGTTATGCAACCATTCTTGTTCTCTTTTTCCAAATTATCTCATAACCATTAACATACTCTCAATGCACTCTAAGCAAAAATATCCTCTTTCCTCCTCCATCCCACTTCTAGTAACCACTAATTACTTTTGGTGTCTATATGTTTGTTTATTTCATATAAGTGGTATCATACAGCATTTTTCCTTTGATGTCTGACTTATTTTGCTCAGCATAATGTCCTCTAGGTTTATCTATTTTGTGGTGTATATAAGTACTTCATTTCTCTTAGTGGCTGAGTATGTATATACCATGTTTTGTTTATCCATTCACCAGTTGATGGGCATTTTGGTTGTTTCTATTTTTGGCTATTGCATATAGTGCTGCAATGAATATTGGTGTAGAAATTTATAAAATTTTGAAAGATATTTGTGAAGATTGATAAAAAAAATGTAATTGCCAAAATATTGTCAGACATGGTATCATACCAAAAGTACAACATGATTAAGATGTTGGCAAGTTTGGATCACAGCTGTTCATGAGTCAGGAAAAACTAAGTCATGCTGTGTGGTAGCAAACAACCTAAAAATCTTGTCGTATTGGGGTCACCTGCACTATTTCCTTTTTTATTACCAAAATAATTATGACTGGAAAACAATTAATTAATCACAAGAGTCAAGGCTTTACTATAATTATATTGTTATACTGAAAAAAAAAAGTGACAGAGGTTCAAGACAGCCAAACTTTGTATCCAGTGCACAAGAACTCCATCAAACAAGGCAAGCATGACTCTCTGCTAGCAGCTTTGCACTCTGTTTTCTTTGCCTGACATATTCTTCACTCACATTTTTCCATGGCATCTTCAGTCTCATTATTTGGCTTTAGTGTAAAGTTCACTTCCTCGGAAAGCATCTTATCACCAACCAACTATATCTTCTTTATCTCTCTATTACCTATATCTTAAAAAATCTTACCACTAACTACAAAACACTACTGCAAGAAACCCAAAGGGATCTACATAAATGGAAAAACATACCATGCTCATGGATAGGTAGACTCAACATTGTGACAATGACAATTCTACCCAAAGCAATTTACAAATACATACAATCCCAATCCAAATACCAACAACATTCTTTAAAGAGATGGAAAAACTAATCATTAACTTTATATGGAAAGAGAAGAAGCCCCGGATAAGTAAAGCACTATTGAAGAAGAAGAATGAAGTAGGAGGACTCACACTACCTGACCTCAGAACCTACTAAACAGCTACAGTAGTTAAAACAGCCTAGTACTGGTACAACAGAAGACACATTGACCAATGGAACAGAATTGAGAACCCATATGTAAACCCATCCACCTACCATCGCCTGATCTTCGACAAGGGCCCAAAGTCCATCAAATGGGGAAAAGACAGTCTTTTTAACAAATGGTGCTGGCAAAACTGGATGTCCATCTGCAAAAAAATGAAACAGGACCCATAACTCACACCATGCACAAAAACTAATTCAAAATGGATCAAAGACCTAAATATAAAGCCCAAAACAATAATTTTCATAGAAAAAAAAATAGGACCAATGCTACAGGCCCTAATACACAGCATTAACAGGATACAAACCATAACCAACAACTCACAAACTCCAGAAGATAAGCTACATAACTGGGATCTTCTAAAAATTAAACACTTATACTCATCAAAAGACTTCACCAAAGGAATAAAAAGAGAACCTACAGACTGGGAAAAAATTTTTGGACATTACTAGTCAGACAAAGTTCTAATCTCTAAAATCTACAAGAAAATCCAATACCTCTACAACAAAAAGACAAATAATCCAGTTAAAAAATGGGGAGAGGAAATGAATAAACACTTCACCAAAGAAGACATTCAAGTGGCCAACAGACACATGAGGAAGTGCTTGTGATCACTAGCCATTAGAGAAATGCAAATTAAAACCACAATGAGATACCATCACCCTGGCATTACTGGCACAAATAAAAAACACTGGAAATAACAAATGTTGGAGAGGCTGTGGGGAGATCAGAACTCTTATGCACTGCTGGTGGGAATGCAAAATGATCAAGCATTTTGAAAAATGATATGGTGCTTCCTTAGAAAGCTAGAAATAGAAATACAATATGATCCAGCAATCCAACTCTTAAGAATATATCCTAGAGAAATAAGAGTTGTCACATGAATAGACAATATGCGCACCCATGTTCATGGCAGCATTGTTCACAATACCAAAAAATGGAAACAACCTAGATGCCCATCAACAGATGAATGAATAAGCAAACTTTGGTACATGCACACAATGAAGTATTATGCAACAATAAAGAACAATGATGAATCTGTGAAGCATCTCATAACATGGATGAAACTGGAGGACACTATGCTGAGTGAAATAAGTCAATCGCAAAAGGACAAATACTGTATGAGATCTCTACTGTAAAAACTCATGAAAAAGTTTACACAAAAAAAGAAACAATCTTTATTGGTTAGGAGGGACGGGAGGGGTGGGGGTGGGGAAATATAAAATAGACAATAGATAAGTGATAACATTGGTGAAGGGTAAGACAGTACACAGTACTGGCGAAGCCAGCACAACTTGTCCAAGGAAAGGTCATGGAAGTTCCATAGACACATCCAAACTCCCTGAGGGACTGAATTGCTGGGCGGAGGGCTGTGGGGACCATGGTCTCGGGGAACATCTAGCTCAATTGGCATAATATATTTTATAAAGAAAATGTTCTACATTCTACCTTGGTGAGTAGCGTCTGGGGTCTTAAAAGCTGGTGAGCAGCCATCTAAGATACTCCACTGGTCTCACCCCTTTGGGAGCAAGGGAGAATGAAGAAAACAAGATGCTAGGAAAAGATTAGTCCAAAGGACTAATGGACCATTACTACCACAGCCTCCACCAGACTGAGTCCAGTACAACTAGATGGTGTCCGGCTACCACTACTGACTGCTTTCACAGGGATCACAACAGAGGGTCCTGGACAGAGCTGGAGAAAGATGTAGAACAAAACTCTAACTCACAAAAAAGACCAGATTTACTGGCCTGACAGAGACTGGAGAAACCCCAAGAGCATGGACCCGGACACCCTTTTAGCTCAGTAATGAAGTCACTCCTGAAGTTCACTGTTCAGCAAAGATTAGACAGCCCCATAAAACAAAACAAGACTAATGGGGCACAACAGTCCAGTGACAAGGACTAGAAGGCAGGAGGGGACAAGAAAGTTGGTAATAGAGAACCCAAGGTTGAGAAGGGACAGTGTTGACATGTCATGGGGTTGTTAACCATTGTCATAAAACAATATGTGTACTCAATGTTTAATGAGAAACTATTTGTTCTGTAAACCATTTAAAGTAGAATAAAAAAAAAATTACCACTATCTGAAATTATATATTTATTATTTTTCCTGTGTCTTCGAGATTATAAACATCTTGAGGTTTGATACTTCATCTTCCACTTGTATATTTCCATGCCTAAAGCAATACTGAGTGCTAATTACCCAATAAACATTCAATGAAAGAATGAATTATAGTCTTCAATATTAGAAAATATGTAGAATGAAACTCTATGCTCAAATAAGCTTGCGAATAGTTCTCTGCCTGTAAAATCCATATTGACAATTGAACAATGTTCAGCCACTATTTACTGATGGTGTGAATATAAGACCATACTTTAAAATGCGCTGCTTATTCTAATGGATATTTACTGAAAGTCTAAAATTCTATTTGAAGATCTAGAGGGAAAATACAATGATTCTAATGCCAACTGTAAATTTTAAGCCCTTGGTTATTTCCATAATGCAATAGTGAGGGCATTCGTGTGAATAATAGAACAGTAGAAAGAATTCTGAAGTGAGAGGAGAGAATATTTATGAAGATGCTATTACAGAAAATAATATTTTTAATATGATTAACTAGTTTGTGGGTAAATTGTCATAGCAAAATACATTTTGAAAGAGGAAAGGCTATGACGGAAAAATTGCAAGGACTGGTTATAAATTTACTTCAGGTAAATGCAACACAGCACGTAGCTATAAAATAAAACTCTGCTTTTTTATCATTCAGAAAATCCTTTTGCTCTTAATAAGCTTTAGCAAGAAAGAAATAGATGTATAAAAATTCAATTATGCAATATATTTAGGTATACAATGATTGTATGAGTGTAGGATTGTCTGAATATACGATAAAGAAATACATAGTCTCTGGCCTTTTCTTTCCACACCCTCAATGAGTGGGAAAGGAGAACTTTCAAGGAATGACTTGAAGTAATTTCTTCATCTTTTTTCCCTTGGATCTATGA
Source organism: Trichechus manatus latirostris (assembly GCF_000243295.1). Taxonomy (NCBI): domain Eukaryota; kingdom Metazoa; phylum Chordata; class Mammalia; order Sirenia; family Trichechidae; genus Trichechus; species Trichechus manatus. Next base: position 12,217,976 of record NW_004443949.1, on the reverse strand, counting down.
GAGATGGTCAGAATAGAAACAAAGTTAAAACTATCAGAAAAGAACCTCTGCACAATGCCTGTTGTATTTGCTTCAATTTCCATAAATTCAAAAGCTCATTTCATCATAAATAAATATACTTTTTAATATGAAACTATAATGATTAAGTTGTAGGCCTTGGAATCCAATTGCTTGATTGAAATATTAGTTCCAACATGTATTACTTGTGTAATTTTGCCAAGTTAGTAATTATCTGTGTGCCTCAATTTCCTCACTTTCAAAATGGACAAAAAGAAAATTACCTTAAGGTAAGTGTGAAGAACAAGTTTATTAATTCATGTAACTTAACATAGTGCCAGACACCAGTGTGTGCTCAGTATGTTTTATTTTTGCTTATTAATTTTTCAATATTTTATTATATGAACTTTGAGCCTAAGAAAAAACACTTCTTACAAATAAAAATATATATGTGTGGATATATAAACACACACATATATACATATATATGGTATATATACAGTTATGAGATATGAATAATCTCTATATATTACTGGCAAATATATTAAGTGCCTATTATGGTCTACGTATTTTTGTTATCCACTGATGATACAAAGTTGAACATCTTATAGTTACCCTTCTCTCAAAAAGCTTGTAATCAAGTGGAAGAAGAAAGAAGGAAAAAAAAAATTGAAAATTAGGATAAAATAAATGAAGAGAATAAAAAAGTACCTCAGAGAGAGAATAATAGAGAAATCTAGTTTAGATGATGTAGTAAGTAAGGAGAGACTTTCTCAGATGGGTGATATCTAAGTTGAGAACTTCAGGGTGAAAAGTAACTAGCCATAGTAAAAGACGTGAGGACTCAACCAAGGTATCAGCAAGTGACTTTCAGAAATGGTTTTCATTGTCTTAAAAAGGAAAAGAAGATTTCAATATCTTTATTTTCCAGTGTTCTTAGAATATACGTCTTCAATTGGCCCAGTGGTTAAGAGCTCAGCTGCTAATAAAAGGACATCAGATTGAATCCACCAGCTACTCCTTGGAAACTCTATGGAGCAGTTCTACTCTGTCCTGTAGGGTCACTATGAATCAGAATCAACTTGACAGCAATGGGTTTTGGTTTATTCTAACTAGAAGGAGTCCTGGTGGCCCGTGGAGAAAGATGTCACAGTCTGCTCCCATAAAAATTAACAGCCTAGGAAATCCTACCCGGAAGTTCTACTCTGTCCTATAGAGCTGCTATGATTCGGAATGGACTCGATGGCAATGAGTATTCTGACTAGCCATATTTCTGACTAAATGTTTGGAAAAAAATGGCATTTTCTGTGGATTATTTACAATGGATTTCATGTAGAATTGAATTTGGTATAAAAATACACAAATAAGTCAGGAACCATTCTCAACCTTTGAAAATTTTTGTTCAGCTGACTAGTTACTATATTGATTAAGATAAAAAGCCATAAATATAAATTATGGTTCTTTTGCCAAGCAAATGTTAAATTTCAGAAAAATGTCACGCTACTTTTTGGCATATTAAAAGGCTAGAAGAAATGATGCAAAAAAAAATCCTTTATGTAATTTTAAAAATGTACAATTATAGTCCATCTCTTTGTTACTTCTGGATCTCTCTCTCTTTCTCCCTCCCTTTAGCTAGTATTTAAGAGACTGGTATTGACTATTGTGTATTAATTATTGATTCAGAAATATGTCAGAAATATTTTTTAATCTAGACATTAGCAAAATATCAAGGAGCCATCAGTTTCTTAGATACTTGTTTGTATTCATGTCAATGACAAAAATTTCCCAAGATTTTTATTTTTATAAGGGACACAAAATTCAAGGATATTTATGATATGTCGTATCTTGGTACATCTTAATAATGAGAAGTGTTACAATTAAATCCAGCAACTTGCATAAACATAAATATATGAGAGGTTCTTTTTATTTTTCAGTAAAAGATGAAATTATTTAAGGTTAGTTTGACTAGTACAATAATTTAGTGTGCATCATTTTCATGCTTGTGTTTATATTATCTTTCGTACAATGTAATTTGATTTTACAACTGATTACTAAATTGGTTAGACAGAATTTATACATGATTGCAAAACTGAAATAATTATTAATTAAACTTCATAGGTCATTAGTACAGAAAAGGGTTAGAACATTTATAGAATTTTATGAACTCCATTAACATAAAGACCCATTGCTAAATTACAATACTTGCTATGGTTCACTATGTAATACAGTTTCCCATGTGTCTGTCAGGTTGTTGTACTGTGGGGGCTTGTGTGTTGCTGTGATGCTGGAAGCTATGCCTCCAGTATTCAGATACCAGCAGGGTCACCCATGGCGGACAGGTTTCAGCTGAGCTTCCAGAACTAAAACAGACTAGGAAGAAGGACCTGACAGTCTGCTTCTGAAAAGAATTAGCCAGTGAATCCTATGAATAGCAGCGGAACATTGTCTGATACAGTGCCAGAAGATGAGCTCCCCAGGTTGGAAGTCACTCAAAAGATGACTAGGGAAGAGCTGCCTCCTCAAAGTAGAGTCAATCTTAATGACGTGGATGGAGTCAAGCTTTCGAGACCTTCATCTGCTGATGTGGCACGACTCAAAATGAGAAGAAACAGCTGCAAATATCTATTAATAATTTGAATGTGGAATGTACGAAGTATGAATCTAGGAAAACTGGAAATCATAAAAAATTAAATGGAATGTGTAAACATCAATATCCTAGGCATTAGTGAGCTGAAATGGGCTGGTATTGGCCATTTTGAATCAGACAATATGGTCTACTATGCTGGGAATGACAGCTTGAAGAGGAATAGCATTGCTTTCATTGTCAAAAACATTTCAAGATCTATCCTGAAGTACAACGCTGTCAGTGATAGGATGATATCCACACACCTACAAGGAAGACCAGTTAATACAGCTATTATTCAAATTTATGCACCAACCACTAAGGCCAAAGATGAAGAAACTGAAGATTTTTACCAGCTTCTGCAGTCTGAAATTGATCGAACATGTAGTCAGGATGTATTGATAATTACAGGTGAGTGGAATGCGAAAGTTGGAAAGAAAGAAGAAAGATCGGCAATTGGAAAATCTGGCCTTGGAAACAGAAGTGATGCCAGAAATCACATAATAGAATTTTGCAAGACCAACGACTTCTTCATTGTAAATACCTTTTTTCACCAACATAAATGGCGGCTATACACATGGACCTTGCCAGATGGAATACACAGGAATCAAATCGACTGCATCTGTGGAAAGAGATGAAGGAAAAGTTCAATATCATCAGTCAGAACAAGGCCAGGGGCTGACTATGGAACAGACTATAAATTGCTCATATGCAAGTTCAAGTTGAAACTGAAGAAAATTAGAACAAGTCCATGAGATCCAAAGTGCGACTTTGAGTATATCCCACCTGAATTTGGAGACCATCTCAAGAACAGATTTGATGCATTGAATGACAGAAGACCAGACAAGTTGTAGAATGACATCAAGGACATCATACATGAAGAAAGCAAGAGGTCATTAAAAAGACAGGAAAGAAAGAAAAGACCAAAATGGATGTCAGAAGAGACTCTGAAACTTGCTCTTGAATGTCCAGTAGCTAAAGCAAAAGGAAAAAATGATGAAGTAAAAGAACTGAACAGAAGATTTCAAAGGGCAGCTCAAGAAGACAAAATAAAGTACTATAATGACATGTGCAAAGAGCTGGATATAGAAAACCAAAAAGGAAGAACATGATTGGCATTTCACAAGCTGAAAGAACTGAAGAAAAACTTCAAGCTTTGAGTAGCAATAGTGAAGGATTCTATGTGGAAAATATTAAACTATGCAGGAAACATCAAAAGAAGATGGAAGGAATACACAGAGTCATTATACCAAAAAGAATTGGTGAAAGTTCAACCATTTCAAAAGGTAGCATATGATCAGGAACCAATGTACCGAAGGAAGAAGTCCAAGCTGAGCTGAAAGCATTGGCAAAAAACAAGGCTCCAGGAATTGACAGAATATCAATTGAGATATTTCATCAAACAGAAGTGCTGCTGGAAGTGCTCACTCATCTATACTAGGAAATTTGAAAGATAGCTACCTGGCCAACCGACTGGAAGAGATCCATATTTATGCCTATTCCCAAGAAAAGTGATCCAGCCAAATGTGGAAATTATCGAACAATATCATTAATATCACACACAAGTAAATTTTTCCTGAAGATCATTCAAAAGTGGCTGCAGCAGTATGTTGACAGGGAACTGCCAGAAATTCAGGCCGGATTCAGAAGAGGACGTGGAACCAGGGATATCTTTGCTGATGTCAGATGGATCCCGGCTGAAAGCAGAGAATACCGGAATACCTGTGTTTTACTGACTATGCTAAGGCAGTCGACTGTTTGGATCATAACAAATTATGGATGACATTGTGAAGAATGGGAATTTCAGAGCACTTACTTGTGCTCATGAGGAACCTGTACATAGATCAAGAGGCAGCTGTTCAGACAGAACAAGGGGATACTGCGTGGTTTAAAGTTAGGAAAGATGTGTGTCAGGTTGCATTCTAGTCAATCAATACCTATTCAATCTGTATGTTGAGCAAATAATCTGAGAGGCTGGAGTATATGAGGAAGAACGGGGCCTCAGTTTTGGAGAAAGACTCATTAACAACCTGTGTTATTCAGGTGACTCAACCTTGCTTGCTGAAAGTGAAGAGGGCTTGAAGCACTTACTGATGAAGAGCAAAGACCACAGTCTTCAGTATGGATTACACCTCAACATAAAGAAAATAAAAATCCTCACAACTGGACCAATAAGCAACATCATGATAAATGGAGAAAAGATTGAAGTTGTCAAGGATTTCATTTTACTTGGATCCACAATCAACACCCCTGGAAGCAGCAGTCAAGAAATCAAAAGATGCATTGCATTGGGCAAATCTGCTGCAAAAGACCTCTTTAAAGTGTTGAAAAGCAAAGATATCACCTAGAAGACTAAGGTGTGCCTGATCAAAGCCATGGTATTTTCAATCGCATCATATGCATGCAAAAGCTGGACAATGGACAAGGGAGACTGAAGAATTGACACCTTTGAATTGTGGTGTTGGTGAAGAATGTTGAATATACCATGGACTGCCAAAAGAACGAACAAATGTGTCTTGAAAGAAGTACAACCAGAAAGCTCTTTAGAAGCAAGGATGGTGGCACTATGTCTTACATATTTTGGACATGTTGTCAGTCCCTGGAGAAGGACATTATGTTGGTAAAGTAGAGAGTCAGCGAAAAAGAGGAAGATCCTCAATGAGATGGATTGACACAGTGGCTGCAACAATGGGCTTAAGTGTAACAATGATGGTGAGGATGATGCAGGACCAGGCAGTGTTTCCTTCTGTGGTACATAGTGTCACCATGAGTGGGAACCGATTTGCCGGCACTTAACAACAACAACAACGTGATACAGTGCGATATTTTTTAAAAATAAAATTAAAACAAAATAATTTTTATACCATTTTTTGGTTTGTCAAGAATATGCTAATTTTAAATGCAATAACCTGTTCAATAGCCCTGACAAATACTGTTGACATTTTTATCTCATATGCGGACCTAATCAACATACTGTCTGCATCATCCTTATTTAAGCTATGGAGGCAAGGTACTGTTGGTCTTTCTAGCATGTTCTAGTTGCTCAGTTTAAAACCATGGTTTATTCTGTCCCAAATGAAGAGATAGCCCTCATTAATAGGTACATTAAAAAAACCCGTTGCCATTGAGTAGATTGCGACTCATTGCGACCCTATAGGAGAGAGTAGAACTGCCCCATAAGTTTTCCAAGGAGCAGCTGGTAGATTCGAACTGCCGACCTATTGGTTAGCAGCCAAGCTCTTAACCACTGTGCCACTAGGGCTCCAGTAGGTACATTAGGCAGTAACATATAGAGTGTTGTTGTGAATTTTTCAGTCCAAGTGTTGTGACAAACTTGTTACCTACCTCAGAGGTATTTGCAATTTCAAAGCAGATGACACCTTAACCCCATTGTGTGATTATTTTTAAACACAGAAGAAGATCCTTAGGAGGCCTATTGAGTAAGAAGGGTTGCCTTTCAGCTACCCCTGAAATCACACATGTGACAACCCTTCTTCCTCATAGGCCTCCTGAGGATCTTCATAGGTGTCTAAAAATAATCACACAGTGGGGTTAAGGTGTTATCTGCTTTGAAATTACGAATACCTCTGAGGTAGATAACAAGTTTGTCACACACCTGGACTGAAAAATTCGTAACAGCACTGTCCTACTTTTGAGGAATTTTGTAGAAACCCCTAAATAAAGGGGATTCAAGCTAATTGTGTTTATTTATAGATATGCAAAATTTGAATAATACAGTAATTTCTATATAACTCATAAGTACTTTTCATTACTTGAGCTCTTTCTATGCTCAGACACTAAGCTATAAGTATTTTAATTTGGTTAATCATCAAGGTAATCCTGTATCACTATTATCACCATTACATAGATGAGGGTTTAGAAAAGTTATTTGGCCCAAAGTCAATAACCAATAAAAGTTAATTCTGGAGTTAAAATCTAGGTCTGTTTGACTGCTATGTCTGAACTTTTGACTGCAAGAGGAAGCAAATAAATTAATTCTGTAATCCTGGAGATTATTTTGGAAGAGCAGGTCCCACTAGAAAATTATAATAAGTACAATAACAAAGCAGTCAAGAACCAGCTTAATTTACCCACTAGTGGCTTGTATGGAAATGCTAGATGATAGGAAGGTAAAAAAGACAAATTTAATTTACTTTACTGTTTTGCTTAGCTGGACTGCCTAATCTGCTACTGTCTCAGATAAGGTTAACTTTCAAATAGTTTGTTTTTTTCTTATTTGAACTCTGTTATTAAATCACACCTTATCTTTTATCCACTACTACCCCCCAACCAGGATCCAACTTTTCACATAAACATTCATTTTTTAATTCTACCATTACTTATTAGGTGACTACTATTTTTCAGCCACTGTGATAGATGAGTTAAACAGTCATAGATTGAATTGTGTCCCTCAAAAATTTTTATTTGGCTAGACCGCGACTCCCAGTATTGTGTGACTGTCCACCATTTTGTCATCTGATATGATTGTCTTATATATTTTAAATCCTACCTCTATGATGTTAATGAGGCAAGATTAGAGGCAATTATGTTAATGAGGCAGGACTAAATCTACAAGATTAGACTATATCTTGATTCAATCTCTTTTGAGATATGAAAGAGAGAAGCGAGCAGAGAGACAGGGTGACTTCATTACTACCAAGCAAGAAGAGCCAAGATGAAGTGTCCTTTGGACCCTGGGTCTCTGCGCTGAAAAGCTCCTAAGCCAGGGGAAGATTGATGACAAGAACCTTCCCCCAGAGCCAATGAAGAGAGAAAGCTCCCTGGCACTCTGAATTCAGAAATTCAGAGAAAGCTGGCACTCTAAATTTGGACTTTTAAGCCCTAAACTGTGAGAGAAAAAACTTCTGTTTGTTGAAGCCATCGACTTGTGGTATTTCTGTTATAGCAGCACTAGATAACTAAGACAAACAGGTACATAAATACAGAATAGATATTAGAGGTGATAAATATAGTGACAGAGATATGTGCAGTTTGTCATGAGGTATTTGAGACGAAGCTCGATAATCAGCAGTGGCACCAATATAAAGTAAGGAAATTAAAATACTGCTCCACTTTTTCACATTTTTTTAATAATCTTGAGTATTATTTAAAAATATATATGTATATATATATAAACCTGTTGCCATTGAGTTGATTCCAACTCATAGTGACTACATACATACATATATATACATACACAAGTATATACACATACGTACATACAAAGTGGTTAAGTGCTGTGCTGCTAACCAAAAGTTCAGCAGTTTTAACCCACCAGCTGCTCCAAGGGAGAAAGATGTGGCAGTCTGCTTCCATAAAGATTACAGCCTTGGAAACCCTATGGGGCAGTTCTACTCTGTACTATAGTGATGCTGTCAGGCAGAATTGACTCAATGGCAATGGGTTTGGTTTTTTATATATATATATATGTATGTATATGTACATATTTAAAATACCAAAAGGCTTACACATCCAAAATTCTTAAAGAGTCTTGTTTAATTTCAAAAAATAAACGGATACACATTGCCTTTATTACTGTGTAATTTAGGGCATCTGTTCATAGAAAAATGACAACTCTGCTAAAACGAAAAATTGTAGTTGATGTAAGGACGTGTTTGATACCGAATAACACAGCACAACAGTGTAAAAAGAACAAGCAATTGTCTGTCTTAAGCTATTTGTCTGTAGTTTTATCTGCTAGAGAATCTGACCTTTATGTTTCTACTTCTGCGTTTGACTGACTCTCTCTACCAACAGTCTGTAGTTTTTCCAGGCAACTAAATGAACAATTTCACTTTTATTTTTACCACATCAAAGATTCAGCTCCTAGGTACAGCTGGCATCTGTCTCTCCCAACCTCACTGCACCTTCCTACAGAATCAATGCCTCTTTTCAAATTTACAATCCCTGACAGGAGCGGATGACCTTGTAAGCAAGGTAAGTATGGGCCTACTTATGCTTACTTACTAATCTGTAGTGAACAATTTCATACATGTTTCACCACATCAAATATGTGATGAAACCTGTATGAAATTGTTCACTACAGATAATCTGATAAGCAAGGTAAGCAATATGCTTACCTCCCCTGTTGAATAATCTACCCCTGTCATGGAGTGTTGGGCATGAAATTCCTACCAGAATGTATTAAGGAGATGATGTGCAATGATGGTTTGGAAACAAGAACTTATAAACAGCTATTTCAGGAAGCTTTGTTGTGAAATAGAAACGGAAATGGAGTGGTTAACTAGAGAAGACCAAGTGAGATTTTCTACAGTAAGAGAAGCAACAGTATCATGATTATACACTTAGGGGAATGAGGGGGTAATTATTGATGCTGGAGAGATAGGTGGTTATGGAAGTCATTGGGTGAGGTAGGAGGGCACCCGGAGCATTATATAGAGAGTTTGGCTGTTGACCATGACAGGATGGCACCATCCATAGTAAGAGGAGGAAAGTCAGTGAGTAGGTGTATAGATGAGGATGGACAACAGACTTTCTGGTGGAAAGATGCGGAGAGTCCCCTCTGCCTACAAGTTTGATATAAGATCATCAATTTTAGAGTCAAGGAGCAAGTAGGAAGCTCAATACATGGAAGAAATTGGAAAATAGTTAATTTAGATAGAAAAAGTGAGCATACAAGGAAATTGCACTAAAACTGTCAGGTATTGTGGAGTATTCATTTGAATTTGGGGCCCAGGTTATAATAGAGGCTGATTGGCACGACAAATTTCAGTTGCTAATGCTGGAAAGTGGTGTTTAATCAGAGTTGTGATTTGCCACCTGAGATTAATAGAGTGAGATATACGTGAAGGAATTAACAATATTTGTTGTTGTTAGGTGCCCTCGAGTCAGCTCCTACTCATAGTGACCCTATGCACAACAGAACGAAACACTTCCTGGTTGTGCATCATCCTCACTATTGTTGTGCTTGAGCCCATTGTTGCAGCCACTGGGTCAATCCATCTCATTGAGGGTCTTCCTCTTTTTTCCGGACCTCTACTTTACCACGCATAATGTCCTCCTGCAAGGACTGATCCCTCCTGGTTGTACTTCTTCCAAGACAGACTTATTCTTTCTTTTAGCAGTCTACAGTATATTCAGTATTCTTCACCAACACAATTCAAAGGCGTCAATTCTTCTGTCTTCCTTATTCATCGTCCAGCTTTCTCATGCATATGAAGCAATTGAAAACACAATATTTGGTCAATACTTTATCAAAGGAAGTTTTAACCATTAGAAAATAATAGGGGAAAAAGATTGAATCAAAGGAGCTTAATTTTAAGACAAATTTTAAGACTAAAGGGAAACTCTGTATGCTATCATTATGTTTTTTATATTTTATTAATATTTCCTCCTATGGCCAGTGATTTCTTTATATATGTTGCTGTTGTTAGGTGCCATTGAGTCAGTTCCAGCACATAGTGACCCCATGTACAGCAGAACAAAATGTTTCTGGATGCTGCATCATCCTCACAAACATTGCTATGTTTGAGCCTATTGTTGCAGCCACTGTGTCAATCCATACAGTGTAACTGGATTTAAACCAATCTTTTCCTTCAAGCGCTGATAAATGAATCTAGAGTAATGTTTAAGATGGAGTGTAATGACATCAACAGACACAGGTTTGGATTGTTTGCTAAGGTAAATTATTTAAAGCCTTATATAACCTACCAGATGATATACAGATTGAATAATATCGCATACATAATAGCCTAACTCCACATCTGGCATGCAATAAGAACTCAATAAATACGAACAATTTTGTTAATACTGTAGTTGTTGCCATTGTAAATAATCATGTGAAACAGGTGACTAGATTAACCTTAATTCTGATTTAGCATTGTATTAGTTTTCTAGGGCTGCCATAACAAATTACCACAAACTGGATGGCTTAAAACAACAACAAATTATTATCCCATTGTTCTTGAGTCTAGCAGTCTGAAATCAAACTGTTAGCAGGGTTGGTTGGTTCCTTCTGTGGAGTCTGAGGGAGAATTCTTTTCCATGCCTCTCTCCTACCTTGTAGGGGTTGCTGACACTCCTTGACTTTCCTTGGCTTGTAGACATTTTACTCCAATCTCTGTCTTTGTCTTCACATGGTGTTCTCCTCTCTGTGTCTGTGTTTTTGTGTCCAAATCTTTTCTTTTGTCTTACAAAGAAACCAGTCTGGATGCTGGGCCCACACTAATCTAATATGGCCTCATCTTAGCTTGTCTACATCTGTTAAGACCCTATTTCTATATAAGTTCACATCCACAGATACAAAGATACAGGGGATACAACTTTAACATATCTTTGATGGGAAACACAATTTTACCCACATAAAGCATGATAGCTTGACTAAAACCTCATAGAGAAAATTGAGACTATCCATTGTGAGCTTATATGAGACTCTGCTTTGAAACTTATAAAACTATTTATCAAGATAAAATCTATACCCATGGATTTCCAACATGGTCTCAATACTTTATATATTTTTTTTTCTCAGTCTAGAATTTTTTCCCAACCAATTCACTGAAAAATTCTATCAATTACCTCAAAAGCAATAAATCCTGCCCCTTGGACTATTCCTCATTCTTCTAATGCTTGAATCACCTGCAAGATACATTATTTTTTACCCTTTGTCATTCTTGAAACTTTTGACTTTCTTATTTGTATTGGATTCCGTTCTTTCAAGTTTTTTTCTTCCAATCATTTCTACACAATCTCATTTGCTAGTCCTCATAACATCACTAACTTAAATACTGCTATTTTGCAGAGTACCAATGTCCTCTCTCTTCTTGTCTTTATCCACACAGTAGTCCTTGACTTTTGGTGGGAAACATTATCCTCTACAGCATTTTTCAAATACTCATTTGGTCTCAAATCTGAGAGATTTTTATTCAGTAGCTCCTGGATGGAGCTCCAAGAAATTGTAGTTGAAAAAAGCTCCAGAAATTCATCCCGACATGCACCTAAAGTTAAGGACCACTGAGCTACATTTTCTCAATTGGATGTCTCATTAACTGTCACTACCATTTGACTCCATTTGATAGCATTCATGTAAACTTCTTAAGGTGAATTTTTTTTAAATAATTAAAACATAACCACGGTTCAAACAACATTTGATGAATGAAAGAATAAGTGATCCCCATGCAATAATGAAAATAAACCAGAGTTTTTTAAAAAGTTACATAAAGATCATGGAAAACTTTCTTCTTGAAATTCTAATTGCCAACTTAATTTCCAACTAGCATCAAATGAGAAAAAGTACATTTATAAGTGAAGGCAGAATAGAAAGTGCTTTTCAATATCACATCATCAACTTGCTTTTATACACATTTGAAAACACTGAAACAGCAAGCTTCTGGCTTAAAATTTATATTTTCAAAATTGACAGCAATATTATTAAATAAACTAGTAAAATATGACTTCATGCTATTGTATTTACTAAATTGCAGATAACCAGTTTCTTTGTGAAACCAAAGGAATGTCAAAGTGCTGTCGTATGTTACAAACTCTGGCGCCAGTTCTCAAGATGTTTAACTTTAAAATATACCCTTAGTAAACTAAAGAAGTTGAGAAACTTGGCAGAAAAAAAACTTCCTACAGATGCAGCCAATCGTTTCCTAAAAGCATCTAGTAATGTCAATTTTTCTTTGGCTTCAATAAGACACGGTGTCTGTCTTGGTTATTTTATAGATGTATAGGTTTTACAGCTGTCCAAAGACTGCATCCAATCCTGTTTACGAACAAAAAAAGGGTTATACGTGGTTTTTGCCGTATTTGTCATAGCTATAGTCAAGACAACTTCTATTTTTAGTAAATACTTCATTTACTGTAGTGGAACTTTATTCATTAAGACATTTAATTGAGTTAAGTTATATATAAATCTGTGAAGGAAACAGAAGTTTTTTTTTTTTTTGGAATTATCACATACCATGCATCAAATATTGGAAAGTGGATAGAGTGTAAAGTATGGAAGACATTGTTTTGTTTATCAGCCACGTAATCTTGGACAAGTTACTTAGTTTGAAGTGCTGGTGTGAGCACTAGCCAGGATATGTGAAATATGCCTAATGGAGTAGCTGACACATAGCAGACAATCAGTAAAGGGAAACATTATTATAATAATGGGACCTAGATTGTAGTATGATGCTGATGCTGTATATGAATTTAGTTTAGAATTGGACTCTCAGGTAACTGCAGTATACATAAATACTTAGAAAGTCTTCTGTTGGCCATGGTATATAGAGCATATGATGAGATGGTTCAATAATTAGAGCTTCTATAAATATTTTTTGGTCTGTTACATGAAAAAAAAAGATTATCTTTCTGTTGTATGTAGATACAAATTAAATAATAAACTAAACCCCAGAAACTGACAGAATATCAAATGAGATGCTTCAACAAACAGATACAACACTGGAGGTGCTCGCTTGTCTATGCCAAGAAATTTGGAAGACACCTACCTGGCCCACTGACTGGAAGAATTCCATATTTGTGACCATTCCAAACAAAAGTGACCCAACAGAATTTGGAAATTATATAACAGTATCATTAATATCACATGGAAGAAAAATTTTGCTGAAGATAATTCAAAACTGGTTGCAGCAGTACTTAGACAATGAAATGCCAGAAATTCCAGCCAGATTCAGAAGAGGAATCGGACTGAGGGATATCTTTGTGAAGTCAGATGGATCCTGGTTGAAAGCACAGAATACCAGAAAGATGTTTAACTGTTGTTTTAGTGACCGTGTAAAGGCATTTGACTGTGTGGATCATAACGAATTATGGGTAACATTGCAAAGAACGGGAATTCCAGAACACTTAATTGTGTAGAACCTGTACATAGACCAAGAGACAGTCATTTGAACAGAACAAGGGGTTACAAAGTGGTTTAAAATCAGAAAAGGTGTATCAGGGTTTTATCCTTTCACCATACTTATCCAAACAGTATGCTGAGCAAATAATCTGAGAAACCAGATCTGTGAAGAAGAACATGACATCAGGATTGGAAGAAAACTCATTAACAACCTGCAATATGCAGATGACACAACCTTGTATGCTGAAAGTGAAGAGGACTTGAAGCATTACTGATGAAGATCAGAGACTACAGCCTTCAGCATGGGTTGCACCTCAACATAAAGAAAAAAAAAAATCCTCACAACTGGACCACTAAGCAACATCATGATAAATGAAGAAAATATTGAAGTTGTCAAGGATTTCATTTTACTTGGATCCACAATCAATGCCTATGGAAACAGCAGTCAAGAAATAAAATGATGCATTGCATTTGGCAAATCTGCTGTAAAAGACTTCTTTAAAGTGTACAAAAGGAAGATGTCACTTTGAGGATTAAGGTGTGCCTGGCCGAAGCCGTGGTATTTTCAGTCAACTCATATGCAATGGAAAGCTGGACAATGAATAAGGAAGACAGAAAAAGAATTCATGGCTTTGAATTTTGGTGTTGGTGAAGAATATTGAATATTCAGTGGACTGACAGAAGAATGAACAAATCTGTCTTGAAAGAAGTACAGCCAGATAGCTCCTTAGAAGAGGGAATGGCAAGACTTCATCTCACATACTTTGACATGTTAGCAGGGGGGACCAATCACTGAAGAATGACATCATGCTTGGTAAGGTAGAGGTTCAGCGAAAAAGAGGAAGGCCTTCAACAAGATGGACTGACACATTACAATGATTCTGAATGTGGCACAGGACCTGGCAGTGTTTCGTTCTGTTGTACATAGGGTTCCTATGAGTCGGAACCAACATGGTGGCAGGTAACAACAATTGCCTTCTGTACTCATTGAATGATCTCCATGCCTAGTATGTTTTGAAAAGATGGCTATAAAACTCTTATAATATGGTTCTAACGATGGACACTCTACTTCCAAAAAGAAGGGTCTGTGTATGTCTAGGCACATAAAATGAACAGATGTAGTAAGTCAGAAATTTTTCACAGTAGATATAAGGGTACAGATTTACTGTATTTCAGATACGGACTGTGACCTGATGTGGAATAAATCGTAAAATGTCATCTTAAATGAATGACTGAATGAATGAATGAAAAGGGCAAACAAATGAAGAAAATAAACAAACAAATAAATAAATAAATCTTAAAATGAAGGGAAATAGAGCTTGTGAGGGGAGCCCTGGTGGCATTTTTTGGGGTTTCTACCTCCAGCAGCACCTGAAAATCTGCCTGTTGACATCTTGTCAAATAGTCAATGCATTTTCCTTTTAAAAATTAGTTTGTGTAGTAGATCTATCACTAAAAGACCTTTACTAGTATAGAAAATGTTATTGTGAGTAAGATTTTCAATTTCCAGACTATAAATTGTACAGTTGGCTCAGACATATTAGAGTGGAATGTCAGGATCTTCTATTCCTTACTCAGAAGCTGCATTAGTGCAAAGTAGCTGGTTAAATTAACAATCAGTTTTGCAAGCTGGTTAAATTAACAATAGGTTTTGCCTTGAAATTGAAAGTGTGAGTCTACCAAAGCTGAAGCTCAAGGATATTTGGTAGAAAAATGCCAATATGATAAATTATTGTTTACTATTTCTAGAGACCTTCAGTAAGCTCAAGCAAGTGTGAGGAAAAAAAAAATATGCACACTAGTCTCTCTGAGGTAGAATGCACAAAGCGTATACTTCTGCTGTGACAAGTCTTTACATCCGATTGCCTGCACGGCAGAATTACTAATGGACAGATAAGCATATGCTTTATTATGTGTTTAAAAACGTAATAATGTTTTTTTAAATTGAAGAAGGCTTTTTGGTGGCTGACCTCAGCAATCTAAAGATAAATTTGAGACTCAAAAAATTTCAGAGAAATGGAGAAACTGTTATCATCTAAAAACATTTAAGAAACACTTTGCTTTTCTTCAGAGAGAAGTGATAAACACACCCTCTATTCTAAGGTGTAACTCAGTGGAATGTGTCTTTGTGGCAAAGAGAAGACTAGCTCTGCCTTAGAACTGTCCCAGACAAAGATGGAAGCCACTGAGTACAGAGTAAGAGTTAGGAGAGAAAACCGAATCTGTCGTTCTGAAACAGAAAGGTAAGCTCTCTGGTGGGCTCTAGCTTAAACAGTTCAAATTCTAAGACACTTCTTGTGCTGCTTATTACTCTATAAAATCTCTAGGAATTAAAAATACTGTCAGCTTCCTTAGCTTTTTATGGATTTACTTGTAAGCTAAATCCCCTAACCAGCAAACAGAGTCCTGTGATTTTTAGGCATTTAAGAAAATCTTATGGCCCCGTAACTGTGTCAGTAGATAGTGGGCTGTTTAATTGAAGTAGTGCCTTACCCTGAAGAGAAATTCTTCTCTATGTCGCCCTCAGATAGGTCCATAGTGAACAAAGGGAGATGCTCCCAGAGAAGTACAATTGAAAGTAAACCCTTGTGATTGTCTCAGTTACTGTGGCAACTACTGAACTATTGAACTATTGCATTCAGGAGAATATACTACCATGACTCTCTAAACCTGCTACTGCAATGGCTGGAAGAGGGAGGAAGAACAATATGTTCTATTGCTCCATCGGGAAGACTAGGAGTTACAAAAAAAAAAAAGAAAGAGAGACAGAGAATTCTAATACTAAAATACAAAGAGTGGAAAATAATGCTGGCCAAAACAAATAATAAAGCTACTTAAATATGCTACTCTGTTTACTTTGCCTATTTGTCCAACTATCTCATATTTTGTAGTTGTAATAAATCATTTCCAATACAAGTAACAGAAAATCCAACTAACAAAGGCTTGGAAAATTAAGTTTGTTTTGTTTTGTTTTAAACCACATAACAAGAATTCTGAAGAGAAAGAGCTACTGGGCGATTTTCACATATAATTTGATCATTGTTGGACATTTTTTAACACTACAAACTCAGTTGACACTGAGAAAAGCTGGGGAAAAAAAAATTTAGGGTTAAAAATTATAATTAGGAGAAATGTTTCATAATTTATTTTATAATAAACTTGTAGGGATTATCTTATATCTAATTTCCCTCAGTTTGTTTTATACTTCTTTAAACAACCTAAAGATACATTTGAATAGTTAGAATAAGTAGAGGAAATTTAAATTATGAGATTTCTTTAGGAGTGTCGACTTTACTTTAAATAATCATTTTTCTTTCATAATTAATAATTAACAGATATCATCAGGATATACTTTTTTATTTCTAACTTCTTATCTCTCAATCAACATCAGATATCAGAAGCAGAGCAATAATGAAAAGATAAGGGCACTGAGGCAAATACCAATACTACACTAAAATACCAATACTATATTTGCCCCATCTCATCTCTTAATGAGAACGATCAATACTAATATTTTCTTTGTTCTTTCATGATTAATATACTTTTCCCTGTTTTCGTTCATTTTCTATTATTTGATATAGTTTCTCTCCTTTTTCTTAAAATTATCTTTGTAATTTTTAATTAACTTTTTATTTTGGGATAATTGCAGACTCACATGGAGTTATAAGAATGAAAACAGAGGAATCTCATAGACCCTTTACCAGTTTTCCCCAACGGTAACATCACACAAAATTAGAGAATATTATCACAACCAGAATACTGACACTGATACAGCAAGATACAACTATAATGTGGATTTCTTATTTGTTTTATATACAATAGCCAGTCTTTTTAGTTGTATTATGCAAAAGCAATAGGAAAATGTACACCTATTCCATCTACCTGGAATCGTAAATTTCATGTCTATGATTTTAATCTATCTCTTTGACAGCCAACCAGTAGACAATAACAAGTTTCTGGTTTAGTTATAACCAATATATGTGTGTATTTCTGAATACATTACAAAATAAAATATGAATGAGATTTAACCATTATTTTCATCAGGTATACTTCTTCTCTCCTCTGTACATGCTACAAGAGAATGAATAATTCTTGTATATTCCATGGACATTTATGTATATTAAAATAGTGGGTGGCAGATTTTGGCTATTTAAATCAATATAGTGTGAAGAAAATTATTGAAGGATACCAACATAGGATTGACAGCCTCTTATTTTGAAAAGTAAGGAAGAAACAACAAAATTAAGATTTAAAAAACCTATCCTCTAGCAGCACAACTGGAAGAATGTGATCGATGTTACTGAATTGTACATGCAGAAACTTTCAAAATGGTGTAACTTTGGCTACATGTATTTTAACCAGAAAAAAGTCCTCAAGGTTGAGAAGGGAGAGTATTAACAGGTAGTGGGGTTGTTAACCAATCTCAAAAACAATATGTGTACTGACTGTTTAATGAGAAACTATTTGTTCTATAAACCTTCATCTAAAGTACAATAAAAAATAAATAAATAAAATTAAAAAAAAAAACCCTGCCCTCTCTTTTCATACTTTTTTTTCTAAATAAAGGATATTTTATCACCAACATATATATAGGCTATACATTTAAAATAAGTAACTGATGTTAAAAAATAAGACAGCTAAAAATAAAAATAAATAAAATAAATAAAAATTTTGTTCAATTTTGTTCCTTACATGTAATGCATTTAAAGTTTTAAATAAAAAAAACACAACATAAAACGTTTTGATATTATATTGAAAAATGCTGCATAAAATTTTATTTTATGGTGGTTCATTGATATAGTAGTTGTCTTTAAGTGGTTTAATATGATGATCTATCTTTTGCAATAGAACATAAAGTATAGCACAATGTTCAACCTATTTGTATATATCATTTTTATCGGCATTATAAAAATTAAATCATACATAGGTATTTTGATAAATTTGGGGATGCAGCTCTTAATTTTTTAATCAGCCCAGAATATTATAGAAAAACAAACAAGAACAATGAAAAAATAAACCTAAGATTCAATGCCCTTAGAGTCAATCCCTGAGAAAATGCCCTTAGATTTAATACCTTAGATTCAATGCCCTCTATGCATAAAGATCAATATTCTAGGCATTAGTGAGCTAAAATGAACTGGTTTTGGCCATTTTGAATCAGATTATCGTATGGTCTACTATAATAGGAATGACGAAATGAAGAGGAATGGCATCACATTCGTCGTCAAAAAGAACATTTCAAGATCTATACTGAAGTACAATGCTGTTAGTGCTAGGATAATATTCACAAGCCTACAAGGAAGATGAGTAAATCCTACTATTATTCAAATTTACGCACCAACTGCTAATACTAAAGATGAGGAAATTGAAGATTTTTACCAACTTTTGCTGTTTAAAATTGAACAAACATGCAATCAAGATGCATTGATAATTACTGGTGGTTGGACTGTGAAAACTGGAAAGAAGAAGTATCAATAGTAGGAAAATATGGCCTTGGTGATAGAAACAACACTGGAGATCTCATGATAGAGTTTTGTAAAATCAATGACTTTTGCATTGCAAACACCTGCTTTCAACAACATAAACAGTGACTATATACAAGGACCTCACCAGATGGAAAACACAAAAGTCAAATCAACTATATGTGTGGAAAAAGATGTTGAAGCAGTGCAATATCATCAGTCAGAACAAGGCCAGGGGCCAACTGAGGAACAGACCATCAATTGCTCACAGGCAAGTTTAAGTTGAAGATGAAGAAAATTGAAGCAAGTCCATGAAAGCCAGAATGTAAACTTGAGGTTATCCCACCTAAATTTGGAGACCATCTCAAGAATAGATTTGAAGCACTGAACACTAATGACCAAACACCAGACAAATTATGGGATGACATCAAGGACTTCATACATGAAGAAAGCAAAAGGTCATTAAAAAGTCAAGAAAGAAAGAAAAGACCAAAACGGATGTCAGAAGAGAGTATGTATCTTGCTCTTGAACATAGAGTAGCTAAAGCAAATGGAATAAATGATGAAGTAAAAGAACTAAACAGAAGATTTCAAAGGGTCTCTAGAGAAGACAAAGTATTATAATGAAATGTGTAAAGACCTGGAGAAAGAAAACCAAAAGGGAAGAATATAGTTAGCCTTCCTCAAGCTGAAAGAACTGAAGAAAAAATTCAAGCCTCAAGTTGCAATTTTGAGGGCAAAATATTAAATGACACAGGAAGCATCAAAAGAAGAAGGAAGGAATACACAGACTCACTGTACCAAAAAGAATTGGTGGACATTCAATCATTTCAATAGGTAGCATATGACCAAGAACTGATGGTACTAAAGGAAGAAGTCCAAGCTGCACTGAAGGCATTGGAGAAAAACAAAGCTCCAGGAATTGACAGAATACCAACTGAGATGTTTCAGCAAAAGGGAGCAGCGCTGGAGGTGCTCACTTGTCTATGCCCAGAAATTTGAAAGACACTACCTGGCCATCCAACTGGAAGAGATCCATATACGTGCCCTTCCAAAGAAAGGCAATCCAACAGAATGTAGAAATTATTAAAGAATATAATTAATATCACATACAAGTAAAATTTTGCTGAAGAT
Source organism: Trichechus manatus latirostris (assembly GCF_000243295.1). Classification (NCBI taxonomy): domain Eukaryota; kingdom Metazoa; phylum Chordata; class Mammalia; order Sirenia; family Trichechidae; genus Trichechus; species Trichechus manatus. Next base: position 12,197,956 of record NW_004443949.1, on the reverse strand, counting down.
AATTCAAAAACAGTTGCAGCAATACATCAACAGGGAATTGCTAGAAATTCAAGCTGGATTCAAAAGAAGACATGGAACAAGGGATGTTATTGCTGATGTCAGATGGATGGATCCTGGCTGAAAGCAGAGAATATAAGAAAGATGTTGTTTACCTGTGTTCTTTTGACTATGCAAAGCCATTAGACCCTGTGGATCATAACAAATTATGGATAACATTGGTAAGAATGAGAATTCCAGAACACTTAATTGTGCTCATGGGAACCTGCACAAAGACCAAGAGGAGAGGCAGTCATTCAAACAGAACAAAGAGATATTGTGTGGTTCAAAATCAGGAAAGTTGTGCATCAGGATTGTATCCTTTCACCATACTTATTCAATATGTATGCTAAGCAAATACTCTGAGAAGCTGGGCTATATGAAGAAGAAGGTGGATTCAGGACTGGAGGAAGATTCATTAAGTACCTGCCATATGCAGATGACACAACCTTGCTTGCTGAAAGTGAAGCAGACTTGAAGCACTTACTGAGGAAGATCTAAGACTACAGTCTTTAGCATGGATTACACCTCAACATAAGGAAAACAAAAATCCTCACAACTGGACCAATAAGCAACATCATAAGGAAAATATTGAAGTTGTCCAAGGATTTCTTTTTACTTTGGTCCACAGTCAATGCCCATCAAAGTAGCAGTCAAGAAATCACATAATGTATTGCATTGGGCAAATCTGCTGCAAAAGACTGCTTTAAAGTGTTCAAAAGTAAAGACGTCACTTTGAAGACTAAGGTGTGCCTGACTCAAGCCATGGTGTTTTTAATCACCTCATATGTATGGGAAAGCTGTACAATGAATAAGAAAGACCAAAGAAGAATTAATGCCTTTGAATTATGGTGTTGGCAAACAATGTTGAGTATACTGTGGACTGCCAGAAAAATAAAGTCTGTCTTGGAAGAAGTACAGCCATAGTTTTCCTTGTAAGTGAGGATGGCAAGAATTTGTCTTAGGTACTTTGGATATGTTATTAAGAGGTTCCAGTCCCTACAGAAGTACATCATGCTTGATAAGGCAGAGGGTCAGCAAAAAAGAGGAAGACCCTCAAGGAGATGGATTGATACAGTGGTTGCAACGATGGGCTCAAACAGAGCGGTGATGGTGAGGATAGCACAGTGTTTCATTCTGTTGTGCAGAGAGTTGCTATGAGTTGGAACTGACAATACTCTAGCATGTCACCAGCAGCTTCTCTTGCCCTTTCTTGGAAATTATTGATGCACAGTTGGTGTCAACAAACAAGGTGTCTAGCTAGTGAGGGCTCTAGACAAGATCCACTGTGTGGTCAAATAGCAACTCACGCATACACTGGATAACAGAGTGTTATTATTATTTAAAAAAGATAAGTTTAGAATTTAACTGAAAGTTGAGTCCTCGAGTGGTAATAGTTGCATCAAAAATGAGTTTTTGAATGAGAATGTGCAATTGTGAATCAGTGGGTAAATGGAAGTTTAGGCTTAATTCAAGTGCAGTATGTACGAGGGTGTAAGTCAAAAATTATTGCTTCAAAATCATAGAAACCTTTATTAAACAAAAATACCAAAATGTGAAGCTATTGTTTCTCGATATATTCTCCATCTATGTCTATACACTTCTGAAGGCTATATTTCTATCTCTCTAACCCTTCCCCCAAAAATTCTGTGCTCTTAGATTTACACACTATCAAAAGGGCAGTTTTGGCATCAATAGGGGACCTAAACCATGTTCTTTTTAAATGTTCTTTGAGTTTTGGGAACAAAAAGAAGTCTGAAGGTGCAAGATCAGGGCTATAGGGTGGATTGGGTAAGGTGTCCCAATGACATTCTGGTGGGACAGCCCTTGCTTCCCTTGAAGAATGAGCAGGTACATTGTCGTATTGGAAAAAAAAAAATTCCTTGGTGTTACTTTTCTGACCTTTTTTCCACCAAAGCAGTTTTCAATTTCCTTAATACGTCTTCATAATTTTGGAATTCCAAAAAAGAGTCACAATAATCTTCTGAGCTGCCTTCCCTCTGTTGGCTTATCTTTGAGGACTTTCTAACCTTCCTTAAAATGCTTGATCCATCTAAAAAACTGTTGTTTTATGTGGGGTAGCATTCCCATAAGCTCGTAGCAAAGCTTCAAGGATTTGGGATAGGTGTCACCTCATGTTATTTTATAAAAATTTGATGTTAGCCCTGACCACAAAATCATTTTTTTCCATGGCACAAAAAGTATCCCTTTTAACAAGACTAAGACAATTGTATTACTGAGAGAACTTGTTTGCAGCTATCTACTGATCACAGAGACATGTCTAAACATGTTTTGTTTGGGATAAACTCATGCATGTATGAACTGGAACCCTAGTAGCAATACTTTTTGACTTACCCTTGTATATACATATATACTCCCTTCCATCTGGAGTTCTAGGCAGAGAAGGATCCCTGGAGGAAATTTGGAATCTTGGCTCCTCAAGGCAATTTATGATGTTGTATTGGCCAGTAGAACACCTTACATACCTGCAACTGGATGAATCAAATGTCCAAGGACAACCGAGGTAATCACACTTTTGGAAAAAAAATAGCTAGTTAAAAATGGAATCGTAATAAAAATTATGAGGAGTGATATAGGTAGAAAGTTGCAACTGAGAAAAGCAGTCAACTTAGAAAAATGTTGAAAAAAACAAGGGAACTTTAGATAAATTACTGTTCCAGATGTAATTGTATTCCTGTAAAGTACTAATAGTATTATTTACAGATTTCAAAATCATCATGTTTGTTATAGAAGTTAGAGGAAATCTGGAAAAATGCACAGAAGAAAAATCAAATCACCCAATAATCTCTAACCTAAAGATAGCTTCTGAAAAATATTTTTCTTTTTATACTTTAGGAGACTAATTTCCAATGAACCTTAGAAAGGTATATTTGAGTATCACACAAAAGACACCAGCTAGCCCAAGACCCATACATCTGAGAAGGGACTACTTGAGCAGGCTGTACAGGGAAGGGGTGGTAGCAGATAATGTGAGAAATGAGAAAGAAAAGAGACTGGCATATAATGAAACCTGAACTATTTTAAGTATGTGAATTCATCAGTGAGCACTGTTGGATTGTGTACTTGGATCTTGAGTCAATTACATATAATTTTTTGTTAAAATTTGCTCACACTGTAGCGAACATTGCTTTGAAAATGTACACCTGTGAAGCAGATAATAGAATGATAAAATGCCGTGACTTTTAGGGATGCAGTCCTTAGGGATACAACTATCTTGATTATTGTGGTTATCCCTGTGGTAATAATAGAAGAAACACAAGAGGTTGTGCTTGAGAAAGTTTTTGGGTGCTCCCTCCTTTTTTCATTGCAATATATTATAGGAAAATTGTTGAATCGTTTATATATCATTTTAAATGTATCATTATCCCTTATAAATATGAGGATATCATGAGGAATTCTATTTCCTGGTTACGTATTTATTTTTTATTTTATAATATCAAGTCGTACACTTAATCTTCAACTGAGTCAAATTAATCACTCCTGATTCTGAACTAAATTGATAGATGTGTTATTTCTAAATTCCAGGCATATCTTATGATTACTATTGTTGACAAGTTATGACAGTTTTAATGCCATTATTACAGCATCATAACATGAGTATTTACTTTGTATAATAATTTGATAATATGAATATAATTTCTACATCTTTAAGCAGAAGAAAAAAATGTTATTTTGTTAAGAAAGTATTACAAATTTTCTAAAATAGAGAAAAATGTTTTTATAAGGCTGCTACATAATTTAAGAGGATGTAAAAATCCATTTCAACTATACAGATTATTTTAATATATGGATAATATGAAGACAATTGTCCTGGATGTTTTCTCATTATAGACTTAACTAACAAAAGCAATCCCTACTACTTTACTTGTAAATTTTTCTGAGCGAATATCAGAAAAACAGTGCCTATGCAAGACGACACAGAGCTATTTAGATTCCAGGTATTTCTCAGATGTTGTGGAAAATGTCTAAGAAGAAAATCAACCCAGAACATTTCCTCTAAAACATTATTATTTGAAAGTATCATCTTAGTGCCAAAAATAATCAGAAATCAAAATAACATTTTTAATAACAATATTCATAGCATTTCTGAGAGATGTAATATATATCTTCAAAATTTAAAAATTCATCTCTATTTGACAGGTTGGCTCAATACGGTAGTCACCATCCTTGAACTGGAGCTAATGAACCGTATTCAAAACAAAGAACTTACCCCATGCATATGAACTAAATAAATAAATGAGCATAGTAAGGAGAGCTTTATATGAACTACAGATCTGAATAGAGTACAAAATCAGAGATGAGGCTAGTAATAAAATTTGTGGAAATAGAGATTTAAAAGCAAAACATTATGAAGACAAAACTCAAAGTCTGTGTACTTCAGAAGATATTTTCTGACAATTTCAAAAGAGTGATTTGGTTTTCTCAATCCAAAGAACAGTGATCTATTTCCTTGCTTGAATTTCGTATTAAACAAAATGATCAGAGTACACATTTTTCGTTACTCATATACTTTCTTTAACAATGGTGAATTTAATCTCACAAAATCAATTTTAAGCACTTTTTAGAACAGGAGTAACCTCTTAATAATTTTTTGTTTCTCCTATTCTCAATTATCACAATATTTTCAAATGGGTGGGGAGTAATAAAAAAATGAATAGATAAGATACTCTAGATATAGTAATTTTTACGAAATAGTATTAATAAAGAATCATATTTTTCCAACCTTTGATTTTAAATATGAATGGTCATGCCTAAACTTCCTCACGTTTTTCATCACATCTGAACCTTTGTTTAGTTTGAGAAATTAAGAATTTACCAAATTAGTTTTTTCTCATATTTACTGCAATTGGCAACTATCAGCATTCCTTATACCCTATATTATCACACTCATTTCTTTCTAAATATAATTTTATAATTTTATATACTGTACACTTCATATGTATTTGAGAATGTGAATAATGAGTTTGGAACGAATTTGTGAATAACTCACAATTACTTGGAATAAGGCTTACTAATATATTCAACCACCACTCCCCTGTCAGTTTGTTTTACTGTGGTGGCTTGAGTGTTGCTGTGATGCTGGAAAATATGCCATTGATGTTTCAAATATCAGCAGGGTCACCTATGGTGGACAGGTTTCAGTGGAGCTTCCAGATTAAGACAGACTAGGAAGAAGGACCTGGTGATCAACTTCTAAAAAAAAAATTAGCCAGTGAAAACCTTACGAATAACAACAAACCATTGTCTGATATAGTACTGGAAGATGAGACCCTCAGGTTGGATGGCACTCATAATATGACTAGGGAAGAGCTATCTCATCAAAGTACAGTTGACCTTAATGACTTGGATGGAATAAAGCTTTCTGGACCTTCATTTGCTGATGTGGTATGACTCAAAATGAGAAGAAACAGCTGTAACATCCATTAATAATTGGAACATAGAATATGTGAAGTATGAAGCTAGGAAAATTAGAGCTTTTCAAAACTGAAGTGGAACACTCAAAGATTGATACCCTAGGCATCAGTGAGCTGAAATGGACTGGTATTGCCCATTTCGAATTGGACAATCATATGATCTACTATGCCAGGAATGACAAATTGAAGAAGGGCGGTGTCACATTCATTGTCAAAAAGAACATTTCAAGATCTATCCTGAAGTACAATTCTGTAATTAATAGGATAATATCCATACACCTACAAGGAAGACCAGTTGATATGACTATTATCCAAATTTACATACCAACTGCTAATACAAAAGATGAATAAATTGAAGATTTTTACCAACTTCTACAGTCTGAAATTGATCAAACATACAATCAAGATGTGCTGATAATTACTGGTGATTGGAATGTGAAAGTTGGAAACAAAGAAAAAGGATCAGTAGTTGGAAAATATGGCCTTGGAGACAGAAACGATGCCAGAGACTGCATGTAGAATTTTACAAGACCAATGAATTATTCATTAGAAATACCTTTTCTCAACAACATAAATGGTGACCGTACATGTGGACATCACCTCATGGAATGCACAGGAATCACATCGACTATATGTGTGGAAAGAGACAATGGAGAAGCTCAGTAGCATCAGCCACAACAAGGCCAGAGGCCAACTGCAGAGCGAGCCATCAATTGCTCATAGGCAAGTTCAAGTTGGAGCTGAAGAAAACTAAAGCCCACAAGAGCCAAAACACGTTATCTCTTCTGAATTTAGAAAGCATCTCAAGAATAGATTTGAGGCACTGAACACTACTGACCAAAGACTAGACGAGTTGTGGGATGACATCAAAGCTATATACATGAAGAAGGCAAAAGGTTATAAAAAGACAAGAAAGAAAAGATGAAATGGATGCCAGAAGAGACTCTGAAACTTGCTCTTGAATGTACAGTAGCTAAGGTGAAAGGAAGAAGAGATGAAGTAAAGGAGCTAAACAGAAGATTTCAAAGGGCGCCTTGAGTAGACAAAGTAAAGTATTATAATGAAATATGCAAAGGCCTGGAGTTAGAAAACCAAAAAGGAAGAAAACATTCAGCATTTCTCAAGCTAAAAGATTTGAAGAAATAATTCAAGCCTTGAGCTGCAATTTTAAGAAGATGGAAGGAATACACACAATCACTCTATCAAAAAGAATTGGTCAATGTTCAACCATTTCAGGAGAGAGCATATGATCAAGAACTGGTGATGCTGAAGAAGAAATCTAAGCTGCAATGAAGGCATTGACAAAAAACAAGGCTCCAGGAATTGATGGAATACCAATTGAGATGATTCAACAAATGGATGTAGCAAGGGAGATGCTCACTCATCTATGCCAAGAAATTTGGTCAAGTGACTGGAAGAGATCCATATCTGTGCACATTCCAAAGAAATGTGATCCAACAGTATGTGGAAATTATCAAAACGATATCATCAGGTCCCTGATGGAGCAGTAGAACAATGGGATGCAGAACTCAAATACTAGTAAGAAGACCAGACTTAATGGTCTGACTAAGACTGGAGGTGCCCTGGAAAACATGGCCCCTGGTCTCTCCATCATCCCAGAACTCAAACAATTTCCGAGGCCAACTCTAGGTGAGAGAGGGATTGGACTGGACTGTGGGACCTAAAGTGATACTCATGAAGAATGTGTCTCTTAGACAAGTAGACACAAGAGACCAAAGGGGCGGCTTCTGTCCAGAGGTGAGAGGGGAAGGCAGAGAGAGTTAGGAGCTGGTTGAATGCTCATGGGGAATCAGGGGCGGAGGGGAGGAGTGTGCTGTCACAGAATGTGGTGAACGGTTGGGGTCTCATAACAATGTATGTTAAAAAAAAATTCTGTATGGGAGACCAAATTGAAATGTAAACTTCATTTAATTACATCAAGAAAAAATTAAAACAAAAATCATCAATATCACACCCGAGTAAAATGCATATTAAGCATACATGTTAATTAATTGAAGGTGTCACGACTATTCTTTAAGGCCCCAACCATGCATATGCAATGACTATTATAAGGAATCCTGGACCTTGAACCTTCCTTTTGAACTCCTGAATTGATAATGCGTGTGGGAGGAAAGGAGCCCTAGTGGCGCAGTGGTTAAGAGCTCAGTGCTAACCAAAAGGTCAGCAGTTTGAATCCCCCAGCCACTCCTTGGAAACTCCATGGGGCAGTTCTACTCTTTCCTATAGGGTCACTATGAGTCAGAATTGACTCGATGGCAACAGGTTTGGTTTGGTTTTGGTTTTGGTGGGAGGAAAGGCACCTCTCACGAGACGTGTAATTGCCTGCCAAAAACTCCTCCTAGACCTAACCTGTGCATTTCTTCCTGTATATCCTTTTGTATTTATACTAAAAATGTTATAGTACGTATAGCCCTTTCCACAAGTTCTGAGTCATTTTCGCAAATTATTAAACCCACGGGGGGCAATGAGAGCCAGCAGGGCACAGCATCTGCCTATCTGGCAGTTGATTAGAAGCAAATTGTGAGAACCCAGCTTTGATGGCTGGTGGACAGAAGATGACTGTGCAGAGAGCCATTTTGTAAAGAACTAACTCTGGAGATACAAAGTCAGAGAGAGAGAAAATGGCATGTGAATGGCGGGTGTCAGAGATGGAGAAGTTGGAAAGCAGAGGTGTAAGTTGTCTTCCCATTTAGGGAATTGGCCTTATGTCAATTATTATTAATACAGTGCCCATCAGCGACTTTAGCGATGGAGAAACAGATGCATTATGCACATTTTATTTTGTATAACTCCATGGAAAGATGATTAGTTTAAAAAAAGTAAGATTTAGTTCAAGAACCACAATAATATAAAATGATAAGCTTTTATATATTGTGAAATGAAAATATTTCTAGTGTTCCAATGTATAAATATATATATATACATATATACATATGTATGTACATGTGTATATACATGAAGGTGTGTGTATATATATACACCCATTGCCCCATTGCCGTAGAGTCGATTACAACTCATAGTGACCCTATGAGAGAGAGTAGAGCTGCCCCATAGGGTTTCCAAGGCTGTAAATCTTTACCAAAGCAGACTGTCACATCTTTCTCTAACAGAGCAACTGATGAATTAGAACCACCAACTTCTGGTTAGCAGCCAAAGGCTTAACTACTGCTCCACCAGGGCTTCTGGTATATATGTCAGAAAATGATTTAGCAACTTCTAAATTTTCTACAGCTACATTTTTATTAAATAAGGACTAATCATTCTTTCATAAATTTTTTAAAGTTACATATCTTTCTTCTTCAAAGAGTTTGTGTCCAGAAAGCAGATACCAAGAAGTTAGAAGTGTAATATCCCAAATATACCATATTTTTCACAAATAGTATGCCCACATAAATAACATGCACACACATACAATGCATAGAAATGATGAATTTATGTTTAAAAGTTCTGGCATAGCGCACCCATGCATATGTTGTGCATGACTTGGGACATTTCCAGGAGTGAATTTCAGCCTCATTCACCCTCATTCAATAGTACAAAAATGTTACTTTTTATCATATTTATTCAATAAACATATCAGCTGTGGTCAAGAAATCATGGATCTAGTTTGGTAGTACCCCAGTAATCAGAAAATAGACAATTGAAACTGCATTTGTTTCTATTAATTTAATTTGATAATTATATCCATGTTGTTTTTGAGCCATCAGTTGGAACCTTGAACCTACTGAAGCAGTCCATAAATCACGTTATCAATTGGAAGCATACACAAAGTGAAACTTGCTCCAGCATAAATGGCATCATGTAGCTATCAATAGGAATCTAGATTCAATCTGCACTGGCATAATTATCATAGTCATCTTCCTAATCTGGCTTTTAATTGGAGGAGTAAACAAAGCAAAATTGGTATATTATCACTCTTGGCTCAATAGTTGAATGCAAAAACCTTATCAGATCATCTCAAGTGAAACCATTAAGCTGTGTTAGATATGCTTATTTCATAGCCTAATTATGTTTTATTGGCATCAGTGTCTTTGATCAATGACTGTAGATGAATCAGTCCCACAATGAGCAGAAACGGCCAGTTGTTGGTTGTGGTTACCAAATAGGAGCATGATCTTGGCTCAAATGCTATGGCAAATACCAAAGGTATTACAGCTGGAAGCTCTTGACTAAGGGTAGTCCTCAGAGCTAATTGACAATTTCTTACTCACAGAGAACTGAACAGTATGCTACCATCACAGTATGTCACTGGATCACTTACTCATTAATACATAGAAACATAAGGCATTTGGTAAAGATGCATAATGGATGTCATATTTCCCAGTGACTTCAGCAGAGCTGCTTTAAAAAAAAAAATGTAACTTTTTCATTCCCTCAGAATCCTACTATACAAAGTAGGTGTTCTAAAGTCTTTTTTAAATTTTTTTCTAATTTTATAGCTCCGTTGGTGAAGCAGTAGATTACGTGGACAATCCACAGAATTTCTTCTTTTTTTGCCATAACAATTACAACAAAACAAACCTTCAATTCTAAAAATTAAAAACGATTTTGAGGAGACACTTGATTGCATATGGTCTGTTTTATATTATATAACATAAGTATATTATTAGCTCTTTCAGTAAACTGAAATATAAACAAAAATCATACATAGAACATAATATCAGCCTGCAGATCATCTGGAGAGTATTTGTCTTAATAAGTGTTGTCAGGAGCTCTCTTTCAGAAGAGATTTATTTATTTTTATTCTTCAACCATCAAGTAGCCTATCAACAATACAAACTCACATGTCAGAGACAGGCTAATTTTTTCCCTTCCAGTAAAAAATTAAATATAGTTAGAGGATCTATTCTACCACACGTCTGTTAGTTTGTCATACTGACAGTGGCTTGCTTGTTACTATGATACTGGAGATTTGCCACTAGTGTTTCAAATGCCAGCAGTGTCACCCTTGGTGGACAGGTTTCAACTGAGCTTCCAGACTAAGACAGACTAGGAAGAAGGACCTGGCAGTCTACTTCTGAAAAAAATTGGCCAGTGAAAAACTTATGAATAGCAGCAGAACATTGTCTAATAAAGTGCCAGAATATGAGCCCTTGAGGTTGGAAGGCATTCAAAAGACAACTGGGGAAGAGCTGCCTCCTCAAAGTAGAGTCAACCTTAATGACGTGGATGGAGTCAAGCTTTCAGGATCTTCATTTGCTGAAGTGACATAACTCAAAATAAGAAAAAAAAAAAAGCTGCAAACGTTCATTAATGATCAGAATGAGGAAGGTATAAAGTATAAATCTAGGAAAATTGAAGTTGTCAAAAATGAAATGGAATGCATAAAGATCGATATCCCTGGCATTAGTGGGCAGAAATGAACTGGTATTGGCCATCTTGAATCAGACAATTATATGGTCTGCTGTGCCAGGAATGACAAATTGAAGAGGAATGGCATCATGTTCATCATCAAAAAGAACATTTCAAGTTCCTTCCTGAAAAACAATGCTGTCAGTGTAAGGATAATATCTACACACCTACAAGGAAGACCAGTTAATACCACTACTATTCAAATATACAAACCAAACACTAATACTGAAGAAGAGGAAATTGAAGATTTTTACCAGTTTCTGCAGTTTGCAATTGATTGAACATGTAATCAGGATGCATTGATAATTAGAGGTGATTGAAATGTGAAAGTTGCAAATGAAGAATAAAGATAGGTAGTTGAAAAATATGGCCTTGGTGGTAGGAATGATGCCAGAAATTGCATGATAGAAATTTGCAAGACCAACAACTTCTTCATTGCAAATACCATTTTTTTGACAGCTGTACACGTGGACCTAACTGGATGGAAAACACAGGATTTAAATCAACTACATTTGTGAAAACAGATGATGAAGAAGTTCAATATCATCAGCCAGAAAAAAGGCCAGGGACCAACTGCAGAACAAACCATCAGTTGCTCATATGCAAGCTCATTTTGAACCTGAAGAAAATCAAAACAAGTCCACCAGAGCCAAAACATGAACTTGACTATATCCCACCATCTCAAGAATAGATCTGAAGGATTGAACACTAACAATTAAAGACCAGATGAGTTGTGGAAGAACATCAATGACATCATTCATGAAGACAGCAAAAGGTCATTAAAAGGACATAAAAGAAAAAAAGACCAAAATGGATGTCAGAAGAGACTCTGAAACTTTCTCTTGAAAGTAGAGTACCTAAAGCAAATGGAAGAAATAATGAAGTAAAAGAGCTGAACAGAAGATTTCAAAGGGCCGCTAGAGAAGATAAAGTAAAATATTATAATGAAATATGCAAAAAACTGGAGTTAGAAAACCAAAAGGGAAGAACACACTCAGTATTTGTCAAGCTAAAAGAACTGAAGAAAAAAATTTAAGCCTCGAGTTACAGTTTTGAAGGATTCTGTAGGCAAAATATTGAATGATGCAGGAAGCATCAAAAGCAGATGGAAGTAATACACAGAGTCTCTGCATCAAAAAGAATTTGTCAATATTCAACCATTTCAAGAGGAAGCATATGATCAGGAACCAATGGTACCGAAGGAAGAAGTCCAAGCGAAGGCATTGGTGAAAAACAAGGCTGCAGGAATTGACAGAATACCAACTGAACTGTTTCAACAAACAGATGCAGTGCTAGAGGTGTTCACTTGTCTCTGCCAAGAAATTTGGAAGAGAGTGACTTGGTCAACTCACTGGGAGAGATCCATGTTTGTGTCCATTCCAAAGAATGGTGATTCAAAAGAATGTGGAAACTATTGAACAATAATATTAATATAACACATAAGTAAAATTTTGCTAAAGATATTCAAAAGAGTTTGCAGCAGTACATTGACCGGGAACTGTCAGAAATTCAAGCTGGATTTAGAAGAGGACATGAAATGTGGGATATAATTGCTAATGTAGATGGATCTTGGCTGAAAGCAGAGAAAACCAGAAAGATGTTTACCTGTGTTTTATTGACTATGCAAAGGCATTCAACTGTGTGGATCATAATAAATTATGGAAGACATTGCGAAGAACGGGAATTACAAAACACTTAACTGTGCGCATGAGGAACCTGTACATAGATCAAGGGGAAGTACTTCAAAAGAGAGCAAGGGGATACTGTGTGGTTTAAAATCCAGAAAGTTATGCATCAGGGTTGCATTTTTTCACCGTACTTATTCAATCTGTATGCTGAGCAAATAATCTGAGAAGCTGGACTATATGAAGAAGAATGTGGCATCAGGATTGGTGGAAGACTCATTAACAACCTGAGATATGCAGATAACATAACCTTGCTTGCTGAAAGTGAAGTGGACTTGAAGCACTTGCTGACGAAGGTCAAAAACTACAGCCTTCAGTATAGATTACACCTCAAAATAAAGAAAACATAAATCCTCACAATTGGACCAATAAGCTTCATCATGATAAATGGATAAAAAATTGAAGTTGTCAAAGATTTCATTTTACTTGGATCCACAATCAACACCCATGGAAGCAGCAGTCAGGAAATCATTTGATAAATCTGCAGAATACCTCTTTAAAATGTTCAAAAGCTAAGATGTCACCGTAAGGACTAACGTGCACCTGACCCAAGCCATGATATTTTCAGTCGCATCATATACATCGGAAAGCTGGACAAAGAATAAGGAAGACTGAGGAAGAACTAACGTCTTTGAATTATAATGCTGGTGAAAAATATTGAATATACCATGAACAACCAGCGGGACGAACAAGTCTGTTTGGAAGATGTACAGCCAGAAAGCTCCTTGGAAATGAGGATGGTGAGACTTCGTCTCACGTACCTTGGACATGTTATCAGTAGAGACCAGTCCCTGGAGAAGGACATCATGCTTGGTAAAGTAGAGGGTCAGCAAAAAAGAGGAAGACCCTCAGTGAGATGGATTGACACAGTGGCTGTAACAATGAGCTCAGACATAGTCATGATAGCAAGGATGGTGCAGGATGGCAGTGCTTCATTCTATTGTACATATGAGTTGGAACTAACTTGACTTTACCTAACAACACAGGATCTATTAAAAGAAGTGAAATACTCATTTATCATATTCGTTCTATATTTGCAATTATACTTTATTATGCCAAGCAAATTTATTTTTTATTAATCAACCTATGATTGTATGTATGCCCCATAGTACAATTGTTTAAATAAAACATATGATGATGATAGATTTCATTATAGTGTTTCTCACTAATCCCAAATCATGTACCATTTTTTTTCCCATGGTCACAAATCTTTATTTCCTATAGACAGTGCTTCAGTAGTAATTTACAACATTATTTTTCTCCAACATAGTCCCATCATAGCTGAGTATCATATCATCCAACACCAATTAATAGCGTTCTCGTTTACCTAGAGCTTTAAATATGATAGTTATTCCCTACCCTCCCACCTCCACCCGAAACACACAAAAAAAGTTCCAAGGTAAATGAATAACCTATGGCTTCCAAGTATTTTACTGAGTTTTCTGTACTTTGAAGAACTAGTTCAAGACTTGAATATCTTGTGTTTAATTTTTAAGAAGTAAGTATGCTGGACATCTGCATATAACAAAACGGGACTAATGAGGCACAGCAGTCCAGGGACAAGGACTAGAAGGCAGAAGGGGACAGGAAAGCTGGTGATACGGAACCCAAGGTTGAGTAAGGACAGTGTAGACATGTAGTGGGGTCGTTAATCATTGTCATAGGGGAACATGTGTACTAACTGTTTAATGAGAAACTATTTTGTTCTGTAAA
>NW_004443949.1:12148760-12183565 GCF_000243295.1 Trichechus manatus latirostris | reverse complement strand
GTTAACCAATGTCATAAAACAATATGTGTACTGACTGTTTAATGAGAAACTATTTGTTCTGTAAACCTTCACCTGAAGTACAATAAAAAAAAAAAAAGGACAACAGCAACGACAAAAAGTAAATACGCTCTTAGAATTAGTAATAGAAATTTTCATTCCTGTCATTCAGAATCTACCAAGCACGTAGAATCTACCAAGTATCTAGACAATTAATTTTTTTTTTTTTAACTAATGAGCTTTACTCCCTTAAAGCACATGTAAAAAGTATAGTTGGCCCTGTTTCTTTGGGTTCCACATACATGGATTCAACCGACTACCAACTGAAAATATTTGGGAAAAAAAAAGTTCCAAAAAGCAAAACTTGAATTTGTCACATGCCAAACGTTATGTTGAATCCACGAGAATGAACTGATGTGTAGGCATCCCCTGCTCTTGCCTCCTACCATTTCACAGATCCCCAGTCTCTCTCCAACACTCCTTGTTTGAGCATTGTTGGCTCAAGTCTTGTCATTATTCCCTAAACATTACAGTGTAACAACAATTTACACAGCATTTACATTATATTAGGTATCGTAAGTTATCTAGAGATGCGTTAAAGTATACGGGAGGATGTGCACAGGTTATATGCAAATACTATGCCATTTTAGACAAGGGACTTGAGCATCCTCTGATTTTGGTATCCATGGATACCTAGGGACGACTGTATTCATCATAAAACCATTAGAAAATGTTGGAAATACCACCAGCATTGGTAGAATCATTCAGTTAACGAAATGTAAAAATCTTAAACTGCTGTCTTTAAATTATACATTCAAAAAACAGTGCACTAGGAGTTGTTACGTAAACTTCATCATCTGCAAATGCTTTTGCAGCTGACAGTGATGCTTCACACCTTAGTTCTTGCCACCTTTTCATTTTGATCTTTGTTTGTATCGGATAACTGGGTTTTCAGGGGTGTGAATCATGGTTGTATAATTCTCACTGGGAAAATATCTATCAATGAGATCAAATTCATAGAAAAGAAGCATAGTGGACTAAATTGTCTTGATTTGACCATAGGCAAAATTTTCCCCAATACAACGAAGACACTCAATCCCAAATGGTACATAGGCAAACTTCTCTCCTGATGCTGGGTTGTCTTGTAACTAGCGATCAGGATTAAAGTCCAGGCTTTAAATCTTTGGTGGGAGACACACACACCTAAAGACCTGGAGGAATGGCATACCCTGCCACAGTCTGGGGACTTCTGGACATTCTCATCATGGTCATTATAGGAAGTCTAAGTCTTAATGTTTCCTTAATACAGCAATCAAGTAAATTTAGATCCTTGAGCTGGTTGTAAGTTGAAGGACGTGGATTCTCTTGGCAGACTGTTTTCTGTTCTAAATAACATTATTCTTGAAGTATTTTGTCTCTGGCCAAAAAGAAGCCCATCCAAGCTCTAGTAGTTGAGGATATATGCTGCCCTGCCAAGAGCAGTCTAATAAGCAACCTTGCTACTTCATCATCTGTCAAAGGACGCCCATCCTTGTATGTAGAATCTAGTAAAGTTTGGAGAATGTCATCAGCTTTTTCCTCTGACTGTGTTTCCAGATTGCCTTATAGAAAATATTCTTGATCTCTCAGTGAGCTCTGTTCCTGCGTCTGAAACTTGGCAAAGGCAGCCAACCGGGCAACAGCCAGGCTGCATGGCTAAAACCTCCATTCAAATCTGCATACAGCTGTGCCACCTTCTCATTGTGTTGACTTCTGATTTCCTTTTCATGTAAACATTGGCTAGCTGTTAAAATGATTAGCTCAGAAAGAGCTTCAAACCAATTTTTTTCCTCCGCTTTCTCTCCAACTTTCAAAGTATTCTTTTGTTTCTTTTTCAGTTAGAGAAACATGATGTCTAAAGTGGGCTCTGTTAAGGCCCCTTTTTAATATTTTCTTCTTCTCCAAGAAAACTGGATTAGGCACACCGTATGCATCTCCTTTTCCAAACACAGGTGTTGTCAGACAACTGTAGACATCTTCTGCGTCCAGATCTTCATTTTTTCTGTTAAAAAGCAGTGCAGCAGCATCGCTTCCCAGAAGGCAAGTAAACGCCTTGCTCGCCATGGTAAAACTAAATACAGGTTCATACTTCTCATATGCATTTTCTAGGAATTCAATTGAACTTTTTCTAAATGCTACTCCTTGTCCAAGGAATGGAATTGGAGAGAAAATGTATGGTGGAGTTTTCGCCTCTGCCGGCAGCTGGGACAGGTGGCTGATGGCAAGGCGGAACAGGTAGACTAGACAGGGTGAAGGTGCAGGCGATCAGGAGCATAGACAGGAGGCTGTCTCCTGTCGTTTGCTCAGTCACCTGCCCCAGCACCGACCTGTCCGCCTGAAGTAAGCCCAGCAACGCCATCCCGGCCACCGCTGCCGCTTCAGCCCGTCGGAGACGCTGAAGGCCTTGGTCGCCTCCGCTCCTAAGGATGGAGCAATAGAAGTAGGCAGATGGGCGCCAGGAGGTGGCCTCGGCCGCAGGTCTCCTCATGTACCAATTTTTAATATTTTGAATAGAACAAATATAGACCATGTCTAAAATTTCTCTACCGTTTTGTTCTAAAAACCATTAATTAAATAAGAACTAGTACACAAATGAAGAGACATGATTCTTCCCTTTGTCAAATTATGGAATAAAAAACATTAAAACTGGGGTAGTTAACCATTGTCATAGGGCAACACGTGTACTAACTGTTTAATGAGAAACTATTTTGTTCTGTAAACTTTCATCTAAAGTGAGAATAGCAGCACAACTAGAAGAACGTAGTCGATGTCACTGAACTGTGCATGTATAAATTTTTCAAATGGTGTATCTTTGGCTATGTGTATTTTCACCAAAAAAAAAAGTCGAGAAGGGAGAGGGTTGACATGTCGTGGGGTTGTTAACCAATGTCATAAAACAATATGTGTACTGACTTTAATGAGAAACTATTTGTTCTGTAAACCTTCACCTAAAGTACAATAAAAAAAAAAAAATTAAAAAAAACCCACTAAAACTAACATTGACATAATTATCATGAGGTATATTTCCAAAAACAACATTTATATGTAATTTATCCTCATAAGTATGAAAATGTTGATCACAGGAGCAGCTTTTAGATTCTATAGCTGTTTTCTCACCTATTTAAACCTGATTTAATAATTATATCTATTACTAATAAAATGTATATTTGTTTTTAATTCAAAAAAAATCTAAGTAAGGCCTAGTATTAAAGTCATCATACAATCACCGTACCTGTTTCAAATGTTTAACACTGAGCAAACGATAGCCTAATAGCTGCAACATATTTTCAATCACTGAATCTTCAATTAGCTTACTATTAGCTCTTTCAGTAAACTAACATTTTAAAAAAAAACATGTCAAATATCAATATCAACCTGCAGATCATCTGGAGAATTTGTCTTGACAAGCATTGGCAGGAGATCTCTTTAAGAAGCATTCTTCCAAAATTATTATTTTCTTTTTACTCTTAAACCATCAAGTAGCCTATCAAGAGTACACTCTTACCAGAATTTTACTTTATTTATTTTTCAAAATAAGAGTCAGGACACATTATAACAAAAATATTTACCTCATTTTGCCTGTTTTAAAAGTTTTCAATCAATGTTTTTATTTTTAGTCCATTATGTATAAGTACAGCTACTAGTAAGAATATAATTTTTTTCCGAAAGAAATTGTCTGTCTACTATTTATCACCTGATGCAAATGTTGTTTAAAAAACAATACTAGGAATATTTAGGAGGTGTCACTATAAAAAGATATCTTCCTTTCTTTCATGTTCAAATACACCATGTTGTGTTTTTGTTGTTGTTGCTTTGTTTTATAATGCATATGGGTCTTAGTAAGAATCAAAGATACTCATGGGTCCAAACCATGTAGAACACTGTCTTGTAAAACCAGGTATTCTGGATTTAGTAATACAATTTATGGAGGGAAAAAAATATGGGCATTATTATTACACGTTTGCTGTGACATTGTCTAAGCTTCACTTTTATTTTGTTGAAAGATTTGAAAACATCACAGACTGCAAAAATAATAGGATCAACATTTCCATCATGCATATTGTATTAGCCATATTGTCTAAATAACAAAATTTACTGCTGGGAGGCCAATTATGGAGATCACAGGCCACATACACTTAGTAATTACAGCGTACTGTTCAGAGCTCTTTATTTCTTGGAAAAATAAATTCTGACAGTAAAATAGAAAATAAAATGATCAAATGAAAGAGATAAAAACAATTCTAAAAATCCTCATCTGGCATCTGGATTGTTCTTCCAGAAACATGAAGTTTCTATTTAATTGTGTATCCAAAACAAGAGGATCACAATAATTGGAAATATTTCCTTTGCTTTTAATGCCAGCACATAAGGTGGTCATGTCAAGACTAATTGCTTGCCTTATAATGTTTTGACTTTCTATATTCTTCACTTCAATTACCAGACATTTCACTAACTGCATTTGTTCTTCTTTTTCGAAAATAATTTCAAACATATGGGGTAAACTTGGGTGTTTATTAGTGTTTAAAAACAGTGAATTATCTGTAATATCTAGAAGTATGAATTTCAATCATTTGGAAAATATTTTTTCTTCAAAACTCATTTATCTTTTATAGTAAGTATTAAGCAAGCCCATCATTTCAGTGCAATGGCTCCATCGCGTATTAACCGAATTGTGTGTATGTACATTATGGTCATCAATTTGTAGACACTTTCTCAGTTTCCTTATACTAGCCAGACAGCCTTAGCCTTCTGACCTTTCTTTTGTCTGAACTTTCTACCAAGCCATGCCCCCACTCCTATTCTCATGTTCAAACAACACTTTATTCTATCCTTTCCTATGTAAACTCCTGTTTGTCTTTTAAGACTCCTTGCGATTATTTGGTTTTTGAACACTTCGATCTAGCCAACTGCTATTTATTTTGTCCAATCCCTTACTAATATACATTCCTTAATTGTATCAATTACCCCACTTGTGTTTAGCCTCCTTTTCCTGGAAATATGAGAGGGCATGAAATCTGACACTGTTACTCTAAAATCTCAGGACTTAACATTTTGTTGTCGTTGTTAGGTGCTGTTTAGTCAGTTTCGACTCATAGCAACCCTATGTACAAAAGACCAAAACACAGCCCAGTCCTGCACCATCCTCACAATTGTTTCCATGCTTCAGCCCATCACTGTAGCCACTGTATCAATCCATCTCGAGGGGCTTCCTCTCTTTCCTTGACCCCCTACTTTACCAAGCATGATGTCCTTCTCTGGGGACTGGTTCCTCCTGATAACATGCCCAAAGTATGTGAGACGAAGTCTTAGCATCTTCACTTCTAAGGAGCATTCTGGTTGTACCTCCTCCAAGACAGATTTGTTCATTCTTCTGGAAGTCCATCGTATATTCAATATTTTTCACCAACACCATAATTCAAAGGCATCCATTCTTCTTCAATCTTCCTTATTCATCGTCCAGCTTTGGCATGCATAAGAGGCAATTGAAAATACCATGGTTTGGGTCCGGTACACCTTAGTTCTCAAAGTGACATCTTTGCATTTGAACACTTTAAAGAGGGTTTTTGCATCAGATTTGCCCAGTGCAATACGTCGTTTGATTTTTTGACTTACTGCTTTCATGGGCATTGCTTGTGGATCCAAGGAAAATGAAATCCTTGACAACTTCTATATTTTCTCTCTTTATCATGATGTTGCTTATTGGTCCAGTTGTGAGGATTTTTGTTTTCTTCATGTTAAGGTGTAATCCATACCGATTTTTGTTTTCTTTATGTTAAGGTGTAATCCATACTGAATTCTGTAGTCTTTGATCTTCATCAGTAAGTGCTTCAAGTCCTTGCTTCTCTTTTGATAAGCAAAGTTGTGTCATCTGTATATCGCAAGTTGTTAATGAGTCTTCCTCCAGTCCTGATGGCACACTCTACTTCGTATAGTACATATTTGTTCAGCATGAAAATTGAACAAATATGGTGAAATGACACAACCCTGATGCACACCTTTCCTTTCTTGATTTTAAACCACACAATGTCCCCTTGTTCTGTTTGAATGACTGCCTCTTGGTCTATGTACAGGTTCCTCATGTACGCAATTAAGTGTTTTGGAATTCTCATTATTCACAATGTTATCCATAATTTGTTATGATCCACGCAGTCGAATGCCTTTGCACAGTCAATAAAACCCACATAAACATCTTTCTGATTTTCTCTACTTTCAACCAAGATCCATCTGACATCAGCAATGATAGCCCTTGTTTCACGTCCTCTTCCCTAACCTTAACCCTAACCCTAACGTATCATTGTCTCTTTAATACACAAAATTTGAATAATCAAAAATATTAATAAATGGAAACAACTCTTCCATGTGTCCTCAAAGCGTAAATGATATCCTCTTGTAAATGTCATAAATGGGAGGATCCAAGATTAGCCATAGAGATGATATTTTCCACCAGTGTCATTGTAGGAACAGTATCTCATTGCTGATAGAAACTGTGCGTCTAGTGACACATGATGGTCAATGACCATTGGCAAGGAAGGCTATTAGGGCAATTAGTGCAACACAATAGTCAACTAAAATGTCATTTCATAGTATGAAGCAAATCCCTCATCTTGGATAAAATTTCCTACAATTATTCTTTGAGACTTGTTTAAACAAAGAGAGTAGGAATTACTGATCTTCTCTGTGGAAGCATACTCCCAGTATAAAGCTGTCCCTATGGCTAGTTCAATCCCTCCACAAATTTATGCCATTTTAAAGACCTCCATCAATCATCTGATACAAACCCATTATTGTCTTTTATTATTTTGTGATAACAAAATAAGTGACAGTTGATCATTTACATGTGGAGAAATATTCTGATGTTTCTAAGCACGCTTTTCCCGATATGTTTGTGTCATAGGTTAATTGGAGAATATCAGGCCTAGACAGAACCTTTGAAACAGTACAATATAGCCCACTCTCCTTACTTTAAATTGTATAACAGAGGTGAAATGGGTTATCCCAACGATTTTGTTTTCTATACCAGAAAAGTGACACAAATTAAATAATGATAGGAAAAAATTCATTTCTCTAGGAAAATCTGTTTTATGCCCAGATAAAAATTTCTTTGGCAGTATATAATTTTGTTCTATGGATCACTTATTTACATATAACATATACCTCCAAAACATATATTTTTAAATATAGAAACAATAAAATATAGACACCTAAAACAAATTTATGAGAAAAATAATGCAGTTTAATAAAAATGATAGTTAATATATATTGCACACTTAATATGTGACAGGTAGTAACATTTTAGCTACATCATCTCAATTAAACCTGACGAGCATATTATGAGGTAGATTTTACTTTTATTCTCATTTCATCACTAAGGCCGTTTTCCAAAATACTAAACCATTTTCCACTCCCACAAGCAGAATTATAACATTACGTTCTCCTCCCTATTCTTACCTATATAGAATAATACAGATAATATCATTTATTAAATATTTTCTAAATTGATGGTAGAAATGCTAAAATTCTTTTGTTTGGGGACTATTTAAAAATCTATGCATTAGATATTTCCATTTTCCTTCTGCATCTAAAAGCTTTATTTAAAGAGGAATGATCACGAGATCAACAGCATTTGGGCCACAGCTGAAAGAAGATTGGAGCTCTTCGAAATGTGAAAATCTCAGTGCTTGATGACATTCCTAAGAATGAGTCTACTACCTGTATTAATATCAGGTAAGTTTTGAGGTTGTTTTAAATTAATTCAGTGATTAGACGTAAATTTAAATTGAAAGAGTATGAAGTTAGAACTGAGTCATATTTTCTTACTTCTCAGACATTTTGACATTTCTGAGATGACCATTGGAAGAAGACTGAGCCCTCCAGGGACACCTGCGTGCACATGCACCTTTTACTACTACTGATGAACTGTTTTGGAAACCCTGGTGGTGTAGTGGTTAAGAGCTACATCTGCTAACCAAAAGGTTGTCAGTTCGAATCCACCAAGCACTCTTTTGAAACTCTTCGGGGCGGTTCTACTCTGTCCTATAGGGTGGCTATGAGTCGGAATTGACTCAACAGTGCTGCGTTTTGCTGGTTTTTGGACAAACTGTTTCAGATGAATCTTGCTAATGGTTGAGTGAATCAGATAATAAATTCCCTTCATCTACCCCACCAGTTGTTCTCTATCCCAGTTCTGTTCTATTATCTTTATAATATTTATCATTTTCTGAAATTATTTCATTGCAAGTTTTATTGGTTTGTTGTTTGTGTCTCCCCATAGGAATGGAAGCTACATAAGCATAAGGATCATCCTGCTCTTGTTTACCACTCTATCCCCAGTGCCATACTTGACATATAGATGAGGTCTTCAATAATGAGATGTTATAGGAATGTGTCCAAAGTCACATAGCTAGGAAGTAGCTTAGGCAGGATTGTAATGGCAGATATTTAGCAAAGTTTACTGCATAGTTAATATTGACAGAGATTAAGAATAACTCACACCCCATAATTTAATCTTAATATTATTGTTTCTAACTCCTTTCATTTTGAAATTTGTATTCTTTTTACTTCTCTCTCTCTATCTCCATTTTTTCTTCACATTCAACCTAGTCTCCACAGGATTCAAGGCAACTATTTCTATACTTTCCAGTTCTAACAGGATATGCTCTGATGTTTCTATCACAAACTTCTAACAAGTACTCTATTCATGAAATTGGATGACAATGTATTTACTTGAGTCTAGACAGATTTGTTATTCAGTTTTGAGTTATAGTCTTTTTTTCCCAAAGAGTATCTCAAAGTGCAATTTGATTTTGAATTCATAGCAAGTAGGAAACATTAACCAATACCCAATTCTAATATGTTTATTTAACACATAAAACTTGGCAACTGATTTATTTGAATTAATGTTTATGAAGTCAAATAAAATAGTCTTAAAGACACAATTTTTATGCTAGGCCATGTTTATGTGATCTCCAAAGCATCCCACTTCAAAGAGTCAAAGAGTTCTTTGTAAGTATAAGCAGGCAAATCATTTCATTATCAGGCCATTACATCAACACATCAGGATTCCTTCTGAATGCAGACTGTTGATATCCTTCAGTCTCCTTTCCAGCTGGCAGTTTTAGACACTCCACTGAATTTTGCAGTTTTTCATCATTTCAACAATAAAGTCTATTTATCATCTCACATTTTTTAAATCTTTCCTATGTTACAGGCCCAGATGCCATACATACAGACAAATTTTCTCAAGCTTATGCTCCAATAATATTTTTTGCCTTTCTTTAAAGAAAATTTAAAATGTCATATTACCATGCTGTATTTTAAATAGTTGACATTTTTAAACATTTATACTATCTCAACAAAGTGCTATTTTCTCTTTCAGGTAAAGATATGTATTACTGTTGATGTTTAGTCTGATATACTGATAATACAGTCATAGGAGGATATCTCCTATTTTAAAACAGATATAGAGTATCTATGAAAGAAGTTGATTACTTCAGCAAGTATCTGATAGTAAAGAAAATATCCTTCTCAGCTATAGTTAATAATTTATCACTAAATATGATGAATTGGAAAGATAACAATCAGAAAAGTTATATTTTAAGCATTGGTTTTGGATGGTAGCATAAGATTCTAAATATTGTTTGTCTTATTTGAAAGAGTTTTTTCTTAGAAGAGTATTCTTTCCAGAAATCATGTTCCTCAGTAAACATTTTTAGTGTCAAGATATACCATGTTGTACTGTTTCTCAATAAAACGTAGAAGTTATATATCATCCATACACGTTTTAGAGAGAAGTCAAATATGGTTCAGCAAGTAGCCTGAAAATGTTGTACACTTTAGTAAATTCACTTTTTAGATGCCATTGCTAAAGTATTTTAGATTTCACGTGTCAATTGCCAATATTTTTTCTAGCAACTCAGAATAAGTGCCTAAAAGCTCTGCCAATCTCATCATACATATTATGGTTGGCCATATCTGCTTAGGAAATCCTGGTGGCATAGTGGTTAAGTGCTACAGCTGCTAACCAAAAGGCTGGCAGTTTGAATCCATCAGGCGCTCCTTGGAAAGTCTCTGAGGCAGTTCTACTCCGTCCTGTAGGGTTGCTATGAGATGGAATCGACTTGAAGGCAATGGGTTTTTTTTTTTATATCTGCTTAACTTATCCTCATTTTTATTTCCTTTCTCATTCCCTCTTCTGAAAATGAGATACAGAAGTGGACATTATTTATTAAGATAGCTGCTATTTTTCCAAAATATGGACACTGTCTCGCACTCTGAGTGGAATTGAAAAATGAGGTCTTGTCACTTTTAAATGCTGGAAAATAGAAATGCATGTTGTTGATGACTTGTAATAAGATATTTCCTAATGGTGGATGTGACCATTTTTACTTCATGATGCACAATACATCTACATAAACAATTTATAGAGAATTTGTAAAAATCCAAAAACATACATTAATGATGACTTGCCAGCAAGGCTGTGTAGAAGGAAGTTTGCCAACATAATCTGGATTTACCAAGGTCAGTTTTCCTGGGAGACTCGTTACCCCTTCAAACTTAGCATGGGAGCATATATAGAATTCTACATAACAAAGATTTTAATGTGAAGATGTAATTATGTATGGTCTTAAAATAATAGGGGTAATACACTATGTTAGATGCCTGATAAATGAGTTACCCTTAAAAACAGTTGAGACAAATCCTTACTAGTACAGGTTATCCATAAACCAGTGAAGTTTTAAAGTCCTGTTCCTAATGTTGGTTACTAATATTAATTTTCAAAATTTTAAGACTATTCTAAAATTTGGTGCAGATCTAACATTATATATATATATATTTTAATGCAAAAAGTAGCACCAGTCTTTAAGGTAATATTTTATTAATATAAAAACAAGATAAAGAATGACTTCTATAGTTAAACATTTTTAAAAATTGACATTTAAAAAATTTACTGGGTAAATTTTCAAAATGAGGTTACACTTGTTTATTTTGTTTTCAGTAAAGGTTTACATAGCAGTTTAGGTTTCCATTCAATGATTTCTAAACAAGTTATTGAGTAACATTGGTTACATGCCTAAGAATGTGTGAATAATCTCATAAATTCCATTCTAGTTGTTCCCTTTCCATTAATTTAGTTTCCCTGCTCATTTACATTCTCATTTTCATTTTAAAGTCATTGTTGACCATTTGATTTTATACAGATGCTTTCTTAAGGGAGCACAGTACTAACTGGTGATAACCAAACCCACTGCCATTGAGTTGATTCCAATTCATAGTGACCCTATAGGACAGAGTGGAACTGCCCTATAAGGTTTCCAAGAATGTAAATCTTTACAAAAGCAGACTGCCACATCTTTCTCCCTCAGAGAGACTGGTGAGTTTGAACCACTGACCTTTTGGTTAGCAGCTGAACAAGTAAACCACCGTGCCACCAAGGTTCCTCTTACCAGTGATATTCATTATTTTTTGTAACAATTTGTTATTTATCCTGGTGGTTAGTTTCAGTACAAGCTTTGAAGAGGATCTCAGGGCAATAGTCTCAGGGAGTCCCCCAGTCTCAACCAGTCCAATCTGTCTGGATTTTTTGTTTTAGGAATTTGAGGTTCTATTCCACGTATTTCTTCAATTCTATCAGGTTCCATTCTATTGTGGCCCTGATCAGAACAGTCTGTAGTGATAGCCGGGTACTATCTAGTTCTTCTGCTCTCAGGGTAGATGAGGCTGTGGTTTGTGTAGACTATTGTAGAATAGTTTCTTCTTTGACCCTTTGGGTTCCTTCTTTCTCTTTTGCTCCGAATGAGTAGAGACCAATATTTGTACATTTTAGATGGCTGCTCAAAAGCTTTTAAGACCCCAGACACTAGTCGCCAAACTAGGATGTAGAACATTACTTTATGAACTATGGTATGCCAATTGACCAAGATGTCACATGAGGCTATGGTCCTAACACTTCAAACCCAGAAATCCAATCCCATGAGGTATTTGGCTGTGTTTAAGAAGTACTTGTAACTATGCTCCCATATGCTTCTTATATTATATATATTAATATATATATTATATATATTAATATATATATGATTTTATATTTTGTATATATATAGATCCAGGAGCTCTTTTTATATTTTATGTATATATATATCTCCAGGAGCTCTGGAGGTGCAGTGATTAAAGCCCCTGGTTGCTAAACAAAATGTCAATGGTTCAAAATCCCCAGCTGCTCCAGGGGAGAAAGATGTGGCAGTCTGCTTCTGTAAAGAATTAGAGCCTTGGAAACGCTACGGAGCAGTTTCACTCTGTCCTACAGGGTTGCTATATGGACTTGACTGAAGTGGCTTTAGTTTGATTTTATATATATGAATATATGTGCATACAGCAGGAGATTACATTTTTATTAATTTTCTTGATCTCAGCTAATCTATAGTTAGAGCTTTAATTAATGTCCAATATTTCCTAATTTATGTACTTTTTATTGTATCATTTTACTAACTGAACTTATTTTAAAGAAGGGTTAACTCTTCTTTTATGTTAAAGTTCTGTCTTTTCACTGTTTTTTACAAAATAAAAATTTTCCTTTAAAAAAAATCCTATTTTGTATTTTATGGTCAGTTTGCCATTATTTTATTTAATCGGAGGTGAAGAAAATGAGCTCAATATTACTGTAAAAATGGCAATAAAGAATAAAAAAAAGTATTATGTAGATAAAAGAAGAAAATAAATATAAACAACTAGGTTGGGAGCAATTTTTTTCTTTCTTTTCATCATTATTTGTATACATAAAATAAGATTTTATCACAGTATAACTTTAGGCGATAAATAGGATGGATTCCTCAAACGATTGAGAATAATTTTTCGTTTGTTTTTCTGAAGTTAGGTAAATATACTCTATAAGGGTTGTCTGCTCCTGCATATTTATTTACATTTTAAACATATTTTTGCTAACACACAACTTCAATTAAATTGAAAACTTTAAAATGTAAGAAAATAAATCACAATTCTTATTCACATTACAGTCAAGCTAGTCCTTCGAAAACAAAAGGCTGATCGTATGATTTCCACCCAAAGAGCATGTACTCATTCAATAATGATTGCAAAGCTACTATTCAGTGGCACTCCTAATCAGATATGTTTAGGGTTAGTAAGTATCATGATTATTGGAATTCTGTTTCTCTGCTCTGAACTGTTATGACAGTACGTTAACTAACCCTCAAGTATAACTGTGGGTTTTGAATCTCATATGCTGTATTGCATGTAGCAGGCTATGTTAACAACAGTTTCTAAATATGAATTTCATGAATGTATAAAATGAAACAGCTCATTAAAAACAATACTCTGAATTTCAGGTCTACAGTAAACATTTTTCTCATCATTATAAAATGCATTACTGACTTTAATCCCAATATTTGTTTCCATCTGTCTATTTCTAGGAAAATAGGATATTTATGGATGCATTAAACAAGATCGTATTGTTTCCATTTAAAATTTTTTGAGTTTTCTACCCCTGAGACTTCAACACATTCACTGGATGGTGAGCTTACATTATGATTTATATCAAATAATGAGTCATTTTCCAAATAATCTCTTTGCCTCGAGTCACTGATTTTGTTCATTGTAACAAATGGGCTTTCAACTACTGTCAAGTTGTTTAATATGAGATGATTTATTAATATTTTTACCCTATTTTTTAAGCAATGCTATACCTTCCTTGCTATGGAAAGCAAGAAAACTCAGATACACATTTTAAACAAATTTCTTTTTAAAAATATGTATATATATTTAAATACTTATTTCTAGAACACATTTTATCATCCAAATGAAAACAATTACAAAGTGTCTTTAAACCAGATGATATATATTATTTTACCAAAGTATCAAGAAAGTATGTATGGATTGAAGGTTTCACAAACACCTCGCATGTTATCAGGGCATATTAGTCTGTAAAAGTTAAGACTAAAATGTAAACAAGAAGGAAATTCAGTCAAATTCCTGAGTATGACATGTAAACTAAATCTAACTTTAAGTCTGAAAGTTCCACTGATGAATATATGCCAGATTAAAATTGGGAAAAGATGTTGTAACAAAAGATCCAAACTTAATTAACGCCATATGAATTCAATAATATTTTAAGGTTTTGAATATATATAATAAAAGAAAATGGTTTAGTTAAGAAAAAGGAGTCAGTCATCCAAACTAAAACAAAATGGAAAGCTTATGTAGCTTGAGTAAAAGAAATATTAGAATTAATAAACGTATTCAAAATTAATTTATTAATTGATTCAAACAGTCATCCTTTATTAAGTTCATGCTGTACACAATAAGCTGAGTGTAATAATTTCTGTGATACATGTTGGGGGAGATGCTAAGAAGAACAGGCAGGGTCTTTATCACCCAGGATATTAAAACATTAAAAAGAAAGGTAGCAATCTTCCACGACATAAATATAATACAACATACTGGGAGGCACCACAATCCCCTTGGACTCCAGGATTCATGGATAATTTTTGGCATCTTTCAGTCACATCTTTTCACATGGAAATAACAGATTTATCTGATTACATGCCATTTTCAGTCCCTTTCCTCTTTTGAGGATAGTTCTATCCTCAAGATATACAAGATGTCATTCTCTGCTTTTATGAAGGTAGCCAATCATTACAGTTAGGGTAGGCCTGTCATGTCATTGTTCTACTCTGTCCATGACTTAGTGGGTAATATTAATTCAGATACTGGAGCTGTGAAAGGGTAAAGGGAAAGCTTATTAGGGAGCCCAGTTAATGCAGAATCTTCTACCAACTTTAGCAGCTAACTGAGAAAAACTGGAATTTTACTATCAATATGTCTATTTGTCTCCCTTGCCCTTCCTCAGTTGATCTGAAATCAGTGGCAGAGGTAAGCATACGATTTATAATCACCCTTATCAGGAATAAATACAGACAAACAAGCTTGCCTTGTAAAGATTAAGGAAAGAAATTGATTTCATTGAGCAGAAGAGGCAGGGTAGCTCCATGTGAAGACATTTATGTGGGGTTTTGTGAAATGAGTTTGATTTTGGTAGCTATCAGTGAGAAGCAGAGAAATCAGGAGGTAGAGTCATTTGGGACTTGGAATACCGTATACAAATGTTAAGGTGGAAAAATACATATGAATATAAGAGAAAATAGTATGGTCAAATTCAAATGCTTGACTATGTGGCAGGATTGCAACATTTAAGAGATATGTGAATAAAGCAGACAGTAAACATTTGAAATTTCCAAATTAAGTTAGTCAGCCTATGTATTTCTATGTTTTATTTCTTAGTACATAGAGGATAGATAGATAGATAATATATACTAGATATGTATATGCATATATGTATATATTATATTTAACATAACAAAAACAAAATAATTAACATACCCTCAAACTATATTTTAACAGATGTGTCTTAAAGAGTCTAGTATTTTCCACAATTTTTAATTATTTTTCTAATTTTTACAGCTTTTATTTTCTTTCTTTGTCTTATTGACTTACTAAGACTAGCAGTATAATTTTTAAGAGAAAAGCAATAGGCATTCTTTCAGCACTCTTGTTTTTTCAAGGGAACACCTTTAATAATTCATGGTTAAACTTAATTTTTCTTTGGTTTTAAGTAGATAAATTGGAACAGGTTAAGAATGCCACCTTACGCAGTTTTCTAGGACTTCTTAAACTTATGAATGTATGTTAAATTTTATTTATTTGTTTACTTTTCTGAGATAATTATATGTATAGCTTTCTATCCTTTTATCTAAGTGTGGAATTATTTGAATAGAATAGATTTTATAATATAAAATCATATTTGAGTTAATATGTTAAACTGTTTTATGTATTATTACAATAAATATTTATTGGGTACCTACTTTTAACTGGTGCTGTTCTAGGTACTGTAGATAAAAGAAAGAACAAAATTGATGAAATTTATCAACTCACAGAATTTGCAGTCTACTGGAGAAGTCAGACAATAAAAAAGATAACATTTATAGTATATTTATGTTAAATGCTAAGAAAAAGGTTACAAAAAAAGAAAAAACTAACAGAGAAGGGAATAGATAAGAAGTATCAGGATGCTGTCAAGAACTGTGAGACAATAAGATTTTACCCTATTTGAAAGCTAAAATGTTAGCTTGGCCCAGTTTCCTGGATGCTAGCAGAAGGCAAGAGATTCCTGGATCAAAAACAAAGAACTGTTTTAACCACAGCATGATAGGCAGCATGACCAGTATCATATTTAGTGTTAATTTCATGAGCTCCAATCCCCAGAAGGCGATGGGAAAAGGTCCAGTTGATATTGGCATATGCAAAAGGCGGCCTTATGGGAAAGGAACCCCTAGCTTAGGGAACACAATATTTTATAACAGGCAAGAAGTATGGCTGCTCTTTGCTCCTAAAGGTAATGTTATTCCTATCTTCCAAGGCTGTAAGCAACTCTGCCCTTTTCTCTGGAAGGAGACACCATTTCTCTCTTCCAAAGCTGTTCATTATATGAACATATTACAAATGCAGTCTGGAATGAAGTCTGTCAGTGCTTCTGTTGCACCTTGTGGGAAGATATGAGAGGCCCATTGAAAATTTTCTCCCAGTAGGAGGTAGGATCAAGGCAGTCGTTATGGATAGGGTGGCCAGGGGAGGCTTAATTGAGAAGGAGACATTTGAGAAAAGACGTGTAGAAAGTGGAAGCAGGAGGCATGTAATATCAAGGGCATATCTAGATGGACGCAATAGCATGTACACAGTTATTCATTAGGGAGTGGGCTTGGTAAGTTTGTGGAAGAGCAAGGAGTCCAAGTGTGACTGGAAAGGAATAGGTAAAGAAAAAAATAAGGGGAGATGAGTTCAAGCACATTCATTTTGAATACTGATCTCTTATCACCATGTTAAAAGCTCCTATTGCTGCTCATATTTTTTTCAGTAGACTATTTTGCCTTATTTCTGTAAATAAATTACAAATGATATGTATTGTTTTCCTTTATAATCGCCAAGGCTTCATTTTATTTCTTTTATTTTATTACACTTGTAGGACATCCAGTAATGTTAAATGGACTTAATGATAATGTTATTTATTTTCCTGATTTTAAGAAGAATGAGGCTAGGATTTTATCATTTAAGCTATTATTATTATTATTATTGTGTGTGTGTGTGTGTGGGTTTCTTGTTATTTATGTTATTTATTGGGTAAAAAAAGTTCTATTTGAATCTTAATTTACTCAGATTTTTATCACACATTTATGTTGAATTTTGACAGTTTGGTAGACTTTACTTAAAAAACCATATGGTCTCAGTATTTTCTCTGGGAAAGATTTCTAACTGCATTATTGCTTTATTTATTTTGAGAGTATTCAAGTTTTTTAGTTCTATTTGAGTCAGATTTGATGAGTTATAATTTTTTAGGAATTTTCCATTTCTAATTCACTGACATTAATATTTTATAGTATTTTCTTTTTAAAAGTCCTCACTTTATACATATCTGTGTCCCCTTTTCAGTCTTTATATTAAGTATTTCTGACCTCTCTCCTCTTCTTGAATAGTCTAATCAAAGATACGTTCCATATGTTAGAGCTTTCTAAAAATGAACTTAGCTTTGTTGATCTTTCTATTATATTTTGTTTCCCCAATTTCAGATTGTAGATCTTGTTTTTCTTATGTTCTTTAACCTTTTTTTTTGTGTGTATTTATTTTTTTCTTTTCCTTTTTCTTCTTTCTTTTCTAATCTTAAGCTGAAAAAAAAAAAAAAAGAAATTGCAGTCAAGTTGATTCCTATGCATGGTGACCTCGTGTGTTACAGAGTAGAACTGAGCTCCATAAGGTTTTCAAGGCTGTGACCTTTTGGTAGCAGACTGTTAACCATTTTTCTAAGGCGACTTTGGGTGGGTTCAAACTGCCCAAAATTCTGTTAGTAGTTGGGTGCTTAATCATTGGAATCACCCAGGGATTAAGATGGATTGTTCTTCTTGTTGTTAGCTGCCTTTGAGTTGATTCCAGCTCATGGCAACCCCAGGTGTGCAGAGTAGAACTGCTCCACAGGATCTCAAGGTTGTGATCTTTTGGAAGCTGATAATCAGGCCTGTCTTCCAAAATGCCCCTGGGTGGGATCGAACCTCCAACCTCTCCACTAGTAGTTGAACGCTGAATTATTTTCACCACCAAGGTATTCCTTTTTAAATTAGATATTTAACTTTAAATTATATGTCATTGTTTTTCTCATGTCTAATCTTAAAAGCTATAAATTTTCTTCCAAATTACTGTTATCATTTCATTCCATTTTATGTATGTGGTGCCCTGGTGGCACAGTGGTTAAGAGCTCAGCTGCTAACCACAAAGGCAACAGTTCAAATCCACCAGCTCCTTGGAAACCCTATAGGGCAGTTCTACTCTGTCCAATACGAGTTGAAATCGACTAGATGGCAATGGGTTTGTTTTTTAACTGCAATTTGGTTTTAAACCCAAAACCAAACCAATTGCCGTTGAGTTGATCCCAACTCATAGTGACCCTATAGGACAGAGTAGAACTGCCCCATAGGATTTCCAATGAGCAGCTGGTGGGGTAGAACTGCCGACTTTTGGTTAGCGACCAAGATCTTAACCATCAGGGATCCTTAATTTGGTTTTAAGTATTGTTTAATGTCTATTACAATTTTTCCGTGATCTATGGAAATTTATTTATTCATCTGTTTTTTCTTTTAGTTCTTTGATTTTGTTTAGTATTGTTATGGGCTTTAGGAGGCTCAGATGGTTTCTACTGGACTACTAACCTATGGCTGGCAGTTCGAATCCACCCAGTGGCACACAGAAGAAACCCTGGCAACTGCTTCCCTAAAGATTACAGCCAAGAAAATTCTATAGTTCTACTCTGCAATACATAAGGTGGCCATACATCAGAATCAAGTTGACAGTAAAAGGGGCTTGGTTTTTGGGTTTTGGAATATTGTCATGTTATAATTTCCCATCTGTTCATTTTTTCGTGATTTCATAAGTACGATTTCTATCCCATCATCTTTTTCACTTGAATGGACCATCACTTCCAGTTTCTTTGTGTGTATTTTTATTTTTTGTTGAAGTTAGAACATTAGAATTTTACAAGGTGTTGGTTTTCTCAATTCCCCCAAACATAAGGTGCTTTTGACAGTGCAAATTTCTTTCAGGAAACTCTTAAGAGGGCATCATATTTAGACTTTGATTTCTGTGTCCTCTCACTCTCTCTGGTATCTCCAGCTCAGGCTAGAACAACATTTTACTTTTTCACAGTTTCCCATAGAGATCCAAAACATACACGACCGTATTACACAAACAATGCTGCTTTCTATATTTGTTTGCCAATGGAGCCTTCCCCCTCCAGAAGTATTTTCCAAAGCCATTATGCTATATATATATATTTTTTTTTACAGCAACAGGTTAAAAAAATTAGCTCACTTTCAAAAATACCTTCTGATGGGGGAGGGCTCTGTTGGCAAACGTAGAAAGTGTGTGTTACTTGGGTAAAAATACCAATCAATCTGCCCTCAGGAGGGTGCAACCTTTAGTCTTTAGGTTACTGCTCCCACCCTGACTTTGTGAGGGCTGCTTTAGCAACTTCCAGACCAATCAGAAAGCACACACTGAATAGACAATCCACAGGCAGGTAGAACCCTTGGGCTTTCCTTGTCCTGTGAGAGCTCTAAGTCAGACCATACTGCTATTTCAGCCTTTCAGATCGCCTCCAGAGCTGTCAGGATATATTTACTGAAGACTCCACAAGCAAGATCTGTTCTATTTATTTCAGAGCCATCGATGGGTCCTGTTCCCATGCCCAGGAGAGCTGTTGGTTGACTAGAACTGTAGCTGTTATCTGCTGTCTGCCACATTGGAAGATGGAGCAGTATGGTCATCTTGAACAGTCTACTTTAAATATGTTTGCTGTTAATTTCAGAGACAGAGTTTGGGGCCCTTTCTAGTGCACAGGAGAGGCCTGCGTTGGCTGGTGATGTGGGAATGGCTGTGGGGCAACTGGAGTCTTTTTCGGCCATGCAGTAAGGATGACAGATGGAGACACCCTGAAAAACCCACCTGGGAGATCTGTGCTATTAGTTTTGGAGCCAGAGATCAGTGGGCTTCTCAGAGTACGGGAGAGTCTTATCTTGGCTGACAGTGCAGAGTTGCTGCAGGGCCACTGGAGTCCTCCGGTAGGGGGAGGAGCAGGGATAGTGGAAGAAGCACTTTTCCTAAGTAGGATTCATCTTATCTTTTTCAGTTTGCATTTCCTTGCTGCCATTCTTTGTGAACAGTTTCAGAGTTTTTACAGGGCTGCACATGAGGTTGTAATTGCTTTTAGAGTTGCTCTTTTCTGGAAGGGTCAGGATCTTAGATCTGCTCACAGCATCATCTTCCCAGAATTTGTTCAAATTTTGTCCTTTTTCTATATCACGCTACCTAATAGTTTATTACTAAGACTTTCTGATGGGGTGTTGCTAAGCTTTTATTTTACTTTTCCATTCTTTCTCTTCTAGAGCTCACAAATGGTCAGAAACGCCACATGCTATGAGAGATGGTGAGTCTCCCTCTCAGGGAACTTGGTACAAAAAGGAGAGTAGGGACACAAAACTCTCATTGTATCTACTACAATCTTCCAGCCACATGAGCTTAAAGTGACCCAGCTAGTCACCTTTGAAATCCATGAGTTACAATTTTAAACCAATACCTCACTCTTACTCATTTCTGGACTTACCTCTCTAAATTTTTGGCACTAAGCTAAGTGTTTCACAAATTCAAAGATGAGGCTCTAGAATTCATTTTAAAAGAAATTTCTAGGGCGGTACTGTCCAATAGAACATTCTCTGGTGTTGGAAGTGTACTATATCTGCACTGTCCAATAGAGTAGCCTCTAGTCACATGTCATATTGACCAATTGAAATGTGGCTAGTGTAACTGGGAATTAAAATTCTAATTTAATTTAATTTAAATTAAAAAAATTAAATGTAAATGGCTACATATGTCTAGTGTCCACTGTCTTGGGAAACAAAGTTCTAGAGTAATTTTTTTTCAACTTCAAAGATGCTACTTCTAACAGACATATCATTTTTATGAGTATGCCTGAAATGGGGGATTATTCTCTAAATTGACAACCTTTAATGTTATACTTAATTTGAAGATTAATTATAGAATGCAAAAGCAGTGATGTAAGTGTTATTCTTTTCCACCCTGATATAGTTTTATAGTCTTACAATTTTATTAATAATAGTAATTTTGTAGATAGGCTCAACAGTGCTATAAGGAGTTCTCATTTGTCTAATTTTTTATATCCATATTTGGCATGCTTTGAATGTTCTCAGCCATTTTATTAAGTGTGTGTGTGTGTGTGTGTGTGTGTTTTCCAGAGTATGAAGTTTAAATTTGGAGATCCAGGTGGACAACTAGTATCAGGACTGAATTCACCTACAGAGATTTCACCAACAGGCAGGGAGAGGCTCCCAGGGGCTGCAGTTGCAACACATGTTCCATAGTTGACAAGGAAATGACCAGTAATAGCCAGGCCATGGGAACACCAATTTCATGTTTTCTTAACATTTCAGAAGTTGTTTCAGTAATGCCCTTGTGCTTCCCTAGATCAATGAAAAGTTTGTGATGATTTCTTCAGGAAAATGAATTACAGAGGTTGTTAAGCTTAGCTTTTACTATTAAGTGTTTTTGCCTTGTTTCACTCACTGAAAGGTGGAATTTATTTATATGTTAAGTTTGTAAGATTAAAACAACCAGAAGAGAATGTTTGCCTATTCCATTAGGTCATTTCCTTTTCTCTTATGGCCTGTGCCTCTTTAATTTGCAGCCAACTTCTCACGTGCATTGCACATTGCCGAGAGGCATATTGAATCCTACATCTGAGGATGCTATATTTGCAGGGCTTGTTAGAGAATTATCCATGGTCCTCATAGAAGAAACAATAACAGGGAAGTCTGAGAAATTTGCCTTTTAAGGTCAGTTTAGATAATAGTATGAATCAACTTGATATATTTGGGAGGTGGTCCAGCTTAGTTTCTGTCTAAAGTAGTGAGGTCCATAATTATTGTATCTGATTTAGAATCTTTTGGAAAGTTATCCATTAAAGCAAGTTAGACAAGCCACTTGGCCTGTTACCAGAAAATCTGGAGAGCAAAAACCAGTTTAGAAAGAATTAGTTAAGGTAATTTCTCTCTGGAGGCCTTTTCCACATCTTTAGATTTTACAGCTGGAGTTCTCAGAATGATGGTAGAGAGTGGCAGGTAATCAAACAGTCAGATGGAAATTGGTAAGAATTATGACTAATAAAATAGGCTCACAGATGGGAAGTTATTGATTTCCTGCAGCCTGAAGGATGAAAACCAGACCTAACCTACCATGAGCTATTGTTAGAATTTAGATTAGATAGTAGAATCATTTTGTGTTTATATTTCCAAGCTTTAACAGAAGTATAGTAAACAAAGCAGAAGATTAAAGAAGGAACAGAAGGAAAACTGACTACAGTGTTTTGGTAGATGACTGGAATATACCAAAAATAAATGGACGTAAATTTAGGAACACAAATATATTGTATACTGAGACATTTTCTCACATGGGCCTGAAGAGCAACAGATTCTTGTCAAAGGACATAAGCCAATTCATTCAACCTTCTGAGCTTACATAAAGTAGACACTGAACAAATACTGAACCTGCCTGAATGAAGGTAAGTAAACAGCCTCTTCCAAGAAATAATACATTTGCTTTCATTTTCTTTGGGCTATTTTCACTATAATTGTATTTAGAAAACGGAATGTATTTTCAATAAATTTCTGATATTAAGTATATTTGTGCACAGAGAATCTAAAGATATTCTCTGCAAACAGAAAATACACTAAGAAAATTGCCTCAATGTAGCACGTTGTCTTTTGCCTTCTACCTATCATCTCCCTTCTCATTTCAAGCCTAATTTTAACTGTTACAATTCTCCATTATGTTAAATTACAGATAAACCTTTTCAATAAAAATATTAAAAAGAGGATTACTCTTATTGAGTGCTTAATATTTTATGTTTCATTGTAATATTCCATAATATATAGGAGCGAAATAAAATGTAATATGTTCTTTGCAGCTTTAAGACGAAAAC
Source organism: Trichechus manatus latirostris (assembly GCF_000243295.1). Classification (NCBI taxonomy): domain Eukaryota; kingdom Metazoa; phylum Chordata; class Mammalia; order Sirenia; family Trichechidae; genus Trichechus; species Trichechus manatus. Next base: position 12,160,431 of record NW_004443949.1, on the reverse strand, counting down.
AGTATCCACATCATTCGATTGTCTATGGTATCAGAATAATGTCAAATATATGGAGTCATCTGACCATTATTTGTTCAGAGATGCTTTGGCTCTCTTTTCTTATTGTACGAAACTGAAATATGAACAGGCTTCTTTCAGCAAATAAATTATCACATAAAGAAGAACATTTACATTTGAAAATTCTGTTAAAATTTTTTAAGTTGCTGAAATTTCAGAAACTCTGAAACCTATAGTAATAGCAGGGGATGAACCAACAAAGATAAATAAATCCAGAGCAGTCTAATTCAGACATGTTTAAAGCCCATATTTTTCCCTGACACTTCTGTTATTTCAAGCATAGTGGGAATCTTTTTCTTTAAACGTGACTCTGCCATCCACAATAAAATGTTAGTTGACACATATAATGGATGTTTTAGTTCACTGTGTGTAGTTAGAAAATAGAACCTCAAGAAAACATCAAGAAGAAAGTTAACTGAGAGTAAAGCACTTTGTGGTTCCTTGTTTCACTGTGAATTATGTCCATTGATCTAAAATATCTCTGTACAAGGAAAGAGGAAGATATTATGGAAAATAGTTGGTGACTTTTCATAGAAGGAAATGATAGTAAAAAGAGTTTTCTTATTCAGTTCATTTATCTGTGCTTGAATATTTAAGTTATTACAATTTCTTTCATATGGTTTTCCTTCCTCTACACTATTCAAAGCTTTCAAAAGGCATAGCCACTTTAAAAGAATGAAACAAAGGTTATTATAATTTGAGAATTCTTTTCTGATTTCTCATTCCTTCCGCCCATCCCTCCCCCACAATTTCATAGAGCTTCAGAGCTATGGGATAAAATTCTCCTACAATCCCTACTTGCCTAATACTATTAGAAATGATAATGTAAAGAGGAAAAAAAAAAACACAGGAAAATAAGTTCATAATTGATAAATATGAATTATAAGTCTATCATAATCCCTGTCTTTTCTTTGGAAATATAAAATTAATAAATATAGATATTTCTATTCACATCACTTGTGCAAAGAGGGAATAAAAATAATCAGTAATGTTGATTTGGATAGAAATTGAATGTCAGAAGCAAGGCCAAGAGGATTTGTTCATCCGTTTTTTTTCCACTTCTGGTATTTGAATCTGAACATAAATATTGATTTATTGTCTACATCTTCCAGATTTCCCTGTAGAACAATACCTACAGGGAATCTTTTAATTCTGGACTTTAGGATTTTGAAAGTATTTCTCATGAATAGTCTACGTATTACAGATAGATAGACAGTTGCTATTGAGTCAACTCTGACTCATGGCAAACCTAGGTACAACAGAATAAAACCTGGTCCTCATGATCGCTGGCATGTTTCAGCCCACGGTATGGCCACTGTGTCAATCCATCTCACCAAGGGTCTTCCTCGCCTTCATAGGCCCTCTACTTCACCAAATGTTATGTCCTCCTCTAATGATTGATCCTTCCTGCTAATGTGTCAGAAGTAAACAAGTTAGACAATGTTCTGTTGTGATCCATACGGTATTCATTGTCTAATTTTAGGAAATAGTTTGCTAGATCTTTCTTCCTAGTCTATCTTAGTCTAGAAGCTCCTCTAAAACCTGTTCACCATGGGTGACCCTGCTGGTATCTTAAATACTGGTAGCATAGCTTCCAGCATCACAGCAACACATAAAGCCGTGACAGCATAACAAATTGACAAAGGGGTATATTTACCATTATAATATAATAATAGCATATAATATGTTGTATAATAGTGTATATATACGTAATAATAATTATAACGAAAAGAAAAGGAAGAAGGAGGAGAATGAGGAGGAGGAGAAGGAGAAGTAGGGGGAGGAATAAAAACTATGCAATTAAAATATCTGTTGTGAATTTCTTCTTTCAAAGGACATAGGGAAAACTCTTAATCAGTGTGACTATAAAAATATTTTATTTAGTCTAGAACCTCCAAGTGTGCTTTCCATATTGCTATTGTTTACACCGTCACTAAGAATTCTTCTTATTGCTTGCTCTGTGGTGGCTTTGTAATATGGCAACATGTTTAGGTTGAACTACATTTCCCAAGATCCTCTTCTCTGTATGTCTCTGGTTCCCACTACCTATGAGTGGATTCCGACTCATAGTGACCCTATAGTGACCCTACAGGACAGAGTAGAACTGCCCCATAGGGTTTCTAATGAGTACCTGGTGGATTTGAACTGCTGACCTTTTGGTTAACAGCCATAGCTCTTAACCACTATGTCATCCAGGTTAGGGTGGGTCTTAAGAGAGATTTTTTGCAGATTTGAAAGGTGGAATTGAAGAAGGAGCTATTTGGTTGCATATGTCCCAGCTCATGTCATTATTGTAGGGCAGCAGCTAGGCCTACAGTTGCTCCATCTTCCTAGACTTTCTCCTTCAACTTTTGATACTCTTGGGTCAAGCATACTTGTTTAGCTCTGTGGCAATAGGTTCCCACTTCTGAGGATATCAGCACAACCAAAGTAAGGGTCAATATGGAACTGACAGAATTTTAGTCCTTCTTCATGGGCTTCAGCTGTGCTTGTGAATTTCAGCTTCTTGATCTCTTCCATTTTATATGCATCTTTCTTTCCAAACAGACAGCTCTGGGAACTTCAAACTCCAGCATGGGATGAGAAGACAACAGGCTTACTGAGATTGCTCATAGAAGTTTCCTAGGCCTGCTGTAACAAAATACCACAAGTGGATAGCTTTAAACAACATCAATTTATTATCTCAGTTCTGGAGGCTGGGATCTAAGATCAGGATGTCAGCATTTTGGTTCTTTCTGAGACTTTGAGGGAGACTGTTTCACGTCTCTCTTTCAGTTTCTGGAGGTGCAAGCTTTCTGTGGCTTGCAGCTGCAGTATCACATGGCATCCTTACTCTGTCTTTCTGAGTCTCTTCTCTGTTATAGGACAGCTTTCAGACTGGATTAGGACTGACCTACTCTGATATGATCTCATGATAACTTAACTAATATCATCTTCAAAGACCCTATGCCCAAACAAGATCACACTCACAGGTATCAGGGGTTAGGACTTCAACATATATTTTGGGGAACACAATTCACTCCATAATTTTAACTAGCTCCCACAATTTCATAAGGTCAAAAAAGGCAGACTGTACTAGCCAGCCTCCAACAGAACATCCATTATTCCTTTTCTTCTGGTATTCATACCTTTTTTTGGTTCCCTCCCATATCGTACCAGAGTTGGTCTGCATAACCAATAGAATTATGGGATAAGTGAGGGCATATCACTGCTAAAACTGGTATATAAACGACCTCAGTTACTACCTTGGGTAAGCATTCATTCTCTCACTCTAGGGAAATAAACTGCTATGTAATGAGCAGCCTTATGGAGAGGCCCATATGCCGGAGAACTGAAGTTCGGGCTAACAGTCATCAAGGAACTGAGAACTGCCAACAACCAACTGAGTGAGCTTGTAAGCAAATGCTTCCAAGGTTTGCGTTCAGCTAAGACTGTAACACTGACCAACAGTTTGAACTACAACCTTATGAGGCATTTTGAGACAGAATCACCCAGCTAAGTCACTCTAAACCCACAGAAACTGGTGGTTATTTTAAGCTGCTAATTTTGGGGGTAATTTGTAACAGAACAATAGATAACCTAATATGGGGCCCTTTACCAAATACTACACTACTTAATGAATTTACTGGAAGTACACTTTTTTTTCTCAGTTTATTTCTATGAAAGTTTTTATTTCCTCCTGACTGACATATATTTAAATTTGGAGTATGAGGTCACTTGGCTTTCTTTCTGATCTTAAAAATCTTCATGTTTGTATTATTTTTGTGCTGTCTTTATATGAATGGCATTTTTCCCCCCTGCTTGTTTGGCACTAGGTGACTTTAAAATGACCTTTAAAAGTAGGTAACCTTTTTTTTAAAAAAAAAATATATATATATAGTGTAGAAAAACATAGAGTATTGACTATAGCTGACAAATAGTGTGTACCAGATAATTAAGAGAAATTAAGTGATCTGAAAGGTTTTTACAGACAACAAAACATTCACAAGGCCACAAGATCTTAAATGAAATTTTAAATTCAATAATTAATTTCAAAACCATTTTATAAACTAGATGGCCATTAATTTTTATTCAAATCCTTGAAACATATTTTAATTAAATAAAATTGTATCTGAAAAATCTTGTAGAGCTATCAGATATGACTAAAATATCTGATAAATTCTTGTTGATTCCTAGGGCATATTTAGAGTGAAGATAATATTTTTCTTATTGTAGAAATGTGTTAAGTAATACATTACTAAGAACATAATGTAATCCCTCTCTTCCTCATTTCTTCTCTATTGTGTCATTATTATTTCTGTTTTGTATCATTTTAATGTTTAAGTCATTAACTTCAATTTTTAAAATTAGTTAAAAAATTGAATAATACTAGGAGAGAACAGCTTGTAAAGGTGGTTTTTTTCTGAGGAGTGATAAAAATATCAACTTGGATAGTAACACTATTTTCTGAACCAAGAATATTCACATTTTTGGAATGTTTTGTTAGATCTTGGTTTTTCTCATCTCAAATATAAAGACAATGTATGTGTTCTATCATTTAGTATATAAATCCCAAGGTAAACATGACTCCTCCCGAGAAAACATTATGCTTATGTCATGAACATAAAGAGGTGTATCTACATTGGGACTTATTCACAAAAATGATAAAACAAATACAATGTTTCTATACTTGATATGGTAACTTCTGGAAAAAGGGAACCAAACCAAACCAAACAAAATCTGTTGCCGTCAAGTTGATTCTGACTCATAGCGGCCCCATAGGAAACAGTAGAACTGCCTCATAGGGTTTCCAAGGAGCGGATCGTGGATTTGAACTGTCAATCTTTTGGTTAGCAGTCAAGCTCTTAACCACTGTGCCACCAGGGCTCCGAAGACACTCTTACATAGCAAATAAACCCACATAGTCTTTATCTTAGGCTGGGTTCTCCAGAGAAGCAAAAACAGTGAAGTGTATGTATGTATCTACGTATCTATCTATCTGTACATATGTATTTAGAGAGAGAGAAAGAGACAGAGACAGAGAGAGATTTATATCAAGGAAATTGCTCATGCAGCTGTAGAGGCTGGGAAGTCCCATGTCCTTGGGTCAGGCATCAGGCTGGATGCTTCTCCTGAGTCACGTTGCTGCAGGGGCTGATGATCCCAAGACTGGCAGGTCTGACAGCAGGCTGCTGACTCACAGGCTGCGAAGGCTGACAAATCCAAGATCGGTAGGTAAGACAGCAGGCTGCTGAAAGTCAGATGATGATGAACCGAATGCAGGACCCACAGCAGAGCAAAAGCCAATGAGCTTTCTCAGAAAGTCTGTATACACTGGATGCAGGCCACACCTCCAAGGAAGTTTTCTTTCAACTGATTGCTTGCTCACAGCAGATCTCATCATGGAGGTGATTACGTTATATCAGTTCTCATCATGAAGGTGATTATTTCATTACATAACTGCCAAACTACATCATAACTGCCAAACCACAGAGAATCATGGCCCAGGCAAGTCGACACACAACCTTAACCATCACAGGCTTTAAAATGTTCCATTACTTTAAAAATATTTATCAATCACTGTGATGGTTAAGATTGTGTGTCAACTTGGCTGGGCCATGATTCTCAGTGTTTTGGCAGTCATATAATGTTTTGATCGCTTCCCTGTTGAGATTTGATATGTGATCATCCCAGGATGGGATCTGCTGAGTGGTACCAGCGGCTGCAGGGCCTGTGGCGGATCACTGCCCCATCAAACTTCATCTCTCCGTCCTCTGCCACATAGTCCTTTCTGCTCTCCTTGCTGGGGTTTTGTGCTTGTTCTGGATCCTGCAGCTGGCTCCTGTTTGTCTGACCTCTGGTTCTTGGCACTTGAGCTAGGAGCTTACCTGGGGTCTTGCCTGCCGATCTTGAGATTTGTCCATTTTCACAGCCTGTAAGCAACAGCCTTGCTCTCTGGCCTGCCAGTCTTGGGTTCGCCAGCCCCTTAGACTACGTGAGTCAGGAGAAACCTCTTTCCAGCTCCATGCACTTGGGACGTTACAGCCTCTAAAAACCACATAAGCCATTTCCTGAATATAAATCTCTCTCTTTCTCTCTCTCTCTCTCTATATATATTTATACGCTTTACTGGTTTTGCTTCTCTAGAGAACACAGCCTAAGACAATCACCCTTTTCTAAAATCATTGTTCTAAACAACAAGAAAAAAAAAAAAACAACAAAACCCATTGTCATTTTGTCTCTACAAACAATAGCTTATTATTCTTGTGTTCAAGATGTGCAAAATCTAGCAAAGCAAACAAAAGTATAATTGAAATTCAGTATCAAAACAGTTGTAAAGGAAGAATGAGCAAATTCAACTCAACACAGAGAATACATAAACCAGTGAATTGTTATCTGGGGAAGTTAGTAAGATCTTCACAGAAGAAATGAAATTTGAACTGAGTTTTGAAAAATTCGTATTAATTCAATAGTTAAATAGATGTGTAACAAGCAAATAGAGGAAAAAGAATAAGTAAAAATTACTCATTTGTCACTAAATTGCATCTTAGAGAGTCCTATAGTTTATCTTGTACTTAATATGGTAAAATAAGTGATGGGAGATACAATGGAAATGGTAAATTTGTAATACTTATAATGTCATGTTAAATAATTTTTATCTGTCCTTTGAATTAAAAGATTTAAAAATCTTAGTATGTGTTATGCATTGAATTGTTTTCCCCAAAACATTTGTTGTTAACCCTAACCCCTAAAACTGTTGGTGTAATCTCATTTGGGAATAGGGTTTTCTTTATGTTAATGAAGCCATATCAATGTAGAGTGTGTTTTAAACCAACCACCTTTGGGATATAAAATGAGTAGATTAGGCACAGAGAAGCAAGCAGAGAAAGAAAAGATACCAAATCACATGACAATTGCCAAGGAACAAAGGAACAAAAGGTGAAAAAGAGACAAAGATCTTCCCCTCGAGCCAACAGAGAGAAAAAGCCACCCACTCGTGTTATTTCTGCTATAGCAGCACTAGATAACTAAGACAATATGTTGTCCAAAAAAATATTATACGGATCTTCATTATGTATGATTGATAAAAATGCTCAAAGAAATTTTCTCAGACTCTAATAAACTTTTACTCTTTGACAGTATGTACTGTGTCTGTCTGGTGTGTGTGAGTATACATGTGTTTGTGTGTCTGTCGTTTCATGTATTACATGTGCTTGTGGGTGCATGTGTTCAAGTGTATCTGTGCAAGATGCGTGAATCTGAGTGCGTAAATGTATGCACATGTGTTATTGTGATAGTGAGCGCATGCGAGTATGTGCATCAGCTAGTATGTACATTGTATGTGCGTGGAGGACCTGTGTTATATTTGTGAGTGTATGTATATAGGTATGTATGTGAGTATATGTGTGTGAATGTGTATGTGTATTTGTGAGTTGTTCTGAATGTCAAAAGCTCATTTTCTAATTAGAGTAGGAGATGAATACAGCCCACCATTTGTGGAAAACATAAATGTGGTATCAGGTACTATCTAAGTTCACTCATTCTCTAATTCACTTCATTACTTCTCATGAATTTAAACATACATTTTTATTCCCTAATATATAGCTGAAGCCCTGGTGGCACAGTGGTTAAGAGCTTGCCTGCTAACCAAAAGGTCAGCAGTTTGAATCTACCAGTCTCTTCTTGGAAACCCTATGGGGCAGTTCTAGTCTGTCCTATAGGGTCACTATGAGTCAGAAACGACTTGACGGCAATGGGTTTAATATATATCTGGACCTCTCCCAGTTCTCTAATTACCAGATTCATATATCTAAGCTCTATTTGACCCCTCCAGTGGATATCATTAGCTACTTCAAACTTAACATGTTCCAAATATATGTACATATTCCATAGAACTTGATAACCACGCTGTACTAGATAGTCTATATTGATCCCCACAGCTTTTACACATTTTGTTTTTACATTTGGAAGAGTGGAAAGCTAGGTGTCACTAGCTTCTGAGTTCAAAACTGTTTTGACAACGAAGGTCCTTTTCTACTCCCTTAATTGCTGTTTCTGTTGCCAAGTAGAGTTATAAATGCATGAGTTTTTTTCTGCAATATGCTATTCTCCAGCTACATGAGTGATGACTAAAAGTTGAAGTATCACCAGTAATGGCAAGATCTTCTTAATCTAGCTTCCTAACAGCTGGATTGTGTCCATTCTCCAGCTTCCTGAGCATCTAGATATAGTTACACTGAAGAAAACGTGGCAGGTTTTTGATTCTAGTGATGCCTGTAAAAGAAATAACTTCTAGTGGTGATGTTAGGTGCCATCAAGCCGGTTCCAACTCATAGTGACCCTGTGTACAACAGAACAAAACACCGCCCGGTCCTGTGCTATCCTCACAATCATTGCTATGTTTGAGCCCATTGTTGCAGCTGCTGTGTCAATCCATCTCTTTGATGGTCTTCCTCTTTTTCGCTGACCCTCTACTTTACTAAGCATAATTCCAGAGACTGGTCCCTCCTAATAACATGTGCAAAGTACGTGAAATGAAGTCTTATCATCCTCCCTTCTAAGAAGCAATCTGGCTGTACTTCTTCCAAGGCAGATTTGGCAGTCTGTGGTATATTCAATGTTCTTCGCCAACAATTTAACACATAATAGGATGCTCAATAAATAATTCTTGAACAAATGAATGTCAGTCTTCTACTAAAATCTAATGGTTACTCATCTCACTGAGAGAATAAATTATATCATCTGTTTGGCAGTGATTAAGAGCTTGGCTGCTAACCAAAAGGACGGCAGTTCAAATCCACCAGCCGTTCCTTAGAAACCCTATGAGGCTGTTCTACTCTGTCCTATAGGGTCACTATGAGTCAGAATCAACTGGACGGCAATGGGTTTTGTTTTTTTTTTGGTTCCCAACCTACAATGCTCCATATGGTCTGGCTCTCTACTATCTCTCTGACCTCATTTCTACCTTGTTTCAACTGCTTCTTGGACAGGCTATAAAATGGTCATTTGAGGGCTTGTGCAATTGAAGTTTTCTATACTTAACATGCTCTTCCTCTAAGTAACCATGTACATTATGCCTTTACTTCTCAGTTTTTAATATCTGTCTTTATACTTTAATATATTAATTGAATCCTTAAGAAATACTCAGTGTAAATACATTCTGATTATAAATACGTGATTTAATTGGAAGCATATGGAATATTGCATCTTATTCTTATCCTTTGTAAGCATATGGTACCTCTCAGATAGGCTTAGAATGAGTGTCTAGGGCAATATTTCCTGCAAAAAGGCACACAATATATCAAATGGATTTTTAGCTTTGTGAAATGCCAAAAGAAATGCTGCATCATTTGATAATTGCCAGAACCTTTCTCTGAGAGCTCACCAGGACCATGAGTCATTGTTTAGGTGACAAGATGTCAGGATGTGACAAGACATTCCTGTTATATAACATGACAAGGAGCTTAACCCACTTCTAATGCTGAAAAATATAAGTCAAAGTGAAAATAAAAATGAAATAGATCTTCCTCCGTTTCTTTGATGAAACGATATCAAAGAGTTTATAAAGTACTTCTATTTTCAAAATATGAAATTTAGAGCCTGAGCCTAGGAGAAGGAGCCTTTATAATGGAGACTCAAATGTTCCTTTAGTAGTGTATACAATTACCCTTAGACAAATCTGGCAAAAGAACACAGCTCTGTCAGAATGCCATAATAACCAAGAGGAAATAGTCTTTATTAAAAACAAGATTTTTGTTGGATAAGAATTACAATTTCAGAAATATTTCTTTGGCTCTATTTAAAACTATTTTCCAGGAGAAAGTAAGGCAGTTCTCATAAACTAAGGCAGTTCTTATAAACATTTTAAGCATGTAGATTTAGAATGCTAACATTTTTCAAAATATAAATATTATTATGAAATAACTTCAGTGAAGAGGGAAGATTTGTCAGTGAAATAAATTGCCTGACTTGTGAAAAAAGATGACTTTACTAAATCAGCTCATACTGAAGAAAAGAAAATAAGCTCAAGGGTCAATATTGGCCTCATGAATTAATAGGAGTATTGAAACCTTACTTTGTCATTATTTTGTAGCAATTATTAGCTGAAAGCATTTTCTCACCACAAAATCGCAGCATCCATTATAATTACCACAATTACCTAATAAAATTATTGAACACTTTCTATTAAACACTGGGCATTTCTCTGTTTATAGGCTAGGATAACTCCAAACATCTATAGGGGGAAAAAAAGTATGTATAGGATAATAAAACATGTGGAAACAAAAATGATCAATTAGATGACTATTTCAAAATTTCAGAAAACTGAAGGTATTCTGTTGTCTTTTTTCTGTATATTACATATCATCTAGCAGTGTGTTTCTTTTCTGAAGTATAACAGTATCCTCAACTCTTTTTTTTTCGGTTGTACTTCAGGTGAAGGCTTACAGAACGAATAATTTCTCATTAAACAGTAGTACACATATTGTTTTATGACATTGGTTAACAACCCCACAACATGTCAACCCTCTAACTTCTCAACCTTTTTCGGGGGGGAAAATACACATAGCGAAAGATACACCATTTCAAAAATTTCTACATGCACAGTTCAGTGACATTCAATTCTTCCAATTGTGCTGCTATTCTCACTTAAGATGAAGGCTTACACAACAAAATAGTTTCTCATTTAACAGTTACTACACATGATGTCCTATGACAATGGTTAACAAACTTACAACCCATCAACAATATCCTTACTCAACCTTGGGCTCCCTATCACCAGCTTCCTTGTCCCCTTCTGCCTTCTGGCCCTTGTCACTGGACTACTGTAACTCATGAGTCCCATTTGGTTTTACGGGGCTGTCCACTCCCAGGCTGAATGGTGAACCTCGGAGATAACTTCTCCTCTGAGCTAAAAGGGTGTCTGGGGGCCATACTCTCAGGGTTTCTCTCGTATCCTTTAGGCCAGTAAATCTGGTCTTTTTTTTTTTTGAGTTAGAATTCTGTTCTACGTCCTTCTCCAGCTCTGTCCAGAACCCTCTGTTGTGATCCTGGTCAGAGCAGTCAGTGGTGGTAGCCGGACACCATCCACCTGTACTGGACTCAGTCTGGTGGAGGCTTTGGAGCTGTGGTCCATTAGTCCTTTGGACTAATCTTTTCCTTGTGTCTTGTTCCCTTCATTCTCCCTTGCTCCCAAAGGGATGAGACCAGTGGAGTATCTTACATGGCTGCTCACAGGCTTTTAAGATCCCAGACACTAGTCACCAAGGTAGAATGTAGAACATTGTCTTTATAAACTGTGTTATGCCGATTGAGCTAGATGTTCCCCGAGACCATGATCCCCACAGCCCTCCGCCCAGCAATTCAGTACCTCAGGGAGTTTTGATGTGTCTATGGGGCTTCCATGACCTTTCTTTATACAAGTTGTACTAGTTTCCCCTGTATTGTGTACTGTCTAAACCTTCACCAAAGATACCACTTATCTGTTGGCTATTTAGTATTTCCCCCCACCCCTCCCATCCCTGGTAACCAGCAAAGATTGTTATATTTTTGTGTGAACATTTTCATGGGTTTTTACGATAGAGGTCTCATACTGTATTTGTCCTTTTGTGATTGACTTATTTCACTCAGCATAATG
>NW_004443949.1:12111259-12145310 GCF_000243295.1 Trichechus manatus latirostris | reverse complement strand
GTTTTCTTATCCATTCTGTCACTCTCCATCTCTTTATGGGTGCATTGAGTCAATTTACATTCAGTGTAATTATTAATAGATGTCAGTTTGTTGCTGTCATTTTGTAGTGCTTTTTTTTGTGGTGCTGAAGTTTTCTTTGTTCTTCTTACTCTCTTGTGCTGAATTACTTTTGTTTGTGAATTTTTTTTGCATTTCTTTTGTTTTTGTTTTTGCTGAGACTTTCTATTTTTCCTCTTTTTTTTTTATGAGTATGTTTGTTAAGTTTCTTTGTGGTTCTCCATGAATTTTACCCGTATCTTTCTAACTTTGAAGCAGTCTACCAGTAGTTGGTATCACCTTGCCTTCCTCTCCATTAGTTGGTTTTATACCTATACTGTTTATTCCCTCTTTTATTGTTTTGATGTTGTTGTCACTTACTGATTAACTGCTCTGATTCCCTGTTGTATTTATTTTGGTTTTGGATAGTCCTCGAGAGGTCATTTCCTAGATTGGTATCTGGCTGGTACGATCATACGTCCTAGATTCTGCCTGTGAGCTGAAGCTGTTCGTCCTCAGATCGAAGAACTCCCTTGAATAATTCTTGCAAGTTTGGTTTGACTTTTACATATTCCCTTAATTTCTGTTTATGTGGAAATGACCTAATTTCACCATCATATTTGAACAAGAGTTTTGCAGGATATATTACTCTTGGCTGGCAATTTTTTTCTTTCAAGATTTTATATTTGTCATCCCATTGCCTTCATGCCTGCATGGTTTCTGCCGAATAATCTGAGCTTAGTCTTATTGTTTCTGCTGTGTATGTGACTTCTTGTTTTTCATGAGCTGCTCTCAGGATTCTTTGTTGGTCTTTGGTTTTAGCGAGTGTGATTATGATATGCCTTGGTGATTGTCTTTTGGGGTGTCTCCTATATGGGTTCATTGAGGTTGTTGGATGGCCAGCTTTTCATCTTTCATGATACTGGGGAAGTTTTCTGTCAGCAGTTCTTCAATGATCCTTTCTGTGTTTTCTGTTTTCTTTCCCTGTTCTGGAATTCCAATCACTTGAAAATTTTTGCTTCTGATTGTATCCCACATGACTCTCAGGGTCTCTTCATTTTTCTTTGTTCTTTTTTCTGAGTTTTCCTGAAACAGAGTTGTATCCAAGCGTTTGTCTTCAATTCCACTGATCCTGTCTTCCACCTTTTCAGAACTGCTTTTCACCCCTTCTATGACACTGTCCATTTCTGAAATCTTGTTGTTTATCTTTTGGATTTCTAATTGTTGTCTTTGTATAATTTCTAGTTGTGAATTTATTTTGGCATTTTGTTCCTGCATTATTTTCCTTAATTTTCCAATTTTTTGTCTGTATTTTCCATGAATTTGTCTATTTTTTCATCATATTTGTCAGCTTTTTGCCTCAGCTCTTGGAGAATTCTGAGTATTAAAGATTTGAATTCCCTATCAGGGAGTTCTAGCCCATTTTCTTCCACTGGAAAGTCATCTGGTGTTTTATTTTGGACACCTACTGGAACCATCCTGTCCTGTTTTTGTAAATGTTTTGTTATTGTCTGCTGTCTTCAGGGCATTCAGTAGTTATTTTTCTCATTTATTGATTGTACATTTGTTTGCTTTTTCCCTTTTTTTTTAAATTTTGCTGTGCCTGAGCAGGCCAGCTGTGTGTTCTTTGTTGTTTGCTCATTTGTGGGCACAATACTTTTTGCCTCCTTCTCCAATTGGCAGGGTCAGTCACTCAGATATGGTAAGGAAGGGCAGGTCTAGCTGAAGAGGAGTTACTGGGACGGGTTTTTTGTGGCACTTACTACAGCCACCAGGGCAGGTCGGTAATCAGTGCAAGGCAGGTTCCAGTAGGCCATGCCTGTGCTGCTTGGGTGTGTGAAGTCAAGCGCACGGTGCAGGTAGGCAGGATGTAGCGGGGAGATTGTTATGTGTGGAGCTAAGATGGATATGGGAGAGAGGAGAGAGGAATAGTAGCCAAAAACATACAAACAAAAAAGAATGCTAGGGGAGCTTGCCGTTGGAGTGGAGAGATGAGAGACTATGAAATGGAGAAAAACAGAAAGGGGAAGAGGAAGAAAAGAATGAATAAATAAAAATCGGAAAAGATTAAAGGATTGCAAACTTCCCAGGGATCTCACCGGTGCAGCTATGAGGTCTGGGGAAGTTGTTCTCAGGTGTTGCAGTACAGCCTGGCTAGAAGGCATAGAGATATACAACGCCAGGTATTCAGGGAACAGAAAGAGATGGAAGATATAGAGAGATGAATAACTGAGTAATGAAGAAGACAAAAATGGAAAAAGAGGGAAAAGAAAACAAAACAAATTTAAAAAAAAAAAGGAAGAAAAGCCCCCTCATAAAAACAGAGAAAAAAAAAAGAAAACAATGAAAAAAGAAATGCCCTCCCGGATCCCATTGGACGTTGTTCAAGCCAATGGGGCAGTCTCCCCGGCACGCAGCACCACCCGGCCAGAAAGGGCTCCCAACCCAAGAAAAATAAAATAAAACAAACAAACAATTCAAAACAAATGAACAAAAGCTCCGGGACCCTACTAGCGTGGCAGCCCATACCGGGAAGCAGCTCCACACTCAAACAGAGCCCCACAGTCCCCCAGGAAGAAGCAAAGATGGCACGCCGAGCCAGATATTTGAGTGAAAGGAGTGGGAGGTGGTGAGAGGTAAGGAAGAAATCAAAAGAAGCAGAAAAAAAAGCAACACCAGCAGCCAACAAATGGCACTCAGAGAGCCAGCTATTGCGGGCTGGTGGAATCCAAGCAGCCAGTGTTTCTCAGACAAGAGACTGTGTCTGTGGGAAGCAGAGGGGGCCGAGTGTGGGTGAAGAAGGGTAGGGAGTAGGAAAGCATATATCACAAATTACTGGAGCTCTGCAGCCCCTCAGGAAGAAGCAAGATGGTGCATGGAGCCAGGTATTTGAGCAAAAGGAGGGGGAAGTGGTGAGAGGTAAGGAAGAAATCAAAAGAAGCAGAAAAAAGCAACACCAGCAGCCAACAAATGGCACTCAGTGAGCCCGCCCGTTCGGGTGTGTGGACTTCAAGCAGCAAGTGTTTCCCAGACAAGTGATTGTGGCCATGGGAAACAGAGGAGGCTGAGTGGAGGTGAAGAAGTGTTGGGGGGGTGGGGAAGTGTATATCGCGAATTACTGGTTGTTTTGTCTCCCTCTGGAAGCTTCATGAAGCTGCTTTCTCGTACCCCATTTGCTTGTCTCTGATAGGAGTCCAAGATGGTGGATCCACACTGGAGGGGACCCCTGCATGAATCTCTCCTTGCTCTCCGTTCTCTGTCAGTTTTCTCACTCCATTTGGTGCTTGGCTGAGTGTTTTATCTCTTCATTTAATTTTTTAGGGTTTCAGGATTGTTGTTTTCTCTGTTCGGCTTAGTTTTTCGGATCTTTGCTGTGGAGGGACGGCATGGTGCTTCTGCCTAAAGCACCATTTTGCCAGAAGTCCCAGTATCCTCAATTCTTAAGTTTAAATTTTATATTGCAGTTTTCCCAAAGTTTTAGCATTAATGAACAATCTGGGTGTTCAACATACATGTAAATAAGTAATTTTATTTGGGTAGTATTTTGGAATTGATCATCCATCCAATAAAATCACAATTTCAGAGCATCATGGTCAAAATTCCTACTTGTAGTTTGCTTTTTTTGTTGTTTTCAGAAATTCATTATTTCAAAAGATTCATTTTTACTAGTTAATTCAATTTATAATTCTATGCTTCACTAGGGGTTTTGATCACTATTTATGTTCTAAATAATATCCTGAATTATATTTATGTTACTAATTCATCCCTATATGTATGTCTCAGTGAACTACTTTAGAGCTTACAGAACCACTCTTATGAGTTGAGGTTCAAATGCAACATTTTTAAAAACATATAATTAAAAATCTGTCAAATCTGTGAATAAATAAAAATTATTTGAAAATATATTAGACCGAAAATACTCAACCCGTTAAATGGAGATTCGGTGAGTCAAACTCACAAAACACTCCTTATATTATATATCTTAAGAATATGTTACATGGGATTTCTGTAGAAGTTCATAATAATACTCATAGTTCAATTCTGGAATGCATGTGACCAAAATTATTTCAACTCTAAATAATAGTAATCAGTGAGTCATTTGTAAGACAGCTAAAACCAACAACAGTTTATTACCAAATTTTAAAGATCACATATATCCTATTCTAGGTAGATACATAGGTATTTTCATGAACATATATTTGCAGGTAATTTATTTAGGCAGCTATAACACAAAGTTAAATTTTTCAAACCAACATGCAGTGAGCTAAGGTGCTTCTTTTTTTTACATCTAAAATAATTTTTAACTTTATTTCTTGTTGTAGACCTGTATTCCTGAAATGCGCTTGTATGTTTGCATTAGACAGACCTAAAATACTTTCTGTGTATAAACTTAACGCTATTCTTACTTCATAAAACTCACCTCCAACAAGTAATAATTATATTTTGGGAAAGAATAGATCTTTCATAGGCCCTTAATCATTTGTACAATGCTGCTCCGGATTCAACTGGCTATTAAAGGACTCTGCTATGCAAGTAATATGAGAAAGCAGAAAACAAACAAATAACTTTGAGTTCTCTGTAATCTCAAAAGCTCAATTGAGACAATAGTATTTATGGATAGTTTCTAGAATTTAGATAATCCAGGTATTACTGTAAATCCCCTAAAAAAATTTTTTATTTGTTTAAACCAACAAAACAGCCACATGTCTATGGAATTGCTTTATCAACTTTTGTAGAGAAGAAGTATAATATAATGGTTAAGTGTTTGAATTTTGAAGTAAATCAAACCTGAGTTTCAGTCACAGATCTACTTAGTGGATGAGTGACCTTTGTCAAGTTGTCTGAAATTTAGTTTCCTCATCTTTATGAGAATATAATAAAATATCACATGTAAGTCTCAGGGGGCATTGCCTAGATGTGAGTATAAACATATTAAATGTTAAGAATTTATTATTATTACAAATAGTTTTCCCTGTTGGGGGATCTTTGGAAAAAGTATCTTTGGTCTTAAAGAGAAGAACAATTACACGTTTCCTGAAAAAATGACTGTTTTACTATAGTACCTTGTGACTTTTGTAACTGATTTGTTTCTTTGTTTTTACTGTTATAATTTTAGAGTTATACATGTATCCACCTCTTGAAAACATTTTTGTCATTATGGCTACACTTTGTTCTTTTTTTTTTTTAAGTCATTTCACCTTTGCTTCATTTTTAAGTTTATTTTTAATTAAATGTATCTTATTACTGTTCTATAAACTGTCTATGTCAATGAGAAATCAGGAACCAATTCAGAAGCCACTCTATGCATTCAGAAAAAAGTGTTCTGGAAAAAGCCAGTTGGAAAAGCAGAAAAGTGATATTCAGGGAAGCTTCCACTGATAATCAGAGGATTTGACACTGAAGACTCAGATTGAAGCAAAGAATTATTGTTTCTCCAGAGCTAGTTTGTAAGTTTTTGCAGTTCTCAAGATTTTTCAAGAAGTTCTCACCAACTTCTCAAATTGCATTGGTGAAGTGTAAAGTTCCCAAGAGCCAAGCGGACACGTTGTAACTCCTCTCTGCCTGAACTTGAGGCTGCAACCACTTCCCAAGAATAACTACTTTTGCTTCACTTCTTCATTCCAAATTGCATAACTGCATGTCTTATTGGCAAACTCTAACTAGCAACCGCATACAGAGAAGGAAATTCTGAGAAACATAGTTCCCAGCTTTAGAAGGGAGTGGGGGCTGTGCCTAATTGGTATCAGGCAAGGGAGTACATCACCATAAACCCTGTTTTATGCATTCATTCAATAACAATCTAGAACATCTATAATGTGCTTGATATATATCCTGAACAAAATTCACATGGTTTCTGATATATGGGGGCTGAAGGAAGACAATAATCAGGCTAGAAGTTGTAAATGTGATGGGTCAGCTCTGAAGAAGTCCCGAGTGTTAGAAAATAAATTTACTGACGTAAATATCCTAGAAGTTGGGTGGGACAGTAGAGTTAGAAGAAGAAAAAGTCAGGGAAGACCTCTCTGAGCACAGGGTTTTAAACGAAAAACTGAAGGGTAACTAGGAGTCCAAATGCCATTTGTTATTTGCCAGGAAATCTGCATTCACTTCATTTTATTATTACAAAAATCCTGAGGTAGTTATGAGTGTCTCCATTTAACAAAACCGGAAACTTGCCTACAGTCTTCCAATAAATGGCATAAAGAAAAGTTGATTGAAGATTTTACTGATCCAGCAGTCTGCGTTTTTGCTGTTCTATACTGACTTCCACATCATCCAAAGTCATCTTAATAAATGCAGACAATAAATGAACAATATGAAGGCATATAATTAAAATTTGTTATTATAAGAATCCTAGGTAGAAAATTACAAAAAATTGCAAAAATAACTATACAAATTCTATGCAGTAGTTTATTTTAAAATGTAAATTCAGAAAAGGAGCATAGAATATAATAATAGAATGCAATTTAATTCTTGGTTCTATATGCAGTAAAAGAGAGAGAGAGAGGGTAAAAGGGAGGGAGTGAGGAAGAGAGTTTGGAAGGAAGGAAGGAAGGGAGAGAGGGAGGGGGAAGGAAGGAAGAAAGGAAGGATGATCTGCTTCCCATAAGATCATCACCATGCTAGGAGCTGGTGATACTAAGCTAAACGATTCATGATACCTGCCCTCAAGTCCTGAAAAAGAGGTAGATACGCAGTCAACAAGGACAGATGTTGTGTGAATGTATATATTTGTGCCATGTGAGGACACATTGTCTCAAGTGTCCTCCCATCTCCTTTTCTCTTTCAGCATGCTCTCTTCCTGTGAGTGTATCACTCAGTTTTTGTGTGTTTTTTGAGAGGCTTTCTACCAGCCTCTCAAATCCTTTTACTTCCATGCTATAGCCAGCCCACCCAAAATCCTTATTATCCTAAAAAAACACTCAAAATCCTATTCCAGTTTACCTGCTATGGTTTAAATACTAGAAGGAAAGAATCTGATATGAATCAGAACTAAGTTATGAATCACTTAGGTATGACTTAAAGTGTTAGACTTTCTGTATTTGTTTTTATATTAAAGAAATCACTTGTTATAACATGATAAAATTTCAGGAGAGTTATCTGAACAGTAAGTGTTTATGGACCTTGCTAATTACAGTCATGAAGCAAACTTACTCTCTCACTTAAACTTTAATCTGCATCACAAAATTATTAACCCAAATCAGCTAGACGAAATGACCCCATACTTAAAATTCAATTCTCTAATACACTGTCTAGAATCTTCATTTCTAGATGTACTTAGCACTGAGAACATTGAAAATTATAATTACTATATAAGTAAAAATAGATTGAGTTAAAATTACCTTACATATAAAATGGTTTTAAATAAAACATAAGTTAATAATAAAGGGAAATGTTCTATAAAAGTAAAACATTATACTAATTATAATAGTTAAATAATTAGTATATCATATTGAAACAAGTTAAACAGGGAATTAGATTCTATATCATTCAGGGTCTAACCAAAAAAACTAAACTAAGCCAGATAATTCAATAGAAGGACTTTAATATGTGAATTTAATTGCAACAGTTGAAGAGCTGAAGCAGCAGAGATGATGAGATATATCAAAAACTAGCAACAGTCTAAAGTGCTGCACCCACAGGACTCTAGGTCTGGAAAGAGGAGTTGAGGTTACTAGAGCTCAGGAGCTCAAGTTTCCTAGTGGATTCTAGAGCTGAGCAGGGACATCTCAAAGGACCCAGGATCCAGAACAGCGATGCAGTCACTGCCAGAGATGTGAGTTTAAGAAGAGCGAGAGAAAGGACCTTGGCTACCTCTAGCTCTTGTCCTCCAGTCTGCAGCCAGAATCTCCTAGTGGCTGAATTTAACTGAAAGCTTCTTCAAAAAGGATGCAGGAAATAGTTTACAAAAGATAAAGACAGTTCCTGAAACACAGAGAAGAGCGAGAAAAACGTGACGTCTCAAGAAAAACAAGTGACTAGCAAAGTGGTTTTTTGTTAATAATACCACAAATGGAGTTAAATATGTTTGAAATGAATTTTGTCCTTTTTCAAAATGAAAAGTCTATTTCCCAGCTTGATGAATCTATTTGCTAGCGAGTGACTACATGTTCAAGTGATTATAAGTAGCAGTCCACGCTGTGCTCCTCCATAAAAAAAAAAAAAAAAAAAAAAAAAAGCTTCCCATTGAACTTAGAATAAAAGAGAAAGTCATTACTCTTATCTACAAGGCCCTTCATGGCTCCTGCCTGCCCCGATGAGATCATGTCTGGTCACTTTACCCTCACTCATGGGATTCCTCTTTCAATCACTTCCAACACTAAATCTTTCTCTTTCTAGAACACAGCTAACTTCCTCTCCATCATAACAATGTTCTGCTCCAATTGTCTGGAATGCTGTCTTCACAGATATCCCATCATTGGTCTTTCTTAGCACTGAAACCTCAGCTGAACTGTTATGCCCTCAGAGAAGGCTACATATCTCTTCTATGCAAAGAAGTCTGCTGGTCAGTTTTTCATAATATCAAATCATTTTCTAGATAAATCACACCAAACCCACTGCCGTCGAGTAGATCCTGACCCATAGTGACCCTATAGGAGGGAGTAGAACTGCCCCATAGGGATTCCAATGCTGTAATCGTTACAGAAGCAGACTGTCACATCTCTCTCCCGTGGAGCAGCTGGTAGATTGAAACCATTGATGATTACGTGCTTAACCACTGTACCATCAGGGCTCTTGTTTTCTACACAAACCCAAAACCAAACTCACTGCAGTCAAGTAGATTTCAACTCATAGTGACCCTATAGGACAGAGTAGAACTGCCCCATAAGGTTTCCAAGGCTGTAAGTCTCTATGGAAGCACAATGCCACATCTTTCTCCCACAGAGCTGCTGAGGTGTTTGAACAGCCAGTATTTTGGTTAGCAGCCCAGCAGTTGAACAACTGTTCCCTCAGGACTGATTATTTTCTTCATACCAAAAACCAAACCCGTTGCAGTCAAGTGGATTCTGACTTATAGCAACCCTATAAAGACAAAAACCAAACCCACTGCCGTTGAGTCCCGTCTGACCCACAGCAACACTATAAGACAGAGTAGAACTGTCCCATAGAGTTTCCAAGGAGTGCCTGGTGGATTTGAACTGCTAACCAATTATCAGACATAGCTGTTAACCACTACGCCATCAGGGTTTCCACAACCCTAAGGGACAGAGTAAAACTGCCCAATAGAATTTCCAAGGAGAGGCTGGTGGATTCAAACTGACAACATTTTGGTTAGCAGATGTACCTCACTGTAGCTCTTAACCACTGCACCACCAGGGACTTACCAATCCCTGATCTCTTCTTGTTTATTTATTTATATATTTGATTATTATTATCTCCACTGGACTGTAATCTCCCTAAAAATAGAAACTACCTCTGTCCTGGCTTCTGAAGAATTCAATTTCTCGTATCTAAAAAGTACTTGGCACAGAAAGGATCCCTATAAGTATTTATTTAGTGAATAAATATGTAAATTGTTGTGTTTTCAGCCCCTACTTTGTTGTTCATGTGTGGTCCAACTCTCCTAAGGGAAGACATGATTTTGAAGTTATTTTTTTAGCTACCAGGCCACTGTATTTACCACGTTTACCCAGATCACATAAGTATTCTTTGTTAATGTTAGTATTTACCTAGGCTTCACCCTCTCCCTTTGCTTCTGGAATGAATATGGTCAACAGATTCTCCACATCCCACTCACCCAGATTTTCAAGAAATGCTTTATGGAGCCTTCCAATAGTGGAAGGCTCCGTAGAACATTAGATTCAGTGGAAAAAAAAAAAAAAGTGGTAAGCCTCATGTAAGTATTTTGAACTCAGTCAGCTTTTCAAATCCAACTTTCTCCAAAACTGACTGGAGTATATAGTGGTTGCTCAGCTATTTATAAATAGGTACTTGGTCTCCCTTTTGACTTTGCATCCACATTTGTTGAACTTCCTTGGCATATAATCTAATAGGGAGGAAGGATGAGTAGTAGGATGAAAATAATCCGTTGCCATCGAGTCAAACTCATATCAACCCTATAGGACAGAGTAGAACTGCCCCATAGGGTTTCCAAGGAGCAGCTGGTGGATGTGAGCTGCTGACCTATTGGTTAGCAGTCGAGCTCTTAATCACTGCACCACCAGGGTTCCAGGATGCAAATACACTCTCACTTTCCCCTAAAACTGATTATCCATTCAATTATCATCCAATAAGTATTTTACAATTCCTCTTTTTTGTGTAAAAGTAGTGATGTTATTTATTTAGAGACATAATTTAAGTTGGTAAAAAGTGTTTGCTATTCAGAAAGGTAAAATAACAAGATAGATATAGACCCATGGTAATATTAAGGAGAAGAAAGCTATGATAAGTGCATGAACTGCATGTCTTTTCTCTAGAATTAGCTGTTGTATGCTAATGCTTATATTTAAACAAAGTCTATCCTAAGACTTTTTTTGTTTTTTTTTTAACCGTTGTGATACATATGTTTAAGTTCTACGTATGGGAAAAAATGAAGCCAATATGGATTGAGCAACTATAGCTTGTTGTTTTCCCACCCTTCCCCACTCGGTAGTCTCTAACGCTGCATTTGGGTCCCACCTCTCTTCCCTTTCCATCTCTCTTAAACTTCTATTCTATTATCTTCATAGGAGCCCTGGCTCGTTTCCCACTCTTCTCAGCTCTGGCTTGTATCTTGTTTTCCTCCTGGCTCTACGCCCTGTTCCCACCATCTCAGCTTTTCCAGCTTCAGCTCTTACTATAATCCTCACTATACCCCAACGGTAATTCCAAAGCTACATTGTCTTCTGGCAAATATTCACACACTTCTCTGCCCAGTCCCAACTGCCTCATATGTAGAACCATTCAAATCTCAGAATTTAATGTCTAATTTTTTTTAACTCTGCAGAGATTAAACCTTTCCAAATTATTTTTATTATTGGAACAATTCTTAATATCACTTTGATTTCCAAATGCACAGTTCTTTGGGCCACACACCCAATAATGTCAAAGACTAAATGATGCATTTGAATTATGGTATTCTTTCCTTTCTCTTTCAATTCTGTATTTAAAAAAAAAAAAAAAAAAGAAAATCTCTTATTTTCTTGACCTAGAGGCTTTCAGTCAATTCCAACACTAAACTTTGAAGTTTCTCAGCCATAATGCCGTACCACAATCATTGCTTCTTTGTTGGGTGCTGTCAAGTTGATTCCGACTCATAGTGACCTTATGTATAACATAAAGAAACATTGCCGAGTCCTGCACCATCCTCACAATCATTGCTATGTTTGAACCCATTGTTGCAGCAACTGGTCAAATCATCTCATTGAGGGTTTTCCTCTTTTTCGCTGACACTCTACCAAGTACGATGTCCTCCAGGGATTGGTCTCTCCTGATAACATGTCCATTATAAGTTTGACAGTCTCACCATCTACACTTTTAAAGAGCATTGTGGCTGAACTTCTTCCAAGACAGATTTGTTTGTTCTTTGGAAATTCCACAGTATATTCAATATTCTTTGCCAATACCATAATTCAAATGCATCAATTCTACTTTCGTCTTTCTTGTCCACTGTTCAGCCTTCTCATGCATATGAGGCGATTGAAAATACCATGGCGTGATTTAGGTGCACCTTAGTCCTCAGAGTGACATCTTTACTTTTCAACACTTTAAAGAGATCTTTTGCAGCCAATTCGCGCAAAGGAATATGTTGTTTGATTTCTTGACCGCTGCTTCCATGGGCATTGATTGTGGATCCAAGTAAAACGAAACCCCTGACAACTTCAAACTTTTCTCTGTTTATCATGATGTTGCTTACTGGTCCAGTTGTGAGGATTCTTGCTTTCTTTATGTTGAGGTATAATCCATACCGAAGGCTGTAGTCTTTGAACTTCATCAGTTAAGTGTTTCAAGTCCTCTTCACTTTCAGCAAGCATGGTTGTGTTATCTGCATATCACATGTTGTTAGTCTTTCTGCAGTTCTGATGCCACGTTCTTCTTCATATAGTCCAGCTTCTCAAATTATTTGCTCAGTATACAAATTAAGTAAGTATGGTGAAAGGATACAACCTTTTCTGATTTTAAACCATGCGGTATCCCCTTGTTCTGTTCAAATGACTGCCTCTTGGTTTATGACAGGTTCCATGTGAGCACAATTAAGTGTTTAAGTTGAATGGTGCTGCATTCATCATCAAAAAGAACATTTCAAGATCTATTCTGAAGTACAGTACTGTCAGTGATAGGATAATATCCATATGCCTATAAGAAGACCATAATCATTAGTCAAAACTAAACTTTTCTTAACATATATCTAGTCCAAATATATCCAGTCACTTACCTTTCTATTTTAAAGTTCCTAACTACTAATAATCCAAGGACTTGGTGGTGCAATGGTTAAGAGCTATGACTGCTAACAAAACATTGAGAGTACGACTCCACCGGTTGCTCCTTTGAAAATCTATGGGGCAGTTCTACTTTTACTTGCCCAGCCAGCTCAGTCAGTAGAGCATGAGACTCTTAATCTCAGTTAAGCATTGCATTTTGGAGCCCTGGTGGCACAGTGGTTAAGAGCTTGACTGCTAACCAAAACTTTGGCAGTTTGAATCCACCAGCCGCTCCTTGGAAACTCCATGGGGGATTTCTACCCTGTCCTATAGGGTTGCTATGAGTTGGAATTTTACTTGACAGCAACGTTTTCATTTTGTTTTCTGTTTAAGTCCTAATAACAGATTTCCTTCCCAGAAAATTCCATTCTTTTTTCCATAGTTGTTTCTGGAAACTAGTACCTCTTCCCAGATTTTTTAATTACATTTTTATTTTTTATTTTGCAGTGGCCAACTCTAAACCAAAATACTCTTTATTGATTTTATAGAAAAGCTTGTGATTCTTGTCTCCTGCTCCTTTACTTCTATGCTCCTAGTCTCATATCCTCTGACCTGCAGAATTCAATTTCCCTTCTCCATTGATGTCCATACGCTTCATGGTTACCAAAGTTGTGCAATTTTTTCTCATGAGCTGCCAAAGGAAAATAAAATAAAAGTCTTTGTGTTTGAGAGTTTGTGATATGCCATGTCTTTAACAGAGTGGGCACAAGTCAGGAACCCCTCTTGCTTGGGTCTAAGGACAAAGAGCAGAGTCTCCTTATTCCAGAATAAGTAGAAGACTAAGCCAGAGGACAATCTGTGGCTGGGTCTACCAGGGGCAGGCTAGAGCTGCTGCGTGTTACCACCTGAGAGTAGTAATGAAATGAACTTGATAGATAAATACCTGAAGTCCTTCATTTCTCATGTGGGGTTCTAACTGCTTTCCCAAAAGTTCCCGGTGGGACTGAGCTTCAGTTTCCTTCAGGAATAGCCTTCCTGTTGAAGCACATTATATTGACTCCCATCCGTTTCCTCTCTCATTCCTCTACTCCTTTCTTGATGCTTTCTAATTCACTTTCAATATAAGTTATCTGCAGGCAAATTCTTGTGTCTGTGTTTGTTTCTGAACTCATACTAACACAGAGTAAGACAGCCATTCATTTCGTTTTCTCCCCATTATTCTGTTTCATACTTCTGCACTTCTGTTCAAGCCAATATTGAAATGATGGTTTAAAATCTGGAAATTGTGGGCAGGAATGAATACCCAGAGTTGTAGAAAAAGAAAGGAAGGAATAAATAAATAATTATTCTATTACTATTTTCACATTATGGTTTTAAGATCCCCCAAGCACTCAGCTGCTAACTGAAAGGTTGGTATTTCAAACCCACTTTGTGGCCCTGTGGGAAAAAGACCTGGCAAACTTCTTCACTAAAGGTTGCTCCCAAGAAAATGCTATGGCACAGTTTTACTCTGTCACATGAGGTTGCTATGAGTTGAAAATTATGGGAGCTAACAAAAACAAACATATCCATTATAACACACAAGCCCCCAGAGTATGACAAACTAAGAGACAGGTATATGGCAGGATTGTATCCTTTCACCTCACTTATTCAGTCAGGACAGGCAATGTTTCGTTCTGTTGTACATAGGGTCACCATGAGTTGGAACCAACTTGATGGCACCTAACAACAACAATAACGATTCAGTCTTTATGCTGAACAAGTAATCTGAGAAGTCAGACTATATGAAGAAGAATGTGGCATCAAGTTAAGGAGGAAGACTCAGTAACAACCTGCAACATGCAGATAACACAACCTTGTTTGCTGAAAATGGTGACTTAAAGCACTTACTGATGAAAGTAAAAGACTATAGCATTCAGCATGGTTTATAACTGAACATTAAGAAAACATAAATTCTCACAAATAGGTCAATACATAGTATCATAATAAACGGAGAAAAATTGAGTTATCAAACAATTTCATTCTACTTGAGTTAACAATCAAAGTCAGTGGAAGCAGCAGTTGAGTAATCAAATGATGTATTGCACTGGGCAAATCTTCTGCAAAAGAATTCTTTAAAAATTTAAAAATCAAAGATGTCACAACAATGACTAAGGTACAACTGACTAGTTATGATATTTTCCATCACCTCATATGCATGTGAAAGTTAGATAATGACAAAAGAAGACAGAGAATAGATGTGTTCGAACTGTAGTGTTAGTAAAGAATATTGAATACAATGTGAATTGAAAAAAGAATGAAAAATTCTATCTCAGAGGGAATACAACCAGAATGCTCCTTAGAAGCTAGAATGGTGAGACTTTGGCTCACTTATTTTAGACATGTCATCAGGAAATACCGATCACTAGAAAAGGACATCATGTTTGGTAAATACCGGGTCAACAAAAAATGAGAGAAACTCTCAATGGGACGGACTGACACAATAACCACAACAGTAGATTCAAACGTACCAACAATAATGAAGTTGACACAGGTCGGGGAAAGGTTTTCTTCTGTTATATTTAAGATTGCCATGAGTCAGAGCCAACTAAAGAGTAACTAACAACAACACATCTATTGACTTTATCATTCTAAATAGCTTAAATTTATTAATCATTAGGATTAGTTAAGACTAGAATTTTCAAAATATTTGTGGTCATATATTCTGTGGTCTTTTTACAGACGTTTAGAGCCATGTTTGCCCTTTTCAAGCAGAATTTGGTGCATAGATGGATCTTTCTAATATGCATTTTCTTAACGAATAGACATGTTGAGTAACTAATATGTGCCAGGCACCATTCTATGGACTTTATATTTGCACATTTGAGCTTCAAAATAACTACTTCCCAGATGAGTGAACTGAGGCAAGGGAATAAATAGCATGGCAAAGGGGTGACAGCAAACGACCTCTGCTCCCTGCCCAGCAGCCTCTATTTAGAACACATATACTTAATCATTATAGTTTACTATTTGTATATTTCCAATCAAATGAAGACTAACTTATCCAGAATAAACATCATCCACATAAAGATATTTTTTGCATAATGAGCTAACCACAACGACGAAAACAATCCACCTTCACTTTCGTTGTCAGGTAACACCTTATCAATGTGTTTGCAACAAAATGCCGTCATTCCGTCCTTTCATTGGTTTCCATAAAAAAAATCCTATCTCTATAAGAATTTTCTAATTGATTTCTTATCACTAAAGTTTTACGAGGTTATGTATAGGGATTTATGGAATTGCACAGTGTGCAGTCCCTGTATTGAAAAACGTATTCTACATTCGGGACCTTGATTTCACTCATTTTGGCTCATTTCTCCATGTCGTGCCCATCCCTACTGGGTCGCCTTGCCAAAATACGCTTGAAGCCTCCCATTCTTTGCATAAAACACACAGACTAATAATTTTACAAAAATACAAGGTTTTTCCATATATGTTTCCTACAGTAAATAAATAAGTCATAACAAAAACAAAGCACAGCAATAACACCAGCAAAACCCCTCAAAATGCTGCACTATAATAAAGGGAACTTGTATATATTGAGTACCTACTATGTGCTATACAATGTGCTGTGCATTTACATGTTATCTTATTCGGTTCTAATGAAGTTCCTTTGAGTTAGATAGCATTGTTTCCATCATACAGAAAAGGAAATTGAAGGACCTGAAAGATCTGCCCAAGTATGCGTCTCTTTTCACTCTACAACACAGGAATAGACTAACTGATGGATACTCCAAGTATAAAGTGCACCATAATTCTATATTAGACAGACAATTCTAGCTAATTTTCTACAGACAAGTTTAATTTTTCAAAAGCAAGTGGTATACCCACCCATTTGTCCTAACTTTTATTCCAGTGTTTTTACACTATATAAAAAATGTTTTATTCGCTCTGTTCTTTATAAATGGAAAACAAAAGTCCAGTATAAATTAGCCTATAGTATGATGATTTGCAAAATAATTGTGATCAATTAATACTCAATAGAAGTTGACTGGAATGACAAAAGAAATAGTAATCAATTCATTGAAGTATAGATAGAAACTAATGTTGCTAAACCAATAAAGCAGTATAATTTTTTTATGAATGCATAAGGAGAATCAACAATGCTCACAAACATGCTGCTATGTTGGGAATGACAAATTGAAGAAGAGTGGCCTCACGTTCATTGTCAGAAAGAACATTTTAGATCTATACCGAAGTACACCATTATCAGTGATAGTATAACATTATCAGTGATAGTGTATAATATCTGTCATGGATTGAATTGTGTCCCCCCAAAATATCTGTCAACTTGGCTGCCATGATTCCCAGTATTGTGTAACTGTGATTTCCTTTTGTGTTGTAAATTCAATCACTATGATTGTCATGGTTTGAATTATGTCCCCCCAAAAATGTGTGTATCAATTTGGCTGGGCCATGATTCCCAGAATTGTGTGGTTGGCCTCCATTTTGTGATTGTAATTTTATGTTAAAGAGGATTAGGGTGGGATTGTAACACCACCTTTACCCAGGTAACATCCAATGTAAAGGGAGTTTCCCTGTGGTGTGGCCTGCACCACCTTTTATCTCTCAAGAGATAAAAGGAAAGGGAAGCAGGCAGAGAGTTGGGGACCTCATACCATCAAGAAAGCAGTGCCGGGCATACATCCTTTGGACCCAGGTCCCTGCGCCGAGAAGCTCCTAGTCTGGCGGAACACTGATGAGAACGCCGAGAGAGAGAAAGCCTTCGCCTGGAGCTGACACCCTGAATTTGGACTTTTAGCCTACTTTACTGTAAAGAAATAAACTTCTTTTTGTTAAAACCATCCACTTGTGGTATTTCTTTTATAGCAGCACAAGATAACTAAGACAATGATCTAATAAAATGGATTAGCGGCAGTTATACTCATGAGGTATACAAGATTGGATAGTGTCTTAAGCCAATCTCTTTTGAGATATAAAAGAGAAAAGTGAACAGAGACACATGGGAACCTCATACCACCAAGAAAACAGTGCCAGGAGCAGCGCGTGTCCTTCAGACCTGAGGTTCCTTTACAGAGAATCTCCCAGACCAAGGGAAGGTTGATGACAAGGACCTTCCTCCAGAGCTGACAGAGAAAGCATTCCCCTGGAGCTGACACCTGGAATTTGGACTTGTAGCCTACTGGACTGTGAGTGAATAAACTTCTATTTGTTAAAGCCATCCACTTGTGGTATTTCTGTTATATCAGCACTAGATGACTAAGACAATATCTATACACCTACAGGGACACAAGTTAATATGACTATTATTAAAATTTATGCATCAAACACTGATGCCAAAGATGAAGAAATTGAAGATGTCTATCGGCTTCTGCAGTCTGAAATTGAATAAACATGTAATCAAGATGCATTCACAATTACTGGTGACTGGGATGTGAAAGCTGGAAACAAAGCAAAAGGGTGAGTATGCTGGAAAATATGGCCT
The DNA here is from genome assembly GCF_000243295.1 of Trichechus manatus latirostris. Taxonomy (NCBI): domain Eukaryota; kingdom Metazoa; phylum Chordata; class Mammalia; order Sirenia; family Trichechidae; genus Trichechus; species Trichechus manatus. The sequence goes on along the minus strand of NW_004443949.1, from coordinate 12,127,445 downwards.
TGCTGATAGAAACAATGCTGAAGATCACTTGACAGGATTTTGCAAGACTAACAATGTATTCACTGCAGATGCATTTTTGCAATAACATAAATGGAAACTATACATGTGGACCTTACCATAAAGAATACAAGAATCAAATCGACTACATCTTTGGAAAGAGACTATGGAGAAGCTCAATATCATCAGTTAGAACAAGGCCTAGGCCAAGCCAGGACACACCATCAATTGCTCATATGCAAGTTCAAGTTGAAGCTGAAGAAAATTAAAAACAAGTCCATGAGAGCCAAAATACTACTTTGAGTATATGCCACCTAGATTTAAGGACTATTACAAGAATATAATTGATGCATTGAACACTAATCATTGAAGACCTGAAGAGTTGTGAGATGATATGGAAGACATCATCCATGAGGAAAGCTTCATTAAAAAGACAGGAAATAAAGAGAAAAACAAAATGGAGGTCAGAAGAGAGTCTGAAACTTGCTCTTGAAAGTAGAGTAGCTAAAGCAAATGAAGAAATGATGAAGTAAAAGAGTTGAACAGAAGATTTCAAAGGCCAGCTTGAGAAGAAAAAGCAAAGTATTATAATGATATGTGCAAAGACATGGAGTTAGAAAACCAAAAAGGAAGAAGGTACTCAGCATTTCTTAAGCTGAAAGAAGTGAAGAAAAAACTCAAGCCTTGGGTTGCAGTATTGAATGAGTCTATGGGCAAAATACTGAATGACACAAGAGGCTTCAAAAGAGATGGAAGGAGTACACTAAGTCGCTATTCCCAAAAGAACTGACATAGGCTCAACCATCTCAGGAGGTGGCATATGATCAAGAACTAATTGTACTGAAGAAAGAACTCCAAGCTTCAATGAAGGAATTGGCAAAAAAACAAGGCTCCAGGAATTGACAGAATACCAACTGAGATGTTTTAACAAATTAATGCAGTGCTGGAGGTGCTCACTAGTCTATGCCAAGAAATTTGGAAGACAGCTACTTGGCCAATCAATTGGAAGAGATCTATATTTGTGCTCATCCAAAGAAAGGTGATCCAAAAGAATGCAGAAATTGTCAAACAATATAATTAATATCAAACACAAGTTAACTTTTGCTGAAGAGCATTCAAAAGCTGTTGCAGCAGTACATTGACCGGTAACTGCCAGATAGTCTAGCCGGATTCAGAAGAGGATTTGGAATAAGGTATATCACTGCTGATGTCAGAAGGATCTTGGCTGAAAACAGAGAGTACTAGAAAGAAGTTTACCTGTGTTTTATTGAATATGCAAAGGCATTCCACTGGGTGGATCATAACAAATTATGGACAACATTGCAAAAAAAATGGAAATTCCAGACCACTCAATTGTGTTCATAAGAAACCTGTACACAGACCAAAAGTATATTACATGATATAAAATCAATAATGTGTGTTTCAGGGTTGTATTCATTCACCATACTTATTCAATCTGTATGTTGAGCAAATAATCCCAGAAACTGGACTATATAAAGAAGAATATGGCATCAGGATTTGAAGACTTATTAACAACCTGCTATATACAGATGACACAACTTTGCTGAAAATGAAGAGGATTTGAAGCACTTGCTGATGATCAAAGACTACAGCCTTCAGTATGGATTAAACCTCAACATAAAGAAAACAAAAATCCTCATAACTGGACCAATAAACAATATCTTGATAAATGGAGAAAATATTGAAGTTGTCAAGGATTTCATTTTCCTTGAATCCACAATCAACTTCCATGAAAGCAGCAGTGAAGAAATCAAACAACATATTGCATTGGGCAAATCTGCTGCAAAAGACCTCTTTAAAGTGTTGAAAAGCAAAGAAGTCACTTTGAGGGCTAAGTCGCCCCTGACTCAAGCCATGGCATTTTCAATCTCCTGATACGCGTGCAAAAGCTGAACAATGAATAGGGAAGTCTGAAGAAGAACTGATGACTTTGAAATATGGTGTTAACTAAGAACATTGAATGTATCATGGACTGCCAAAAGAATGAATGAATCTGTTTTGGAAGAAGTACAGCCAGAGTGCTCCTTAGAAGTGAGGATGGAAGGCTTTGACTTTGGGCATGTTATCAGGAGGGACCAGTCCCTGCAGAAGGACATACTTGGTAAAGTAGAATGCAAAAGAGAGGAAGATCCTCACTGAGATAGACTGCCACAGTGGCTGCAATGATGGGCTCAAGCACAACAATAATTGTAAGGATGGTGCAAGATTGTGTAGTGTTTTGTTCTGTTGTACATAGGGTAGCTATGAATTGAACTGACTCGATGGCACCTAACAGCAATAATACAAAAAAAATTCTAAAATCTCTTCATCTTATTTTTTTAGTAACAACTGTACGGTATTATTGAGTGAATATACTTGAAAAATAATACATCAGGCCATACATAGTACATCCTGAATAGAATTAGAATTGAGCATAACATTACTAGATTATAATGAATCATAATTGTGTCCAAAACAAGTGAAAATGCAGTATAGAGAGTAGAGGTGTGTATGGAAAAAAATTCACCTTCACAATTATGTGATGACTTTATGAAGAATGGCACTAAAGAACAAAACTGTCAGAGTAAAAGACAAAAACAACATGAGCAGTCAGTCAAGTGCTGTTACTTAAAAAGAAAAGCACATTTTATACAATCAAATCTTCATTATTTTCCTCTGACCTACATTTTGTGCTGAATCATGCTCTACTAGTTTTTGAAGCCTGATGGTCTTTCCCTCAGAAGTTCTTTGCTGAATGGCTGCTTAGATGTAGATGTGACCATAGGCAGAAAGTTGACTTTAAAAGAGTTTTTGTACATAGTATATATATATATATATTTATATACACTATATATACAGGTGGTTCTTTATTCTATTTAGGGAGATCAAGAACTTGTTTGAATGCCTTAAAAATAGAAATATTTTACTCTATGTCATAGAATGAATCAAATATAAAGTAGATGTCCCATTATATATATAGATATAGATATAGATATACACAGGGAAAGGATTAAATAAACAACATGTGGAGTTTTAGAATATTTTAATTATTTTGATAATTACGTCCCCAGGAGAGTAATGCTCTGTATTTATTTTAAAAAAACTTATTATATTTTTATTTAATAAATTATGGATAATTATTACAAAAATAAATATTTTACAGTCATATTTATTTCTTAACAAATATTTTGAAAACTTATAGGTAACTTTTATTTGCAGACATTGGTTATTGTTTTATGCTATTTTAGTTACAGTGTACAAGTAAAAATTTTAATTAACTTTAGCCTGACCTAAATAAAAACTTAAAGATTCAAACAGAAACCAATTTTCCGTCTGGTTTCAGACTTGCAGGTTTAGACTGGGAGTATTCTTAGAGTTGAGGTGTTGGAACGCAGCTGACCCAGCAGACACTTTTACCATAGAAGGCCTGCAGTGTTGTATCTGGAAGGAGAGTTAAAGAAAATGGTGTGGATCTTAAATCGGGAGATAAATGGAAAACAAGCAATGAGATTCAGACCAGAAGGACTGGAACAAAGTTGAGTCCATCTTGGATGAACTGAAAAAAGCCATCGATTGCTGGAGTCACAGAGCTTCTTTTTATGTGAAGTTCAATGCCTGTTTATTGAAGAATAATAAGTCAAGCCAGGCACACAAGATGAATAATTCTCCCAGGACTGAAAATTAATATACTTATGTAATATGGTTCTAAATTGTTTGTATAGCCTAACATGCAGTTGCAGATTATTAAATTATCCTTCCTACAAATCATTAAATTGGATAATCAATTAGGTTGTGCCTACTTGTTGTATATTTGGTAACATCTTCTGATCACGTGTCCAGTATGTGTGCCCACAAGTGTGTATCCATGTTTGTTTTTTGACAATATATTTTTTTTGCTAAACTAGAAGAACTTTAGGTAAGAAGTACAACAATTTTCAAACCTTTCCAAAACTCAAAGTATAACTGATGCTTCAGGAAGATGTTCCTTGACTTTGTATCTTGACTATGTGTATCTACTGGCACATTATTATGGTTTAGATATGTTTGTACCTTATTTTGAGAAGCATGGCCAGGCTTTCATGAGAGTCTATGGGGAAAAGAATGAATGATATGTACCTCAGCAGGTTAGTTTCCTACTGAGATAGTATGACAAATACCAGGTGGAATGATATGTCAAATCCCCTTAGCATATATCCAAATATGTTTTTGATATGGGACACCATTCTTCCAGACTCACTTTTTGATTATGTTGTTCCTAAAATTTCCTCATATCTGTACTACCTTGTCCTTCCTCAATAACATTTCAGTGTTTTAGACTTAAACGTTTTTTCATGCTTCCATTCTCTTATGTTTTCAGTCTCTCCTCTACATGTCCCTATTAAATGCACTTAAATGAACATATTTAGCTGAAATACACATTCCTCACTTCAATTTCTTGGATGGTTTCCCATTTCCTACATCAGTATTCATCCTGCTGTGCCTTAAAGATTTACAGTAGTCCAAAGACATGTTTAGGATTATCCATACAAGACACTCACACAGCTCAAAAAAAATGGGTATATGCTTACACCTATAGTGAACGTATGCTCACACATATATAGACTCCAATAAATGATGCAAGTCCTCCAAACACATGCTCAAAATGAACACATTCGCAGATGCACATACTAACATATGCCCACTCTCACAATCACACATGTGCACATATTCACTCAGTGTGACACATTCTTGTACATACATAAATGTTTATATGCACTCACAGGCACGTGTAATACATGAACACAGATACACAGACATGCCAAACAGTAAATTTTATAAGGTCTGAGCAAATTTTTTTCAACTTTTTTTTTTTTAAATGTATCTTACATAGTGGAGACCTACATATTACTTTGCTTGAATGTCATATTATGGCATATTAAGGATTTTAGAACTTTGAATAAGGAGGACAGATTAACATTTTATTTTAATAACAATACAAATATTCTCTATTTACCTTTTTTATCATTTATCCCATCATTCCTCCTCTTTTACCAGCCTAAGCCCAAGATAAACTGTAAGACTCTCCATTTTTCATCTTAGCAACCCAAACCAAACCAAACCCATTGTCGTAGAGTTGATTCCATCTCATAGTGACCCTGTAGGACAGAGTAGAACTGCCCCATAGGGTTTTCAAGGAGTGACTGCTAGATTCAAACCGCTGACATTTGGGTTAGCAGCTGAACTCTTAACCACTGCTCTACCAAGGCTCTGACTTAGCAAAAGATGGGTGATTTTACTTATTGTTTTTCCCTTTGTCAGGATTATTACACACTCCTTTAACTACTGAATACTGGGTTTTCAAGATTCAGTTCAAATGTCACTTCTTCTGTGAAGATTTCACTAACTTCTCCAGATACAATTCATTGGTTTATTCCCCGTGCTGAGAAGAATTTATCAGTTCTTCACTTGCAACTAATTTGATGTTGGATTTCAGTCAATTTTGTTTGTTTGATTGTTTTGCTAGATTCTGAACATGTTGAGAACAAGCAAAAATAAGTTTTTTTTGGTAGCTGCTATGCAGAAGAGTACTTTTAAAAAGGTGTTTAATAAATATTTCCTAAAATGATGGGGCATTTCAAAATTTTCTCTTTAAACACTGTGTGGATTTATTTGTTAATCAAAAGTGTCTTTCCATTTCCAGAAGGTACCATATCAAGTATAGAGACACTGCATTTGTTATATAATGTTAATAAATAAGTCCCAGTGTAAACATGTCTTTTTAAGTCAATAACATAAAATTTCCTTAGGTGGGATTTATATACTGAATGATAGAACAAATACGGTATCTCCATACTTGAGATGAGTGAAAATCAAGATATAAAACAAAACATGTCAAAAATGTGAATATTCTCGGCTTAATGACTAGTTTTACAATTCAAATTAATATCTTTATCACTAATCAGAACAAGATGGCATTTACAACCTCTTTCATGGTATTTTTTCAATTTTGGAATGGATTTTTTTTTTTTTAAAAAGAATGAAGTTAGTGACTTTAGCATTAAAATAATTTAGAACGGAGACTTCATAACAAAAAACAGCACAAAAATGGGAAAAATAATGATTAGATTATGTTCTTAATGTTTTTCTTAACACATTTCTACAACAATAAAAATAGTATCTTAACTTTTTAGGCTTTTGAGGTCCAACACCAATAATCAAATATTCTAGCCCTGCACCATTTTTCTGAAACATTTTCACTCAATTATAAGTAGGTTGCAAGGATTTGAATAGAATTTAAAGGCAATCTAATTTATAAAATAGTTTTAAATCAGATCACTGCATTTATAATTCCACTGAAAATCGTGTGGCCTTGTAACTGTTTTGTTGTCTGTGAAAGCCTTTCAGAGCCCTTAATTCACTCTAAATTATCTGGCACACTATTTATATTCTCTAGTCAATGCTCTAAGGTCTCTTTGCTTTATTAAAACAAACAACATTCTTGCAAAATGGAATTACTGACATTACAAAGAAACTTCATATTTTAATCTTCCTTTATGTCGTTTTGCGAATAATAATTAAAAACTTTGTCAATGCAAAAACAGGCTTCCAGTGTAAATGAGTGATTTCCTCGCCCTCTATGAAGCTTAGATTTTCCTCTGGTGGAAAACATTCAATCAGTTAACATAAGCTAACTGGGGTAAAACTGGAATAAACTGGGGATTTATAGCATCATTCTTAAAATCCCTGTGCATCGGTTGTTTTTATGTAAAAATCATGCAGGAATGGCTGTGCCGTATTTAATTTTCAGCTTAATGATACGGGCAAAATCGTATTGAATTACATGGCTCACATCTTGCTAGCTTGGTATCCCTTTTTCCTTGACTTCTATGTAATGTGAAGGGGAATTAAGTCTCAGTATATAATTTTCTGCTTAGAATTGAATCTGTGGAAAGATCAGTCAATGAGAAGTTGGCTTTAACCACTTTATCTGTTTGTTATTTATTAATTCATATACATTTTTAAAATTACAGTCATTTCTGAAAAATAAATAATTCTGGAAAAAGAGGACCACATTTTATATTTTGGAGTAATAAAGAGCCTGTATCCAAATTCTGCAACTTAAGCCACTTAATGGCTGTTAAATTTTTGTAAAATTATTTTACTTGTTAAATCTCAGTTTTCTTTATTATGAAATGTGAGTATTAATGAATACCTCACAGTATTGTGGAGATTAAATAACCATGGTTTATCACATGTTTTGCAAAGTACTTGGAACTTGGAAAATCTAGTACTTTAAAGATTGAATAGGGAGTTTTTCAATAATAAATTCTTTAGAAAAAGCAAACTACATTTAAGTCAAGTAATACATAACAAATACTAACTCTTCTGATGTATTGTTCTTAAGTAAATGTTTTATATTTTGTAATAGAATAGAAATAGACAATATTTAAACATTATGACCCAGAAATTGCACAGATTTGCCCACTTACATTTCATTTTCAGAATTCAGTCACTTTTCAACACCTATTCACAACAGCTGGGAAATACAGAGTTTAACTGAGAGGCCATTCACCCAGCTCTAAGCGTCAAGTCGTGTTCTCTTACAAAATGAGAAAGCTTATACTGGTTATCTGGGGATAAATATAAATCTATCGCATAACCTCCTTACAGTTATTCTAATGAGTGTATAATGTAATTTTATTTCTCCCATCCTATTTTACATTTAGCCTTGGGTATAATTTGCTCCTTTTTCTTCTCCTTGCCTTGTATTTGCTGCCTTATTAAAATTCTTGTTCTTCTTCTCTGTCTTCTTTTTCTTTTTTTTTTTTTTTTAATCTCACCTCCTCTATTCCCATTTCAGCTAATTTGGATGTTCCAGTTGACTGTTCTTACCACCAGTCAATCTCATCTTCATTCTTCCTTCTCATGTTGACTACCACATTGCAGGCTGCCCCACTGCATCCCGGTATCTCTGCACAAGCATCTTTTTATTCGCCTCTTGATTTGTACACAGGTAGTTCTGCAAGAGCACCTAGAATGCTCTGATTTCTTGGCACTTCTGTCATGATATTATTTGTAGAAAAAACTTGTTCTATATGTTACTATGTGCTCACTAACAGCTCCTGTGATAAAACCTACCTGAAAAAAAAATTCCGTTAGAAACCTCTGCTTTCTCACTAGATAGTGCACAAATTCAAAAAAATTAGCTTAGTTTGAATTACCCATTGACAAACCAATGACTCAGCTTTGAATCACAGTTAGAGGTCGTATAGGCACCCCTCCACACACACTCATCTTCAAGCATTCTATGTGTATGCGTTGTGTAAGTATATGATATGCATAGAATTTATTTTGTTTTATCTAAGATGGATAGAAATGAGTTGTGTTTTTTTGTTTTCCCAAGCTCCAGATTTTATTCATATTTCCTCAGATTTTTCCTGTCTTTTTTAAAATTTTATTTTCAAGATCCCATCCAAGATACCACATTACATTTACTATTCATGTCTCCCTAGGCTTCTCTTGGTTGGGATATTTGCTCAGTGTTTCCTAGTTTTTCATGACTGCAAGGAAGCAAGAGCAGTTTTCACTGCCCACCATCAGCATGGACTTCACACTGAATTTGTATTGAAAGAATGTACCCTAGGGCAAATAGACCCCCTGCCCTAGTGCCTTGGTGGTAAGGTCCCCTAGCCTGAGTATTAAAGTATATGACTAACTATGTAATTGCATGCTGAAAAGATCTAATCTTAGATCACAGAAATGGAGAGAATATATTTCCTTTGACATCATGAAGGCTGACGACAAGACCATCACGCACTCTGAGCCCAGAATTTGTGAAGTGGAGCCTCCCTCTTCCTCCCCTTCCCCTTTTCCCATTAATGCAAATCCCTCTGCAATAAGGTACACATAAACTCCAGGGCCCTTTGTTCCTTTGTTTTCTTCACCTACAGTGCATAGAAGGTCTTGAGATGAAATTTACCCTCTCCTCTCCATTCCAGTTGCCATGTAAATAATTAAATTTTATGAAAATGCCACTTAGTAAATGTCAATTATTTGCTGAGAACTACAGCCCTGGATGAACTTACTTTCATTTTTCATTCTTGGCTCACTGCAATGACAACAGTTCTGAGGATTACTGGTGAGGTATTTGGAGGAATGTTTCTCAATTAAAAGTTAAAATTTAATCCTCTTAATCCACCTCCCCACATGTAATCTTCTTCCTCTTTCCATATTTTATCTCCCAGAGCTGGTTATTCTGATGTGTCCAAAGAACATGTTTGCAGTTTGTATGAGTTCTTGTAAAACATATAAATGAAAATTTTACGTTTCATCAAAAGCACCTTATTTCTTTTGTGCTTCGACTTGGATAATATCTACTAATCTATCTTCTATTTCAGTTTTCAGCTCTTTTACTGTGTCTAACTTACCATTAAACCAATATTTTGAGTTTTTAGTACTAGCTATTGGATTATTAATTTCTGGAATAATTATTCAATATTTAATTAATTTTAGATTCCAGTTCTACTGAAACTCTCCAACTTGTCTCCTATTGTCTTGAACATGTTAGTCATAAGTATCTTAAAATTCAGAACTGATAATTCTGATATAGAAAACATCGTAGATTTTTAAAATATTTCTTATTTTATTCTTGCTCCTGTTATGCCTGATAATTTTTATTGTATTAAAACAAAAACAATAACTTGTATTTCAGAATACTATTATCTTTCACCAGGGATAATTTATTTTTGCTTCTGCCATGCAGATTGAGTAAGGTCTGATCACCTTTATCCTGTCAGGTATTTAGGGGTTTTGAGATAGATTTCAGTATCTGTGAAGCCTAGCCTATTTCCAATTTACTCATGTGCCTAAAGTGCAGCAATTTAATTGATCCAACAACTAAGATGCTGGGTATGTTCTAATTCCACTTGTTATGAATTGAATTGTGTCCCCCCTAAAATATGTGTTGTAACCCTAACCCCACCACCTAGGTATATAATACCATGTGATAAAAAGATTTTCCTTGCTACGTTAAGGAGGCGTATTTGTGTAGGATGTGTCTTAAGTCAATCACATCTGAGATACAAAAGGAGTAGTTTAGGCACAGAAATGAGCAAGAAGAGATAGTGGAAAATAAATGCCAAGGCACATGATGATCTTCAAGGAACTGAGGAACAGAAGCTGAAAAGAGACAAGGATCTTCCCCTAGAGCCAAAAGAGAAAAAGTCTTCCCCTGAAACTGGTTTGGTTATTAAGAGTAGAGGCTAATTTGGGCTTCCAGGCTCTGAAACTGTGTGAAAATAAATTTCTGTTTGTTAAAGCCATGCACTTGTAGTATTTCTGTTTTAGCACCACTAGCAAACTAAAATACCTGAACATCACTGACAAACCTGAACTGCAATTAATTTTGCTTTTCACTTTGTACCTAACACAATTTCTATTTGTTTTCCCAGCCTCTTAGTCAACATTTTCTTTAAAACTGCCCACTTCTAATCCGGTGTTAATTCTAAATCAGCAAACGCCTCTGGGTGGAAAGCAATACAGAGAGCTAGACCCAGGTTTTACGTTTTCATTTTCTTCAGAGGTTTAGTACATGAAGTCTGAAAAGACATTTTGGCCACGTGCTCCAAAATTCAACTCTCCAGAACCCAAGAGACTATGGAAAGTTATGCTTGTTTATCGCTTTCCACACAGCTTTCTACTCACACTAACTTCTTACAAACAGTGCTACTTACTAGCTGTCAAAAAAAAAAAAAAAAACAGGTCCCATTGAGTCAATTTTGACTCATAGCAACCGCATGCGTGTCAGAGTGGAACTGTGCTCCCTAGGGTTTTCAATGGCTTTGACCTTTTGGAAGCAGATCTTCTTTCCTCTGAGGCACCTTTGAATGAGTTTGAACCTCCAAACTTTTAGTTAGTAGCCCAGTTAACTTAATTGTTTGCACCACCCAGGGACTCTTCGTCATCTTAACTAATGTAAAATTTCTCCAGTATCTGTTTTTTAGCAACAGCACTATCAACAAATGCCTGGAAAAAAATGGTGGAGTAGCAGGTTAAGTTCATCCCAATTTGCTTCTTTTATCTCTAGAGTCTATGTCCCTCACATTCTGGCTGCCTGTGTAGTCAAACAAATTTACTTGTTGTTTTTAAAGGAGTTTGTCTTTGTGACCAAATCAGATTACCTACAAGAGGAAGTTCTTCACCTCACATTATTACTTGTCTTCAAGGCTTTATGCATGTTGCTCCTACTATGTGGAATACCTGGCCCAAATAAGTCATCTAGGTGAAATTTTCTAAATTATCAAACTCAATTAAAGTTTCATCATTAGGGATTTTCTTTGACTTAAATTATGAATAAATGCCCCATCCATATGCTATCACAAAACCCAATATAGATAGTTCTTGGTGTAAATGATTATAATTACTAACAACAAACTGACCAGTTGTCTTCAAGTCAGTCCTGACTCACGGCATTCCCATGTGTGCAGAGTAGAGCTGCGTTCCACAGGGTTTTCAAGGCTGTGACCTTTTGGAAGCAGATTTCCAGGTTCTTCTTCTGAGGGGCCTCTGGATGGGTTCAAACTGCCCTTAATCATTTGTGCCACCCAAAGACACCTAAATCGTTGTAATTACCCTTTATCTTTTCCTTGAGAGCAGGATATTATATATTATGTATTTATATGTACATAGATATGATATATGATATATCTCCATATATATGTATACATACATATATACATACACGTACACAGATATATAAATCCCTTCTCTCAAATAAAACATAACCAGGAATTAACATTTACACCAAGAATATCTCGGGGAAAAGATAATGAGTAATTGTATTCAGATATGTTATAGAATATATATACATGTATATCTGTACCTTATATATATGTTAGATAGACAGATAAATAGATAGCTATAGGTATATATAGAGAGATAGATATAACTTATTTCAGTTATGCTAGCATGTTGCCTGGAATAATGTATATCTTAGAAATGTTTTTGAATTCATGATCTTAGATATATTAGAAGGATTATGGGGAAAAAAATGAGCATAGATATCATTAATAATTTTAGAAAAAATAAAGTAACTGTCTGACAAAATTAAAATAATTTCTACAAAAACTCCATTTACCATCAGGGAACATTTCAGGCCCGATAGATTAGGACATTAATAGTTATACACACAATCTGTTGTTCATTAAACATTTCACCTGAGCAGATACTTAAGCTCACCTGTAGAAAATAAGACCAATCATTCTAAAATATTCAAGCCTCCTAAGGAGATATGACTGCAGGATCTCATCAGCTTGTAGAAAATCATTCTAATGAGCTTCAGGAGTGTTGTTTTCTTCTCTTTCGTGGCTTGATAATGCTCCAACCTATTACTTGTATTTAATTATAATCCATCTAACAAGTTTTTGAGTTCTTTATGTTTTATGTTTTTGTGTTCTAGTTACTGGAAGATATAACAGTGAACAAACAGTAATAGAGAAAATAAATGTGTAAAGCTCATAGCGTAATAGAAGTTGATATGGCTTTAGGGAAAAAAATGAAGCAAGGATGGGGGCAGGGAAGCCTCATTGAAAAAGTTATCTTTAGGCACCATCAAGTCAATTTTGACTCACAGTGAGCCTGTGTGACAGAACAGAACTGCTCCATAGGGTTTTCTTAACTGCAGATAATGAGATCTTTCTCCTATGGAGCCTTGGAACCACCAACCTTTCAATTAGCAGCAGAGTGCCTAACCTTTTGCATCACACCAGTCTTCTTCACTGAAGAGGTACCAGCTGAATAAAGACTTGAAGAAGAAAGTGAGTTACATGGATATACGGGGGAAGACCTTTCCAAGAATAGACAAAAAAACCCAAACTCAAACCAGCTGCCATGGAATCGATTGTGACTCACAATGACCCTGTAAGACAGAGTAGAACTGCCCCATAGGATTTCCAAGGAGCCTCTGGTGGATTTGAACTGCTGAACTGCTGGCTAGCAGCTGAGCTCTTAACCACTGCACCACCAGGCTTCTCCAAAAATACAGAATAAGAGAAAAGCTCTGAGGATGGAATTTGCCCTGATAAGTGCAAGAAAGGATGTCAGATTGGCTGGAACAAAGGGAACAATGAGAAATGCAGTTGGAGAAAAGTTTAGAGAAATAACAGAGAAAGGCAGGAAGAGTTTGGCAGTGGGGGTGAGGGAGTTTCTGTAGGGCCTGGTGGCCCATTCTAAGGTCTTATGCTTGTTAACAAAAATGGAAAATAAGAGCCAAATTAACAGACTCCTCTTAATGCACAGGCAATTTTACAAAGGTCACTGACCAATGTGGAATGTACCTAGGAATAGATAATAGACTCAAAGCAGATATAGTGACAGACATAGGAAGCATAAAATCACTCAAACCCCCTTTGTGACAAGACATCTGTTAATCATGAATTTGCTTAAAGATTATCTTGTTCAAAGAATTTACCTGCTCCAAAAATAGTTTTTGCCCTAATTTCCTAAGAACTCGAAATCTTTAGAGTTTTCTGAGTAATTGAGGCATCTTGGTTGTGCTAATGAATGAAGGCTGGTAAGACCATAAGGACTACCTAGCAGTGGTGGCACAGTGGTTAAACTTTCAGCTGCTGGCTAAACATCTGGCAGTTGGAATCCACCAGCCACTCTTTGGAAACCCTATGGGGCAGTTCGACCCTGCCCTGTAGGGTCTCTATGAGGTGGAAGTGACTTGACAGCAACGGGTTTGTTTTTTCAGTTTAGCAGTCTCAGGAAGGAAAAGCAGCGTATTTCAATGATGTTAAGATTAGCCATTGGTTAATATTCTAATCTATTTCTTCCTTACCTCCTTAAAACCTCATTGTAACTGGCCTAAAATGCTCTTTCCTGTTTTTTCAGAAGAAAGCAATCTCCCTGTATGCATGCAGATGAACTGCTCAGATAAACCCTATGTACTATTATTTCTTTGTAGTTCAATTATTTTTGACACACTTTTCATCTGAGATAGGAGTTGGCTTTGAAGAGTTTGAACAGAGGTATGACATGACTTCAATGACATACTAACGGATATATTCTGTGTGATGAATGAACTGAAAGAAGGTAAAGGCAGAATCAAGGCTACCAATGACATGGCAGCTTCAACAATCCAGCAGACAGATTACTGCATCTTAGACTTGGGTGGTGGCTCTGGCGACGAAATAGCAGAGGTCAGAACTTGGTTGGGGAAATAAAATTAAAAACAAAATCTACTCCCAACCCAGTAAACTTCTCCACAAAAATAGAAGAGAAAGAAAAGTTTTATTATTGAAATAAGCGTTAAACCAAAAGGTGATGCATCACAGGTAATCCACAATAAGAGATTGCAAAGACAACAAGGAATCCAACTCTTTACGTAAGTGGGTACAAATCATTACATTCACGTTTAAGATAAAATTCCAGATTCTCTAACATTTTCATGGCAGGATACCTGAAGTTATGCTCATCTTTTTTTTTTCAGTAAACTGGGAGGTAGTGGGGTGATTATCCTTGATGATTACATTTCAGAAGAGATGAATCCTATGTTCTTGAGGAGACATCCTTGGTTTGCATACATTTCAAAGAGACAGAGGAAGAATTTACAATTTCAAGTTATCTACAGTGAATTCTGAAAGAACAGAGGAGGGGAGTCTCTTCCCTTACTTTAAACAGGGAGAATTAAAACCTCTTATTTTCAATTTTTATTTGTCTTTACAATCTGAATATATTTTGAATAAAAAGCAGACAGGATTTTCTGACGGATTACACGTACAGTGAGTCGGAATTGACTCAAGCATAACAAGCTTGTTTTTGGTGAGAGAAAAAAGGGGGAGGTTAAGGGTTATTCCATATTTTTGTCTGAACAATTGGAATAGTAGAGTTGACATTAATTGAGATTGAGAAAAGTTTTGGAGAGGATAGTTTGGGTGGGAAACTTAAGAAGTTTGTGTTTAAATGTGTTAATATTGGGGTTCCTAGTAAACAAAAAGTAGAATTTGTTAATAAATAAGTAGATATAAAAAGCTGTACTTCAAGGGTGAAGAATTGTCTTAAAGCATGAATTTGGGAGTAATAAGCATAGATATCAATAGGGTAGCTACGAGTCAGAATCAACTCTCAGGCAATGCATTTAATTTTGGGTTTGAAAGCACAGAAATGGCATTTTATGATATTTGCCTGGATGAGATCAGTGGAGACAGTGAGTGTAGACAAAGCAAATTTCAGATTTCATACAGATGAAGAAAAACCAGCAAAAACAAACAAACAAAGGAAAAAATGAATGGGATAGGTGAAAAATCAAAAGAACCAAGTGAAGAAAGTATTTAGAGGAAAAAGATGTGCACAGCTATGTCAGATACTGCTGACAGGCTGAGTGATGAGTACTGAAAATCATTACTGGTTTGACAAAAGAGTTTTAATTTTCCTGCAATCCAGATTTCTGGCTTTCTTGGAACTTGGAGTAACCCACACAGGTCATTGCCCGTAGGTGCCCATTTGAACCTTAAGCCTTGAAAAAATTGGTTCCTAAAAGCCACCCTTGAGTTAAACAATGATTCAGATAAACTAGTAAGGCCATTTTCCTTTGGGCTTTGTGCTCTTTTCAAGATTTCACTCAGTTTCGCAAAACAGACCCCACAGGTCAGGCTAGGAGGTATGCTTAGGGTAAATCAGTAATTATGTTAATAATTCTTTAAGACAACACAGTATGAAAATTCTTCCTGACCGCAAATTTATTTATCAGTTCTGTTCCCACCTTTTTTTTCCATGGCAATGACAATAAGATTTGGTATAAGAATCTTGGAAGTTCTTCTCACCTTCAAAGCATTTTTGACACTCTAGTCGAAGTGTTAAACCCCGATTTGCAAATATTAAATTCAATAAGGAAACCCTGGTAGTGTAGTGGTTAAGAGTTCAGCTGCTAAAAAAAGGTTAGCAGTTTGAATCCACCAGACGCTCCTTGGAAACCCTATGGGGCAGTTCTACCATGTCCTATAGGGTTGCTATGAGTTGGAATCGACTCTACGGCAACAGGTGTTTTTTTTAAAAAAATATATTCAGAGGACTCCGGCAAGATGGCGGTCTAGGCAGAAGCACCACGCCGACCCTCCACAACAAAGATCCGAAAAACTAAGCCAAACAGAGAATCAACAATCCTGAAACCCTAGAACATCAAATGAAGAGATAAAGAACTCAGCCGAAC
>NW_004443949.1:12095585-12103355 GCF_000243295.1 Trichechus manatus latirostris | reverse complement strand
AAAATGAAGCACACTGGTGCATTTTAGAAAGCAATTTCTGTTTAGTGGTCAGGGTTGAAAGACAGAAGTGTAAGTTCAAGAGAAAACTGGAGGAGAGAAGGTGTAAATATGAGTATGGAATAAATAAACACGAATGAGTCAATATCTGGAGTGGGAAATAGGGTGAAGCATATCCGCAGATATCTAAAACTTGCATATCAGTATCTTAACACAATACAAATGTATTTCCCAGTCACCTAAAGTGCAAATAATAGTCCTGGTTCAGTCCTCATTTAGAACTTCAGATTCCTTTTTGTTCAAATACAGAAAGGGAAAGATCACATTAAGAACATACTACTACTTACATTTTATGAGCAAAAATGATACATCATTTCTGTTCACATTTCATCAGTGAGAACAAGCCACATGGTCCCATATATTGCTAGAGAGGCTGGGAAATGTAGTTCAGCTATGTGCCTGGAACGAAGATGGAGTGGGTTTAGAAGTTTGGTGCAGCTCATAGAGTTCGCCTCCATATAAAGATAGTTTGTGTTTGTTTAATTTCGTGGCATTTATTTTTATAATACAATCTTTATTTTAGAACAGATTTTGATTTATAAAAAATATTGTAAAGTTAGTACAGAAATTCCTATATACTATCTAGTTTCTCCTATTATTAATCTCTCATGTCAGTATGGTATATTTGTCAAAATTAATGAACCAGTATTTCTATATTTTATTATCTAAAGTCCATACTTGATTCAAACTTCCTTTATTTTTACTTAACATCCATCCATTTTTCCAGGATCCTATCTAGGATACCAGATTACATTTAATCATCCTGTTTCCTTAGACTCCCCTTGGGTGAGACATTTTCTCAGACTTTCAATGTTTTTGATGACCTTGAAGGTTTCGTGAAGTCCACCTGACATTTTTGTAGAATGTCCATCAACTGTGTTTTATCTAATGGTTTTTCTCGTGATTAGGCTGAGGTTATGAGATTTGGGGAAGAAGGCTACAGAGATAAAATGTTATTGATATAACATCATCTCAAGGGTGCATACAATCAACATGAATTTTCACTGTTGATATGAATCTTAATCACTTGACTGATAAACCTTCTTTGTCTAGCTGATAGTTATGTTTCCAACAGAAGAAATACTAGTATATGTGTAAGCTATTTGACAAAATAGAGACGAAAGAAGAAGACGGACGATGCAAGAGAATTATAGGAGATAATATTGACCTAACCCATATATGGAAATTTTGGCCTTTGCCAGAAGCAAAGATGGAGCTTTCTGAGTAACCGGAGTGGAGGCAGTGTGGGACATAGATACGGGTAAATAAGTTGTGGTAGTGGTAGTTTACGGAAGTTCTTTTTAGATGTCTTCCGCCTTCGGCAAGGGAAATACAAAGCAAAGTCATCAAATGAGAATGAAGAAGAGAGACAGCATATGCAATTTGAAGGCAATAAATTGCCCGTCAAGTGAATGGGCATATCAGTATTTGTGTGCCTTGAATTTAGTTGTCTCACATAAACTTACACATACATGTGTTTGTATATTCAAAACTAAAGGGCAAAGTGAATCACAGATAGTTTTACTCCAAGTATTTTTTTAAAACTCTATATTTCTGTCTGTGTTTATAAGGAGCATCTTTGTATGTCTATGTGTGTTTTACAAAGGCTTAACTTGATCTAATGACAGTAATCCAGAAAATTTTCACCTGTGAACCTAATCAAAAATGAACCATTGACTCGTGTCACGAGGGTTCAGGTCTGTAAGAGAAAAAACAAAAACAAACAACAACAAAATTCCACATGTATTAAAATAAAGATCAAAAACCAACTCCTACATTACCACGCAGACATCCACATCCAAACACTGTGGAAGGAATACTGTGTGCGTATAACCCATATCACCTCATATATCTTTTATCCATATATATATTTACACATTCATACTATATCAAAGTATCACTATATGGTGAAACTTTTTACAGTGATATATCAAATTATTTGAAAATTGGTATCTAGTCCTTATTAAGAAGTTTTAATTTAAATTTATCTTCACTTTTGAAAAGCATACTTTTAAATCACTTTATTTGACATTAAAATGAAAGCATATGGTTATCATGACTTCTGGAAAATTCTTGACTTTTCACATGGAACGTCTGTTTCACAAATGAGGCTTCAGATTCCACACTCATATAGTTTTCTGCTTTTATATGAAAGAAGCTGTTTTTAAGGTGAGGTTATTAAAACTGGAAGTGAATCAAGCAACTACCATAGCTTGAGCTTCAATTTATAAACCAAAATAAACTTCAAGGATAAGACAGATTTTGCTTTGTCTACTTGACTAATTGCAATAATTGTTGGTAAATTTAGTCCTTTTATCTTAAATCATTATCAGGCACATGAATTTACTCAGAGGTCATATATACTTTCTTGTTGTTATTTTATCTTTGAAATTCCTTTATTCTAGGGAATAAAATATATCTTGCAAAGCTTAACCCAAATAATGAGATTTTGAATTTTTTTATTGGGTATTTCAGAAATTCAAGCTTTTTAATATTACCACTTCAGGATATATATAAAGATAAACATCTTTAATCGTTATATATATATTTATTTATTAAAAAGAATTAACATGTTTAGTTACTTTATTTTGTACATTTTTACTTTAAAATCATTTTCTTTTTCCATGAAGTAAACTATATTAATATGTTTTTCATGAAGTCAATTATGTTACTTTCGTGAATTAAAGTATATTAGAGAAATAAGAATATGCTAACTCGCTAACATTAAAAAAAAAATTAACTTAAGAGATAACAGTATGAACTTGTGATAATAGCATGTCCCTCTTTGGGACAAGGGAGCTTCGTGCTGGGACTCCTTCCAGACCTTACCCTATGTATCTCTTCCTTTGTATCCTTTTTGGTTATAATAAATCTGTAGCTCTAAGTATGGTGTACTCTCTGTGAAATTCTGTGAATCATCTCAACAAATTAACAAACCCACAAGGACAGTGAGAGCCAGCAGGGACTGAACTTGCCTGATTAGAAACCTGAAAAAGGAAATTCTTCTAAATCGTGAGCTCTGAGGTAGCTTTTGGTGGGTAGAGTCAGAGAGAAATTCTACCACTTGGCCAGTTGGTGATGAGTATGGAAAGCCAGAAAGTAGGACTGGGCTCATCTCCACACTTTGAGGATTGGATTCATAATGATCCTTACTTACCACACAGTTAGCAACAAAGGTAGAGTTTATCTACTTTGTACCTTGCTTAGTGCAGTTGCCCATTCCAATTGCTCAGAATTGTCTCTCAGTTATGTCTTCCTATGCTCCATTCCTATTGCCACTGCCTTAATTTTGGACTTCGTCCTGTCCTAAAACATCTGCCTCAAGAACTTCACATGCATATCAGCCACCAGTCTGGGCACTTTCCAAAGGTCTTAATTATGCTTATCTCACCTATTAGAATTAATTTGTATTTTGTTTATCTTAGAAGACAAAACATTAAAAAAAAATAAGTCTAATACAATGAGCTGTTTAAAATAAGGAGACTTTATTATTTATCTTATTCAGTTCTCAGCAACTAGCAGAGCTATACTTCATCTAGATCCTCAATAACTGAACATTTATTGAATGTTTCTTACCTGTATCTCTCTGTCTAAACAATTTTCTTAAAAAATCTGACCATCACTCAGAATTTCCATTGTTATATCAAAACATGCTTCCTTCAAGTTGCAGTATCTTTTATCAAGGCCTACCTTTATGAAAATTGTTTAGTATTAAAGTCTAGAAAAAAATGGTTCATGTATATTTATCCTATCTTAATTTGTGAATTTATTTAAAAATATCAAATCATTATATTATATTTTACTCCAACAGTGCGAACAGTTCTTTATAATAATTGTTTCTTTAAGTGTTAGGTTTTATAAATGTGTAAAGATGTTAAAGGGAAATCAGTGTTGGTTATATAATAGCATTGATTTATTTTTCAAAAACAGTCTAAGATAAAATTAGAAGGTCAGATAGTACATTTATTTATTCACTTGATAAATATTTACTCAGCAATTCATAAAGGCCAGACATTTTTCTAGGTGCTGGGATACAGCAGTAAAAACAAACTCTCTGCTTTTCAAGCTTATATTATAGTAGGTGTGACATGCTGTAAAAACACAAAGTAGAATATAATACATGGTGGGTGGTTACCCAAAACCAAATCCGTTGCCATGGAGTCAATTCCAACTTACAGAGAGACCCCACGCGTGGCAAAGTACAACTGTGCTCCATAGGGTTTTCATGGCTGTGACCTTTCAAAAGCAGATCTCTAGGCCTTTCTTCTGAGGCACCTCTGGGTGGGTTCAAACTACCAACCTTTAGTAAGTAGTCAAGCACCTAACTGTTTGTGCCACCCAGTGATTCGGTGGGTGATTATTGCTACAAATATTCATGAAAGGGGAGAGGGATAAAGATGGATAGGGGTTCGAGGTGTCTAGCAGTCAGGGACAGCTCCTCAGAGCAAATAGATTGAGTGAGCTATGAGCTTATCTGAAAGAGTGAAGAAACTGTCTTACTTAATCTTACTTTTTATGGTGAAAGGAAACAAAAGATTCTAATCATTATATGTCATGAAAACAATTGGATGGCATTACAGAATGTTGTATCATTTTAGTCATTTGCATTTCTTCCTCTTGTTTACATTACTTTCTTACACTATTATAAAGCATATTCTTACTTAAGCCGTTAATGGGAACATAAAGCTGGTGTCTTTTTTCTCTGTTCTCACATCTCACTCTGCATTTTCTAACATTTCAAACTGTAATGTTGCTATAAAACAAACAAACAAACCCATTGCTATTAAGTTGATTTAGACTCATAGCGACCCTATAGGACAGAGAAGAACTGACCCATAGGGTTTCCAAGAAATGGCTAGTGGATTCAGACTGCTGACCTTTCTGTTAGCAGCCAAGCTCTTAACCACTGTGCCACCAGGGCTCCAATGTTACTATGGTCGTGTGCAAATCTCTCACTAAACACCAAGCTTTGCAGCACGGTGCATGATAAAGAGTAGACGCTCATACGCATTTGTTGACTCTTTGGCCATCTTTGAAACTCACTGAAAAGAAAAAAAAAGTTATTTCTTCTTTGCTATAATATACGGAGTTCTGAGAACCAAACAGCTCATTCCTGTTTGAGCATTTCCAAAGGAGTCTTCTAAAGACAATTCTGGTTTCACTTTAAAGCTACTGTGTCTGCGGAAGAGTTTTCCGCTCAGTTGAGAATTCTGAGTAAGCTTCTGCTGCCAACTTTGCCATTTGCTCATCTGGTTTCCAAAGCATGTGTGTTTACCCTTATCAACAACACAAAATACCAGCATAACACGCATTAACTGGAACTGCAGGTTATCTTACTCCTAGCCAATCCCAAATGAGAGAATTCATACTTAAGAAAGACTAAAGATTACCTAAGAGACTCACAATGTTTACATTTTATATTTGGAACAAGTTTGGCCACATTACTTAATTCCTCACAACTCTACCTTGATTAAGATGGATTATACTACTCTCTTAGATTTGTTAAGGATTTTAGTAATACAGAAAGTATTTGACGTTTTAGTTACTATAAAACTGTGTTTAAAGAAACCATTTATTACTTTGTTCAGTGTTCACTATATAGAATCCTTGTGACATTTTTATTTTACAGCATTTTACAGTTCCTAAAAAAGCTTTATATTCCCTCTAACACTGGAATGCTTTCTCCTTTATGATCAAATGAACTATATAAATGATAGGATTCTTTTTTATTTTCTCTTTCCTCCAAGAAGATCAAAGCTAAATGTGAAATTCAGGCCTTATAACTTTTCCCTCTCTCCTAATGTGCTACTTCTATTTATATTTTATTTTTTAATTACTATATTTTATTCTTTAAGCTGTCTCAAAAATGTTTACATAAAGAAATGTGATATTAATGTATGTGCATAATAAACAAATTATTTCCAATTTAATCTTGGACGAAGTAACTAAATTCTGAGCCTTATTTTTTTCCATTAGTATATATGTTTTTGGTTTACTTTTCAAAATATTATGGAAGCCCTATAAAGATATGTTTAGAATAACACCTGTTATCCATATGAACTTTTGCTGGGAAATCAATATAAAATTATATGATAAAATGATTTGTCATATAAAGGATGATTTTGAAAGCTATTCAGTTATTTATTAAACAGCCCATTAGCGAATAACATTAGCGCTTATATTTTTATTAATCAAATACATTTATTGGATTTTCCTAAAAAAAAAAAAAAACCCATTGCCGACAAGTTGATTCCAACTCATAGAGACCATACAAGACAGAGTAGAACTGCCCCGTAGGGTTTCCAAGGAACAACTGGTAGATTTGAACTACCAAACTTTTGGTTAGCATACAGCTCTTAACCACTGTGCCACCATTTCTTAAAATATAAAGTATTATTTTTGAAGTGTTACAAGTCCAATTAAAAGTAAAAAAGCCTGTATTCCAGATTTCAGGAAGTCCAAAATTGTGAATATCAAGAAGTACAGATGTATGGAATCAACATCGTATTGTCATAGAG
The DNA here is from genome assembly GCF_000243295.1 of Trichechus manatus latirostris. Taxonomy (NCBI): domain Eukaryota; kingdom Metazoa; phylum Chordata; class Mammalia; order Sirenia; family Trichechidae; genus Trichechus; species Trichechus manatus. The sequence goes on along the minus strand of NW_004443949.1, from coordinate 12,096,780 downwards.
TAGAAAAGTAAAACATACTTTTGAAAATGAGAAACTGAAAATTAAAATAAAATCCATTACAGAGCATGTCTATTTCTTTGTCAGAATGTTTAGTGTTCATGCATTAATTCAGTTAATTATGTTTTATTTATGTTATGCATTGCTAGAAACCAGATTCTTCAATGAACATAGTGGCTAAAAACATGAACTTCAGGGCATGGAAGAACTGAATTTCAGCTTAGGATATGGTCATTACTAGCTGTATGACAAAGGTAATTTACTCCGTTTCCTCAAATTTATGGTGGGTATAATAATACACACTTTATAGGATAGTTTTAAAGATTAAATGAGATAACTGAAGAGTACTAGTAGAAGTGATTGCCAAGCAAGTTCTACAAAAAGTAGATCACATCAAAATTTTAGTATCAAAATAAAATTTTTTTAACTTGTAACTCCCCGTCCATTCCTCAAAGTACAATCCATAGATTTTTCTTTTTTTTTTTCTTGAAAGATACCTTAGCTGTCAACAAAAGGCATCGACCATGTTCTTTTCCTGCACTGCCTCCTATCGTTGACATCTGCTCACTAGGAAGCTGGCTATAGGTGTCAATGACCATGCTCATCATTGAATGCAGCTTCTGCTGGAAGGGAGCTTGACCCTGGGGAAGGTGGTTCTCTTTTGCAGAGGCAACCCCTAAAGAAGGCTGTCAGCAGAGGGCTTCCTGCTGACAGCTCTCCCAGCAGCAGGGGAAAAGAGTCCTTCATCCATGAGATGGCATTTGGGCAGCACATCAGAGCATCTATCCACCACCATAAATGTCACTCAACTTGAAAATGACAGAACATAAAAAAAAATTAGTCAATACTTTTCACTGTATAACAGTGAATAATAACTTCATTAAATGTTTTCATTTAATTTTAAACAGATGTGACAGTATTTATTAGCAGTATCAGCAGGATGTAAACATTTGGAAAGTGAACATAGTGGCCTTTATTTTTTTATTTCTTGATTTCTAGGTTGTGCCTAATACCCACTGAGGAAAAAATAAAATAAATCTTAAATTTTACTTGATATATTAATTAAAAGGAGTTTAAATAGCTCTCCACTTAAGCATGTATTTTTTTTTTTTTAATATTTTATTGTACTTTAGGTGAAGGCTTACAGAACAGATAGTTTCTCATGTAACAGTAACACACATGCTGTTTTATGACATTG